>NC_141164.1:89730985-90059914 GCF_053477565.2 Lygodium microphyllum
TGATACGGTAAGTGTTCCCTCGTGAAGTTGCTACATCGTCCATTTGCCCTATATTTTTTTGTCCACTCAATCTATGTGGGACTATGGCCCCACTAAATTTGAACGACTTGCGGGTAAAGTAGTGCATGGTATCAATCACATGAGGAGCTTTAAGAATCTTGGCATGACAGACTTAGTGAGTTAGGTGCAGAGGCTAAGGAAAATGAATAAGATTTTCATTGATGTCAATTGTGCATCAACTACTGATACTTATGTTGCACTTTCAACTTATTGTGCGACAACTGGCATTCCTCTTATTGTGTTTTTTCCAACAAACAAAATCTAAATTGCCCAGTTGGTGGAATTGTGAATGGGGTAGTCTTATTGATCTTGGACACAAATTTTGATAGGTGCATGTGTCTAATTTGAGAAGTGAGAGAAGTAATGCCTATATACTTGGCTAATTCTTTATAAAACCTTCGCTTGAAAGGCCTGAAAACTACAGCCATATATATTTTGGGTGGGAGGTTCGTGACTGGGTTATTGTACCTTGAAGAAATCTTGGGAACATCTATGCTTCTTGGGAGAGGCTTGTTATGTGCAAAGAACTTGGCTTGACTAATCTGATTCCCATGCCAATCAAGCTACAAATGCCAATCCAATGTATCTGTATCTCAATAATTAATATGGTGATCTTAGTCCTCTTAAACTCCTTTGTAGAAGGAACAAAATGATGTAAAATTGATTAATAATAGCAATATCATAATCCTGATTAGATAAGAACCTTAAGCATGCCAGCTCAGTAATCACATATCTGTCATAGCAAATCAAGATGCCCTGCAAATGGTCTATGAAGTATGTCCTCCATTTGCAGGCTTCTATGGGAGGTAACATCTATTAGAAGTGTGGATGTGATGGAATCACCGCCCTTCATTGTGCTATTGTTGGTGGGCCCACAATCAGAGAGAACTCTCCAATGCTTTTGACATAGCTAGATGCTACAGGGTCTACAACAACTTATGACAGTGTGAAACACCACCACATCTCCCATGTTATACCCCCTATAGTCAGTAGACTAGCATGGTACTTTGCTCGTATCACATTCACCTAGAAAGCTTGTGCCAACAGACAATATTTAGGAAGGGGTGGTGTTGTTCACATGTACATGGCATGTTACTGGATTGTAGAAGACTACCTAGTATTTGAGAGGAAGGTTCATGATGTGATTTCATGGAATGCACTATTTGCAACTTATGCTGATCATGAGCTTGGAAAACAAGCATAGATTGCATTTCAACAAATGTTGTTAGAGGATATGTGTGCTGATTTTGCTATGTTTGTCTCTCGCTTGAAAGCACTTTGCTCTATAGGGTCATTGGAAAGAGGTCAAGGAGTATATGTTGAAACAATAAAAGAGCATCAGAGAGTAACCTTCATGTGGGCAGCATTGTGGTAACTGTGTACGTTGAATGATGGCTCTATTGCAGAAACTTGCCATTTTTATGAAAGGCTACCTTCAAATGATGTAGTTTCCTACACTTCCTCATTGTAGGATATGATGAACATGGACAGCAAGAGGAAGTTGTCTTCTGTAGCAAATTTTGCTTGACATCCTATATCTTCATTGTGACATGTTTGTTTGTATATTGAAAGCAAGTACCACTATGGAAGCCTTATGAAATGGCATGGATATGCTTGCTAAATTTACTAAATTAGGACGACTAGAGACTTAACCTTGTGCAAGTTAGTGTGAGTGAAAATTTAATCAGTGTTCAAGTAAAATGATAGGTGTAAATGTGAAGCCCTCAACATTATGGGATGAAAATGCAAGCGAGTGCCCATGAGGAGGAAGGGGAGGGAGGTGCATGGTCATGCACATCCAAAGTGTTAATGGATGCAATTCAAACTCACATATTGCATTATCAAACTCATGATTGAATAACCTTTCTTTGGTAAAAACTATGTAGAAAATGTGTCTTTCTTTGCTTGTGGTCTTTTTGGTTGGCTATCGCCTAGTTATCTATTTGCCATGGTCTTGATTTTCATGTCTTTATGACAAGCATCACCATGCTTAGTAGATAAGGAGAAAGTGGAGGATATCGTAGATCCTCAACTCAAGGGACAACATCAACAAAAAGAGTTGACTTTGGTTTGTATGACCCTTTGATTATGCACGATGGCCTAGAGCCATCCTACATCTTATAATCATGTAATCTTGTAAATTTTATTGTAACTAATACAATTACCTATTACAAGAAAAAAGAGATGGATTCTACTGTTTTTTTGCATCAACATCCCAGCTGCCACCACCATCTAGGTAAACATCCTGTGCAGGGAGACAGGGTGGCTGTGTCAACTCTAACATGATAGGACTGATGCATAGGTTGGGAGCATCACAGATAGGACCTGTTGGTGTAAAAGAGAGGCTGTGGGCAAGCACACAACTCTACATATGAGCTATGAAAATAGGATAGTCAAAGGTGCAGGCTGCTAGACCTTGGTTTATCAAGAGCAACCAGGGCTGTGGGCCCTCTAAAATTTGGTGCTAAATGCAAAGAAATCTGCACACACACAAAGGGATATGTACAATTTTTAGGATAACCAGTTTTTTATTCTAGATGCTTTTAGGGTTTCACTTTTGCAACAAGCACAATCTAGGGTAGAATCATCAAGGGGCAGAGGGCAGCAACCTTGAAGACAAACCTGTTTTCTTTGATCTCATCATTATTTTCTTCACTAGCCATACTTTGATCTCAAACACAATAGTACTCACCAACTTATGCATTATAAGTAGACTACAATTGTATGCATATGATGTTTAGTGAGCATTATAAATAACACAACATGTAGAAGATATATTGTGATAAGGTGGTTTCATTTGTATGCTTATTTTTTGTTGATGTCTTCTATGGTAGATGGGTTGTGTAGTTGCATGAGAGAGGGTTTTTTTTAATGGAAGCTTGTTTAAATTTGACTAATCACTGATAAGTGTGTTGTCCCAGATGGCCAGGATTTGGCTCTATCAAAATAGAATCTAGAGCTCCGAACTTCAAACATGGCTACATGAGCAAATGGCCTTCAAAGTGAACATACACTTGACACTGTGATTGTCGATGATATTGATGAAGTTATTGAGCAATATAGCAATACATCTGATAGTGGAATAGACTTATTTGTTTCATTACCTCTTGGTAACATAGACCTAGAAGTAGATAGTTTAGCAAGGGCTGATCTCATTGAAGATGAGATGGATCATTCACTGTAACATACTTAATTTGCTTAATGATTCAATGTGTATTCTTAATTCTATGGTTTTTATCATGTGCACACGTGCATATTCAAGAATCAATAGTCAAGTTTAAAGATAAATTAAATTTTCCATAATAAAAAGGAAGTATTTTTTATCATCTTCAAGTAGAGAAATTACGAGATACATATTGCAATGCTTGCTACTAATTGTAAGGTTTCTGTCGCTTGCCGCTAATTACTTATATCAGGCTTGTCAACTGGAGGAACTGCCATTCATTAGAGAGCAATGAAAAAGTAATTATTAACAATATTTTTTTAATTCAATGATTCAATGTGTATTCTTAATTCTATGGTTTTTATCATGCGCACACATGCATGCTCAAGAATCAATTTCAGGTGGTTTTTATCATGCGCACACGTGCATACTCAAGAATCAATTTCAGGTGGTTAAATAATTATTAACTTTGGTTTTTAATTATATTAATTTCAATTTTAGGTGGTTAAATAATTGCGCATCTACTGGCACGTCTATATTGGCGTCTATTTGGGCGGATATATAGATGCAAAATTCGCATCTATTTACACGCACTTTTACACGCACATATAGACGCAATGATAGACGCGCCCGACTTTGTGCATCTAACATGCGCGTCTATGCCTCGTTTCTGTTGTAGTACCTGCTAATAAAAGCTAGAGCCATTAGAGCCACGGCCTCTAGAAGGTCCGTACTATGTGACATTCCTGGATACATCTTCTGAAGATGAATCCCTAAGTCCTGAAGAAATCATCACTTACATAGAAGTAGACAAAGCTTTGATCCCCTTCCAGTAACCTCAATAGACAAAGGAGTCATCTATTCAAAAGGAGGACATTGGTTCTAGTGGGACATCAGACAAGGATACTACTCTCTTGAAAGAGTCAGACCTCTATCCAGAAGCAATCCGTGGGATATTTATCCGCAAAGTGGAAGGTCAAAGACAAGTACCATTCCTGGATGCTGAGGGTATTGAACGTCACCTAAAAGTGGGTCTCAATCTTCCAGAAGAAGAACTAGTGGTCCTGCAAGACCTACTCAAGGAGAACTTAGATGTGTTCGCTTGGTCCTATAAAGACCTAAAGGGGATTGATCCCACAGTATGCCAGCATCACATTGACCTAGAGCCTGGTGCCAAACCTGTAAGGCAAAGACAAAGGCGTATGAATCTTAATTACTTTACTCTGGTGAAAGCTGAATTATTAAAACTTCTTGAAGCAGAGTTCATCTATCCCGTGGCTAACAGTGAATGGGTTTCGCCCATTGTGGTAGTGCCCAAGAAGAATGGGAAACTTCGAATATGTGTCGACTTTCGAAAGCTCAATTCGAAGACAAAGAAGGATCATTTTCCTATCCCTTTTATAGACCAACTATTGGACACAGTGGCAGGCCATGAGCTGTATTCCCTCTTGGATGGATTCAGCGGATATAACCAAGTCCAAATCATAGAAGAGGACCAATCTAAAACAACCTTCACCACAGAATGGGGGACCTATGCCTATAGAGTGATGCCATTCGGGCTCTATAATGCTCCTGCCACCTTCCAACGAGTAATGATGGCTGCCTTTCAGAATCATCTGTATGATTTCATTGAGGTGTAGCTTGATGACTTTTGTGTCTATAGTTTGATCCGTGAGCATTGGGGACACCTAGAGCAATGTTTTAACAGATGCCGGGTTTATGGGAATTCTCTCAACCCCGACAAATGTGTCTTTGGTGTCTCCTTAGGAGTTCTATTGGGCCATATTGTCTCGGCACAAGGGATTGCAACAGACCCGGCAAAGATTGAGAAGATTGCCGCTTTAGCAGCACCAACAAACCTCAAGCAATTGAGAGGATTTCTTGGCCATCTGGGCTACTACAAAAGATTTATTGTACATTTTGCAACTAAGGCAGCCCCTCTACACAAGCTGCTAAGGAAAGAAGTTGATTTCCTTTGGACGGATGACTGTGAAGAAGTCTTTAATACCCTAAACCAGTGCCTGATCCAAGCACCTATTTTGCAGCCTCCTGATTGGACGAAGGAGTTTCATGTGCACACCGATGCATCGGTTGAAGGGCTAGGCGGTGTCATATGTCAAAAGGGCCCCTCTAAATTAGATCAACCAATATATTATGCAAGCCGAAAGGTCACTGATAGGGAACGGAACTATACAGTGACAGAGCTTGAGTGCTTGGCAATGGTATTTGCACTAGAGAAGTTTTGATACTATTTATTGTCAACACATTTCAAGTTCTACGTGGATCATGAGGCCCTGTCCTTCTTGATGAACAAAGCAGATGTTAAAGGACGACTGATGAGATGGTTGCTCCTATTCCAGGAGTTCGACTTTGAAGTAGTTACTAAGCCTGGCCGTTCCCATGTCCTAGTTGATCATCTGTCACAGATCCCTCAAATAAAAGAAGAGGGACAGGATGATCCAAACCTTCCTGATACTTCCTTGTTTCTAGTTGAAATAGTTACTCCTTGGTATGCAGACATAGCCAATCTCCTAGCAACTCAACAATATCCTCCTGGCATCTCAAGCCGTGAGAAGAAGAAGCTTCTGTTAGAATCAACCCCCTACACTTTGTTAGGCTATGCACTATACAAGAGAGGCAAAGATGAAGTGCTTCGAAGATGTGTTGCAAGGGATGAAATCGTCATAGTATTGAAAGTATGCCATGACGAACCATGTGGTGGACACTTCCTAGGAGAAGCGACAGCCAGGAAGGCTCTGTTAGCAGGATACTGGTGGTTGACCCTCCACAAGGATGCATATGATTATTGCAAGAGATGTGATGCTTGTCAGCAAATGGGAAAACCCACCAAAACAAGTGCCATGCCACTACAACCTATTCTTCCCCTAAAGCCGTTCGAGAAGTGGGGGATCGATTTTGTGGGTCCCATTGATCCACCTACCAGACGGAAGCAGAAAAGATACATCCTAGTATGTACGGATTATGTCACAAAGTGGTGTGAAGCTAAAGCCTTGAAGCGGGATGATGTAACAGTGTAGCTTTGTTCATGTACGAGAATATTATCACCCGTTTTGGCAGTCCCCTCGAGCTAGTAAGTGACGGAGGTACTCATTTCCTTAACAAAATCATGGAGGAGCTGACTGAGCTGTATAAGATCTGCCATCACAAGTCCCCTCCTTACTACCCGAGAGCCAACGGCCAAGTTGAAGTCACCAATCGCATCCTTTGCTCAATTCTGACAAGAACGATTTCCACACATCGTCACGACTGGGATGATCGACTTACAGAGGCTCTCTGGGCGTACAAAACCTCCCATGATGCAGCAACAGAACAGACCCCTTTCTAGCTAGTGTATGGTAAAGAAGCTGTCTTCCTTGTTGAGCTGGAATTGCCCTCTTTGCGAGTGGCAGTTAAAGAACGCTTGGGAGATAGTGAGTCACTGCAACATCGTCTCCTGCATTTGGAATGCTTGGATGAGATACGGTGGATGGCCCTACAGTGCATGGAAACCACTCAAGCATAACACAAGGCCTATCATGACAGTTTCATCAAGCACAAGGAGTTCAAAGAGGTGATCTTGTCCTAGCCTATGATTCGAGATTTGGCAAGTTTCCTGGCAAGTTTCAACAATGGTGGATGGGCCTGTACAAGGTACTGGCCATCAATCCTAACAACTCTGTTCAGGTGCAGACCGTTGATGCCTATGATGATCCTTTCCTCATCGATGGCTATTGCCTCTAAAGAAGTATTTCCCTCCCTGGGGATCTTAACAATCATAGTCAACCTACCCTCCCCCTTTTGGGTGTTGCACTATCCTTCTTGTCGTGCTTCTAATAGCCCTTATGACTCTCCTCATGAGGCGGTCTCGTTCTGCTACCCCCTCGCAGAAACATCTCAACCCGACATTGTTCTCTTCTCGTCTCATCCAACAATGGTGGCGAGGTTGATCCTAACATATGGTATTTCTACCATTCTCTTTCTTAATGAAAAAAAAACAAAAGAAAAAAAAAGAGAAAAGAAAAGGAGAAAAGAAAAGAAAAGAAAAGAAAAGAAGAAGAAAATAACAAAAACAACAAAACTGTTATGGGAGAAAGTGAAGAAATTCCCTGTCATAACAAGCCTCGTTCCAAGAAAAGGTGGAAACACCCTTGGACGAAAAGCTTACTATGGAAAAGGTGGTAACACCCCGCAGTTCAGGATAGCTGACTCACCAGCAGAACCTCTTCAACAAGTAATTTGAAGACACCTCCCTTGGTGCGCTGTCTCTGCAGTATCAGTCCGACTACCCTTCTTAACAAACGACTCTTCTTACCAATCATTGAAGTACAAGATTTGTAGGCTGCCACCCTGGGTATGCCTCCTCCTCAAGATCCTCATGATAACAACAACCGACATGATCTTCATCACCAACCCCTTGAGTGATGTGAGCTTTCATCCTAACAGGATGGGGATGTGAGTATGGGCTGCCCTCTGTATCTATCAACAAAGCGTGAGACAGAGGGTAGGGTGAGTGACCAGTCTTTCCTTTCAAATCAAATGAGAGGTAAGTTGTGTGAACGGAGTATTGCATGCACAGGATGGGCCTCTCAATGCACAATGCATGATCTATTTCTATGCACTTCACTATAAGGCTCCCTGGCCTTCCTTCTTGCACTGTATGCCGGCACAGGGCGGGATGCACAGTTGCACCATCAAATGTACACAAGGCATACAACCTCTGCACAAGCAACAATGAGGATTACATCAATGGGTTTCAAGAAAGGGCTGCCCTCTGTATCTATTAACAGAGCGTGAGATAGAGGGTGGGCTGAGTGTGACTAGAGTTTCTTCAATCAATTACCGAGAGGTGAGGATTGAGGGACGTTACGACCCTTGGAGTGAGGTACGTTTCCATTTATCTATGCACCCACGGGCTGGGTTTCTGCCATCAACACAGGACAAACCACTCTGTTCTATACACTACACTACAAGGCTCCCTGGCCTTTCTCCTTGCACCTATGCTAGACGGGTTGGACACACAAATGCACCATCAATTGTGCACCTGGCATACTTCCTCTGCACCATTCCTTTATCGATTTCTAAATCGGGTGTGAGCTATGGGTTTCATCTTGATTTCCTCAAGTGACATTAGTCATGGGGCAAGTGCCTGCTTTTTTAATCCATTTGAGTGATCGTGACTTGAGTGCAATAGCCCTCGCTATGGACGAATTTCCTGTGATTCCTTCAACTAGCTACCTCCCTTGGTGCTGTCGTGTGATCCTTGCCACGAAGGACGAAGGACGTGTGCTGTGAAGATACCTTGTTACCTCCTGTAGCCGATGACTCCTCCAGACGCAACCTCGATAGTCGACATTCCTCCTCGGCAATATGGGCCAAGTTTTTCTAACCATACAACTTCTATTTCTCAGTACCGGTTATGTTTTAAGTGTGGGGATGCTATGGTTGGTCTGATGTGAGGTACTAAGTTCTTGAAGTTTGGTTTACCCTTCCTGTTAAGGTCTTAAGTGTGGGGACGCGTCCCTGCGCGTCTATATTGCATACCCCCATGCATACACCCTGTTCTAATCATACATCTATGCCGTCATTTCATTTTACCCTAATGGGGTTCCTTCTCCACTCTTACATTCTATTTCACCCTGTCCTAGGGGTTGTTCCTTGCCTGTTTGTCCTTATTCTTGGTTTTGCGCTTCTTTCATACGAGCAAATCTTACGTTCACCGAAAACTCAATCCAACCTTACAGCCCTGTTCGTTCCTTTGAACTTTCTATTTTTCCTTTTTACCAACCCCTGTTCTGACAGTCAATTCTCAAGTTATTAATTTTTGAAGTAATTCCCGTAAATTGGAGAGTTTTTCATGTGAACGTGTCTTTATTATTTCAAAACTATAATCTGATACACCAACCCTATCCTACCCTTTCTCCCTGTCATTTTTTCTCTTTACTTCGTATCCTTTCGATGCATGGTTCATCCGTTATTAATTTCTATGGGTTTTCGAGTCTTTTTCATGCCTATTTTTCACATTTTTTCATGTGAACATGTCCTATTTTCACCGGAATTTCTATTTGATTTGGCCAACGTGTCTTGGCAGTCTTTCCTCCATTTTTTCCTTTTCCCTCCCCCATCTTTCGACTGCCCGATTTTTAGTTATTAATTTTTTCGAGCGTTTTTTAATACATTTTTCATGTTTTTTCCATGTGAACCCTTCCTGATTTTCCCCAAACTGAGTTTTGATGCACCATCCCTGTGAATCCCTTTCTTTCAGACATTTTTCCTTTTTACTATCCTCTATTCCGACGTACGGTTCTTCCCGTATTAATTTTCGAGTCTATTTTCGGGCACATTTTTGCGGTTTTTCCTATGCAGACGCATTCTATCTCAAACGAAACTGTGTTTTGTCATGATAGGATTGTTGGACACATTGCTTTGCACACTTTTTCTTCTTTTCGCACTTCGTTCCAATGCGCGGATTTTCCGATATTAATGCCCGTATGTGTTTTTAGGTTTGTTTTTTGTGTTTTTTCCATGTGAACACCCTGATTTTGTCCTGGAACTCGTGTTGCATGTTTCCAAGATTTTCATCTTGTCTCCTAGCAGCTTTTTCCTTTTTATGGATTTTTGATCCGACAAACGGTTTGGCTTTTATTAAATTTTCTTCATTTTTCTAGTTAACCATGTTTCTCGTCTCGTGCGTGAACATGCGTATTTTTGGTTTTACGCGCCTCGGGACGCCCCCATGGCATTCGTGACTTGCGCATCCCCATCCCTGCCCATTTGGCCTCGTCATTGTAAATTTTTTTAACCCTGTCCGTGCATATGCACGGGCCGGGGATGTGTTCTTTTATTTTATTATTTCTTTTATTTTTCTTTTTTTCATTATTTAATATAAAAAGAGAAAAAAAACTATACACACAAATATTTTTTTTAAAAAAACACAATTTAAAAAAAGAAAAAACTAAGAAAAAAAAGAAGAGAGAAAAAAGAAAAGCATAGACACTAACATCACACATGAACATACCAAAGACCAAAAACATAAAAATAAAAAAAAACCAAGAAAAGAAAAAAAGAAGGAAAAAAAACAAAAAATATATATAACTGCAGGCTACCGTTGCGTTTCGGTTCTCCTCCCTCCTCCTCCTCCTCCCTCCCCTTCCTCCTCCCCTTCTTCCTTCCTCTCCTGCTTGTTTTTCTCCTTCTTCTCCTTCCACTTCTTCTTTTCCTTCTTCTTCTCCTTCCATTTTTTTTTCTCCTCCTACTCTCCCTCCTCGGTGCTCCTGACGGCGGCCCGTTCGTGGCTCCCTCCATATCCTCTCCCCCCTCCTCTCCCTCCTAGGAGCCCCTCCTGCCGCCTCCTGATGCAGCGCCCCGGCGGGCTCCTCCAACAACGTCCTCCCTCTCCCCCGCCTGCTACTTCCACCCCGCGCCTTCTAACTCCATCCCTTCTGCCTCGACCTCCCCTCGGCTTCCTCCACCCTCGCCTCGCAGCGCCGCCTGTGGGCCTCCTCCATACGCCCGTCAGCGTCTCCTAGGCTTCCTCCTGGTACTTCGCCACCCTGCCTTGTCGCCACGCGCCATCGGCTCTCTGCCTATTGCCTTCACCGCCTCTTGGTACTCCTCCTAGTACTCCGCCGCCGTCTGCCACCAACTCCCCCTTCCTCTTCCTCCTCCTCCTCCTTCCCTTCTTCCCCCTCCTCCTCCAACCCACCTCCTCCTCCTCTAACCACAACCAGGTACCTCTAACCTAACTTAGGTTAAAACTAACCTAACTTAGGTTAATATCTAACCTAACTTAGGTTAACATCTAACCTAACTTCAGTTAACAACTAACCTGACTTATGTCACTAAACCCCCCTTTGGTTACCCTAACCCCCCTAGAGTTAAATTAACCTAACTAGGGTTAGGATTCACTTAACCTAACTAAGGTTAGGTTTTCCACTAACCTAACTATAGTCAGTCAACTAACCTAACTCAGGTTAGTTCTCCCCCCCCACTAACTAACCCTAGCTTAGTTAGTCTCACCTAGGTTAGTTAATACTTGCCTGGACTAACTTAACTTAACCTAATTGACCCTAGACTAACCTAATTGACTTAATTAATCCTAGACTAACTCAGACTAACCTACTCAACCTTGACTAACCTGACTACACCACCCATGACTTACCTGATTTATCCAGACTAACTTAACTTAGTTGACTTAACTTGACCTTACTTAACCAACTAACCTGATTTACATCATTTAATTGATTTAGTTAATTTAAAAAATTCATTTAAATTAAAAAAATTATAAATTTTTTTCTAAAATTTCCCCCATATTTTTGCCATTTTTTGGGAAATTTTTTCACATGGAAATTTCAACAAATAAAATTCCAAAAAATTAAAAATTTGACAATTCATTCAAACTTACCTAAAAGATGCATAAAATTCATTCAAAATTAGTTTAAAAAATACAGAAAAATTCCAAAAAATTCCACCCACCCCCTTGACTTTTTTCCACTAATTTCTCACTTCAACATATTTTCATACAAGGCACCCATATTCTTTGAATTTAAAAAAAAATAAACATAAAAATAAAAAACTTATTTTCATAAGATAATTTGTGGATATTTCCTCTATGGCTGAATTTTCTTTTTTTTCATTTTATCACATATCCATGTGCTATATATCTTGATTTCATTATTATTATTATTATTTAAAAAAATATAAAAACAACCACCAACCACAAATAATAACAAATTTAAATTAAAAAAAAACAAAAAAAAAACAAACACCTAAAACAATTAAACCGAACCAAATAATCAATACAAAACAAACAAGATGCAAAATAATAAAAATTTTATAAATACATTAAAAATCGACAAACACATGAAGGTGTTTTTCTTTTTTGTTGTTCAGTCAGTGGTCTTTGATTTTGTTTGACTGGATTCATTGCTTTTGGGAGACTCTTCCATGTGTTTTTCGGCCATTGCATACACACCCCTACTAGGTATTTATTTTTTTTCATTCTCCCTTAATCACAATTAATTGTTAAAATGAATTATTTATTCACCCACCTTTTCCACATGCATTCGCACTAAACACACAATTTAATAATTTAAAAATCAACTAGCCGTACACTTTGCATGTGCTATATACGCTTAAGAGACACCTCCCTCTAGATCCTTCAGTGAGATTGACAACTCATTTTGCTTGGTATCTAGCATACATGCATAGGCATTCCCATAATCATCAAAAGGCCATTCCAAAGCTTTGTATGAATGTCAATGTGAATATTAACTTCCACTAGTTGGATGTCCTGTATTTTCATGCCCTTTGTCTCCCTAGCAGATACTTTGTCTTGCTAGAAAGGATGTGTTGCTTGCAGTTCTTTCAAAATCCTCCCAAGACATTTGTAGATGAATCCTTCTCCGTGGATCGCTTTTGAAACCACCAAGCCTTCAAAAGGGATCATCTTCATTGATACCTTTGCAATGTATCTTGGATGATTCTTAATGATATATATCTCTTTTTGGAGGTGTCATTTAGATGGTTGTGTTAGTGTTTGTGTATATGTTGTAATAATTATATGTGTTGAGTTCGTGCTCATTGAGAATACTTGTTCGAGAGCTCTTTTTCAAAAAATTACTGGTGGATGGAAAGCCTATGGTGGAAAGCTGAAGAGAACCTCTTATATCCTTTACAAATTTGTTATGGTTTTTAAATAATTAATCAATTGAGTTAATGAAAATTTGAAGTTTTCCTTTAGTAGTATTTTCTATCAGATATAGGTGATAAGTTGGGGTCGTGTTTTGGAGAGATTATTGAAGATTCTACGAAAGATCCCAATTGAGCTCTTTAGTAAACTTATATTTTTCTTTTCCTTGGGTCGCGAGGACACTTCCTTTCTAAGTGTGGGGATATATTGAGAGTGGAAAAAGATTGAATTTTTGACTGATTTTTATTGTTTTTGAGGACTGAATGATTAATTTTTGATGGATTTAGAATGATTTATGGTTGTTAATGAAAGTGTTTGAGAGTGTTTTGGATGATATTGATTATGTTTTGGAAGTTTATGATGATTCTCAGCAGAGATATGAAGCACTATGATGTTCTGTTGAGGTTCTGATTGGTTCTGTATACCTTCTGTATAGCTTCTGTTTTGTTCTGATTGTCTTCTGTAGTATGAAAGCATGGATTGATAATTGATAAGGATTGAGATCTTTTGAAAGCTTATTGAATAGTTTTTGATAGTTTGGAATGGTGTGAGTATGAGTTATGAGGTTCTGATGACCTTCTGTAACCTTTTGTAGACTCTCTGTAGAGCCTTTGTCTCTGCTCTGTCTTTGTACTGTAGCTGAACTGTAGCTGTACTATAACTATTCTGTAGACCTTCTGTAAGTATTCTGTAGAATGTATGTGTGACTTTGGGAAATTTTTCTAACCTTTGGAAAGGATGAATCTAAGTTCAAAAGAGCTAAAAAAAGTGGAAGAAGCAGTTGTTGAAGAACTAAAGATAAGACTAAGTGATAGTGACAGTAGTGAGCTATGAAAGGACATTGTAGTGGCTTTGGTGACTCTTCATATCAGACATACCTCTTGGGAGGTGCATCCACGACCTAAGAAGGATTATTGAGAGTTATTATGAGGGCATTGTAGTGAGGATATGATGTACTATTGAGAGAGAGAGAGAGAGAGAGAGTCAGAGATAGTCAATTCTATCAAAACAGTGTAACTATATATGAGAGATTGAGAGAGAGAACTATGAAGACATTGAAGATGAATACTATGTGATTGATTTCCATTCAAAGATGGTGTATTACTTTGTGTTCTTTGTTCTATTGAAGAATTTTATGAAGATGGACATTTGTAGTTAACAATATTCATGATTGTGACAATATTTTGACAAGGCTAGAAGAGATACATCTTACCCTTTCTCAAGCAAAGTTGATTTTTGGAGTAGAAGAAGTCCTAGTGGTCGGTCATTTATGTGGCTCCTATGGATGCAAACCTTCTCCAATCAAGATGGATGCCATCAGCAGGATGCAAGAAAAATGCACAAATGTTTTAGAGGTGAGAAGATTTCTTGGCGCATGTGTATTCTATCTCATATGGATACCACATTTTGCTCATGTAGCCAAAAATCTTTATCAATTATTAAGAAAAGGCCAAATATTCTCTTGGAATAAAGAGCATAATCTCACTATGTGTAAATTAAAGAAGCTATTAATTTCAGCCCCCACTCTCAAAAGGGCTGACTATTCAAATGGTCAACCCATCATCCTTGCTGTGGATATAAGTCCCATTGGGATAGGATGGGTTGTTGGCCAAGAGGATCTTGAAGGTAACAGATATGCAATTCGTTTTGGAGCAAAAGTTCTCAATGAACGTCAAAGAAGGTATGCACAAGTAAAAAGGGAAACGTGGGGAGTTGTAACAGCATTAAAGTGTGATCATCAATACTTTATAGGTGCTTCCGTAGTGGTAGAAACTAATTGTCTTCCACTCTTGGGCATGATTGCCAACTGCTCTATAGCAGACATTGCTATGCTAAGATGGATTTCATATATTAAGTCTCTAAACCTCGAATTAAAGCATATTGCAGGAAAGGCGAATCCAGTTGCTGACATGCTATCATGTGCAAGATATGACAATGAAGAAGAGTTGATGGAAGAAGATGAAGCTAAAGAATCTATACTTACTGAATTTCATTCCATGGCTGCTGAAAATACATTTTCAGTTACTGCATATACTGGTCCAAAGTTGAAAACAACAGGATGGTCAACTAGAAATCAACATGCTCATTGCATTGTTCAAGTTATAGTTCATTTCCTTGAAGAATATTGGCTAAAGATCGGCCAATATTTGAGCACAATGAAGAAGAAGGAGACTTGGACTGATGAGGAGTTCAAGCATATCAAGAGGATAGCTTATGGATTTTTTCTTAAAGAAGGACAACTATGGAAGCACGCAAAGAAGAAGGAAGGAGCGCCTATCCAAGTTTTAGGTAACAAAAGATTGCAATAACATGTAATGAAGGAATTTCATGAAAGCCTATGGGCTGGCCATAGAGGCGTATGGGGAACCTTTAGTAAAGTCAAAGAAAAATATTGGTGGCAAAACATGTATTGGGACATAGCACATTTTGTTGAAACCTGTTATGTGTGTCAAATGTATTCTATGGTCAAGCATCGAGATGGGTTACAATCAACTTATCCTTTGTCTATACATTATAGATGGGTTATTGATCTTGTATCCATGCCTACAGGAATATGAAATATGCGGTATTTAGTGCTTGCAAGAGAGGATCTAACCAATCAAGATGAAGGCAAAGCTTTAACAACCAAATCCACTCAAGATGTTTGTCATTTTTTGCTTGAAGAAGTGTTTTGTAGATATGGTTGTGTAGGTAAAGTAACTGCAGATAGAGGAGAGCTGGATGCTGATGAGGGACGCAACTTCTCTACTCAATTGGGTATTAAGTTGGATTTAATATCATCCTACAACCCTGAAGGAAATGGAAAGAGTGAGAGACGTCATCAACCTATTCTCAAAGCTCTAGCAAAGTCTTGTAGAGGAAAGATCAAAGAATGGCCTAAAATGCTACCTTTTTCATTATGGGCTGACTAGACTACTCACAGTTCAGTGACTGGCTATATGCCAACTGAACTTATGCATGGACAAGAACCAATTATGCCAATTAAAGAATCTATTCTCACATGGAGTCTTCTACTTTGAGAGAAAGGCATCAGTAGAGAAGAGTTGTTGAATTTGCGCATATGGCAGCTAGAAAAAAGGCCTGAAGATGTTCAAGCAGTTATTAAGAAGCTAAAGACGGCAAGACTAAAGAACAAAGGAAGATTTGATAAGAGACATCGACTTCGGCCAAGAGCAATTCAAGAAAATGACTGGGTGCTTGTCTATGACAACAGCCTAGACAATCAATACAATGCTTCTAAGAAGATGGTAAAGCGTTGGTTTGGCCCATATGTGGTAAAGCTCGTTCATAACAATGCAACATATTCATTGGATAAATTGGATGGAACAAGCATGAAGATACCCATAGTTAGAAAAAGAATCAAGCTCTTCAAAGGAAGAGAAAGTTCAACATATGAGCTAGAAGACTTGAATATAATTCAAGAGCATGAAGACATCGAGGAAGAAGAAGAGGCAGAAGATGAAGATATTGACATGGCAGAAGATACTTCTTCTGACACTGCAAATCCGTAAGAATTTGGCATATGCCAGAGGATGTACAGGTTAGGAGAGGGTGGATGTCGTGCCGCTACATACACACTGTGTAAAAAAAATCTAGAGTGTGGCTTCGTTTTAGATTTAGAGAGCCAATGCCACTTTAAGCATTAGTATTAGTGTCCATGGTTCAAAATATTAGATTTTTTTGGACAAGTTTTTAGTCGATTTTTGATTTTTCTAGACAGTTTTTTGATATTCTAGATTAGCGAAATCGCGCAACGTGTGATCACTATTTTTAGGCAGTGAACAACACTCCAAAAGTGGGAGATGAAGAAGGAGTGATCTCGCAGGATTCTGGCTACGAATCCTAGTATTAAACCCCCTTTCGGAGCCATTGGAAGCATCAGATTGGTGATCTGAACAGCGTAGAGAAAGGTATTATTTTGTACACGTTTTTTCTATTAGAGTTATATTTTCTCATAATGCTGAAAGAAACTGACAGGCTTCATCTGTGTAAGTACTCTTCTATATTTTCTAATTCTTTTTGGGAGTATTCTTCTAGATCTTCAATCTCTTCGAACCCCTTCTCTTCTGTCTACTCCCCTCCTTCAATCTACCTACACCCTGTTGTCTCTTATCTTGAAGAGCTTGGCTTGAAACCTTCAACCCTTCTCTTATCTCTACTATCTCCAAAGTCTAAGCTCTTGAATCCCCAGACATTCTTCTCTTGCCCAACCCGTTTGGTGATCTTCAACCCTATGCGTTGGGACACCGCTTCCCTCGAGGAGTAGCTTTGGTTTTATAACTAGCCTAACACAATTTATCCATGTCTCTCTACAATCTTTGTTTCATGTTCTCTTGCCCTTCTCTTTCTCTTTCTTTGTTGACCCTCTCTTTGTTTCTCTCCACTCCCTCATTGTTTTCTCACTCATTCTCCTCTCTTCCTCCCTTTCTCTCTCTATCTCTCTCTCTTTCTCTCTTTCTTTGTTAACTTCCATGTTTATTCTCTCTCTCTCTTGTTCTCTCTTCCTTTTCCTTTCTTCTTCTCCCTCTCTCAATTCCTCTCTTTCTCCATCAATGCACCTCATTCTCAGGAAAACAAACAAAAGAAAAGAAGAAAGAACAAGAACAAACAAAGAGGAGGTAATGTACTTACTGCAAAGGCCCGAGGATGGATTCTTTGTCTCCTCTTCGCAATGTCCCCTCTTTCTTCTTCGTGCATTTCTCCCTCTTCTTCATGAATAGCAACGATGGCGGTGAGAAGTTGTACTTCTCTCTCTTTCTCTCTTTCTCTCTTCCTCTTCCTCTCCCTCCCAAAGCCACTCTCTCTCAAACTCTTTGTAGCAAAATGTCACATTCAAGTTTTCTCTGCGTTTTTTTTTTCAAAGTGGCATCACTATTGGCATCCCTATTTGCATTGCAAATGCAACACCAATAGTGATGCTGCTAATTTGCATTAGCAACAATCGTCACTATATCCCCATTTCCTTGTAGTGATTGGGTATGAATCTGATTGAAACCACCATGTCTAATAATGGGAAAAATGCAGATGTTTTAGCTAATAGGAGAGCTAGAGAGAGGGATACTAAAACTAAAACTTAGAGGGTAGTAAGGATTAAAAAGGAAAAATAGGTTGCAGACAATCTAGAAACCAACAAGAAAGCTAGACAACGAAGGAAGATTCAAATTGGGAACTTTACTTGGGGAGTCAATCAAGTTCTCTACAACTCTCTTGAAGATTTAAAAGGTAAGAAGGCTGAGGTTAGATATGGTCAACTACTGCAAATGAACTCATCTCTAAGAAGGCAATGGCATGGGTGGGTTAGCATCAGGAAAGGAAAAACACAAACTAGGCATGTTTGAGTGATGTGAAAGACATTATACCTATCATGGATGCATGGATACACGGAAGGAAAATTGATCAAGTTTATGTTGATGGTGGTGCGCAAGTTTGTGTAATCACTGAAGAAGAAATGTTGTAAATTCATCTTAAAATGACAAGGAAGTCACTCTTTAAGGTTAAAATGGCAAACAACTCAAAAAGTGAAATGTTTGGGAGTCATAGAGAACTTGGAAATCAATATTGAAGGCCAAAGAGCATGTTTGGATTTCCATGTTATGCCTACAAATCTTGGGGCATATCCTCTCATTTTGGGACTACCGTGGAGGATTGGTATGAGGTCCATACAAGATTGGTATAGAGGTCAATTAGAACTCTATGTAAAGAAGCCAGCTCATAAGAGGGTGATCTTTGACATGAAAACAAGCTCCATTATTCAAAATGGATATGAAAGTGATACTACGCGGGTGATGAAAGTAGTGATTCAAAAATTTCCAACCTTGATGAGGAAGATAGAGAATGGGAAGCTAGCCTACATTCTAGGGATGTTGACCTCTTCAGGTTGTCAATCCAAGGTTCAAAAAGAGAGGAGAAAGTTGTAAATGTTCATGCACGAAGTACAAACCTCATGCAAGAAACATGTGATTAGCAACGTGAAATGAATGTTGGACTACCCAATCTTATGATAATGTCTCGGTTTTCTAATGAAATATGAAACTGGTCATATCTTGAATATAGGTCACCCATAGAATAAATTGCTCTACCTGCAAAAGCTTCAGCAAACTCATCAACAATTGGACCCGAACAAACATTTTGCATTGTTACACAATTGATAGGCTGTAGATCTTGAATGAATCGTGAAGATCCATTTTTCTTAGGCACAGTAAACCATCAGTTTGAGTAAGGTGCTGAAGAAGATTCTAAAATCTTCATTCTGATCTTCTCATTTAAAAGTTCCAATAATTTGGGCAAATGCGCCCTTGGAATGGGAATGGGCTTGAGGTTCCAAGGCACATGTAGGATCGTAAAGATGACTGTAGAAGCCACAATATTTGGATCCACACAACCTATTTCACTTAGTTGAAATGCAAAAGCTTTTGCATTTTTCATTAGCATTTGCATAAAAGAGTGTTTCTCAGCCGGCGAAAGGAAAGAAATTTCACCTATTTTAAGCTCTTTTATACTTTTAAATGTGAACTTGTGACCAATGTTGGAAGGATCATGAAGACTTGGCTAATTTGTTGCCCTATCAGCAAGCCCTTCACTTTCAGGAGGCAGTGGTACTGCCATAGGTCTGACTTTCTGATCCACTGTCTTGTATTTTGTCTCCACTTGTGCTTCAGCCTTGTTGAGTAAACCATTGTCTTCCTGTTCAACAAATTCTTGAATTGTTTGATAAAAATCCAATTACATATTTCTATGGACAGATTTTCAGCCTGATTTTCTACATCAGTGCATATATTTTAATCAATGTGCCAGTAGTGATCAGTCCAAAAAAAGTTTGAAATATCTTCATTTTCAGCCATCATGTCATAAGTTTTTAGCTCCCTTTTTACATGACATAAATATTTTCTTTCAGCCTTAGTCATGGCTGGAAGAGATTATAACAACCCATACTATTGGCTGTACATACATATAAATTTGCTAGAGACACAATTTCTGTTACATGAGGAGGTTCAATCTTTTTACATGATGCACTACCATAGCCTCCTTTTATAGTAGTGCAACCTAAAAGCCCTTGAATTCTTGGGCATTAGGAGGCACATGATAATCACAGAGTCGATCTCTGTTTCGATGATGATTAACACACACAGTAAGAAATTGGATAGCTCGTTCATTATCCTTGCTTCAGATTCGAGCATAGGAAGAACCATCATCAAGAGATTTTGTTTCCAAGCGAGCTTCAAAAATGTAAGGTTGTCCAAGAATGATAGGGTAACTACAAGAGTCTTGAACAAAAAAGTGAAAATTGTCTTTTATGTCTCCAATAGTTACCTGCACATTAGGACATGCTGCATATAACTCTCTAGAGGAGTTGTTTGCAACTCTCATTCGCCAACCTGGATCAACATCTATGGGTCATTCGCCACTTTCATAAAGACTCCTTGCCATGACATTTATCTCCGAGCCATGGTCTAAGAGTGTAATACATGGTGTTTCTTTTTCTCCAATTTTGACGATTGTCTCCGTTATTGCTCTTGCCCAACACGTACGGGAGTAATGATTGCTTGGAATGAATCGAGCCTCTTCTTCCTCATGCATGTGCTATAGACCACCTTCTTTTTGACAGGTGGATTCCCAACTAGTTTGGACCAACCGACCATTATATTTTCAGATTTCACTTCTTTAATTTTGGCATTCGTGTTTTCTTTATCTTCAGCTTCAATTACTGCAATTAATTCTATAATTGCTTCAAGTTGAATTCCTTGTGAAGTCAACTTCTCTTCATGCTGCACAAAAACTTGAAGAACTTGCAAAAAATCATGCACTGTTTCTTTAGCTTCATCACCAACATATTGTCTTTTCCTTTTGATTACATTAATAATTACATCATGGGATTCACGTTTGGGAATTCCAAGAGTTTCGCCTAAGGTAAATTCAATTTTGCTTCCTAGAATTCGTTCTTCTAGGATTGTGATTTGTAGCCTGGCATTTGCCATTCTTCTTTCCTTCGGTCTTCTTTGTTTGTGGCACATATTTTTAGCAAGCTTTGGTTGTTCAGGCATTATTCTAGTTACCCATTTCAGAGGGCCAGAAGTAGAAGGCAGCCTTGGTTCATCTTCTCTTCTTCTCTTTTCTTCAATCAAGACTTCTTTATGATTGACGTCAGCCAAATGTACAAAGGCAAAAAAAGAATCTACCAGTTCTTTCCAACTAGTTATTCCTCGAATATATTGACTGGCGTTAGCCAAATCTTCTTTGGCTGCTTTACCACGTTCCATTTGATCTAGTGCCTGCATCCATACTTTAGATTATACATTAGCTTTACATGCTTTCAAACTTGATTTAATTGTCTCAATTTGCGGCCCATAGGTAGCTACATCAATTACTGCATAGGTATTCTTTACAGGTAAATCTTCTAATCTTTTCTTCATTCCACCATTGCCAAAATTTGGCTCCAGTGGAAGACCACTTTTAGCCGCATGAATTTTTCTGTCTTTCCAAAAGACGAGCCTCTATGCTTCAGCCTCACGAAAGGCAGAACACTCCCTCTTGTCATGTTGTTGATTGTCACACCAAATAGTTGCTTGATTAGTCAAAGGAATAGGGGATTTTGAAGGTGGAACAAGCTTCATCAATGGAGTTATTGAAGTTGAAGTAGAGCACAATCTTAGTCGCATTCGCTCTCTTTGAGAAATCATAATAACTGCATCAGTAACATTTATCCATGCAGTCTTGACTCCTGATTCGGAGGTAGTATCTTCTAGGTGATTAGCAAACTTCTCTTGTAGAATGGGATCTGCAGCCTTAATGAATAATTCAATCTTCTGACCTTCCATACTTTGTTGGCCTTCAACATCAAGTTATCCAAATTTACTTTCAAACTCATGGTATAGAGCTGTTGCAGCTAAACTTTTGTTGGGTTTTTCAACCCATTCAGTGAAACTTTTCTTTGTCATTAGGCCAGAGTCTTCTAAGAAGAATTCTTTGCGTAGGAATTTTTTGAATGCAGCCCAATCTGCATCTTGTTGAAAAATACCATGGATTCTTTCTTGAAGACCATGCTTGGCTAGTCTGGCAAAATAATGGCTTCATGCATGTTATGGTACACCAAAGAAGAGCATTTTTTTAACATATAAGCGAATAAAAACAGAGACATTCTGACCATTAAATTGTTTTAATTCATGCCCTAGGGCCTTGATAGCTGTGGAATCAATCTTCTCTTCGTATTGTCTTTGTTGTTGTTGTAACATTTGGATTTGTTGTTACTGAGTCTGCTCCAGTATGCGCACTAATTGCTGTAGAGTATCTCCTAAAGAATCCCCCATCTTGGAGTTGTCTTACACTGACCTTCACTCACCAATGTCACAGCAACTAGGGTTGAAGGTCACAATAGGGGTTTGAAAAGAGAAGAATGTATGGGGGTTCAAGAGCTTCAACTTCGGAGATAGTAGAGATAAGAGAAGAGTTGAAGGTTTCAAGTCAAGTTCTTGATGATAAGAGACAACAGGGTGTAGGTAGATTCAAGGAGAGGAGTAGATGGAAGAGAAGGGATTCAAAGAGATTGAAGATGTAGAAGAATACTCCAAATTTTTTTTAGAAAATATAGAAGAATACTAACATAGATGAAGCTTGTCAGTTTGTTTCAGCATTATGAGAAAATATAACTCTAATAGACAAAAACGTGTACAAAATAATACCTTCCTCTATGGTGCTCAGATCGCCAATCTGATGCTTCCAATGGCTCCGAAAGGGGGTTAAATACTAGGACACTTGGCCAAAATCCTTCCTGATCACTCCTTCATCTCCCACTTTCGGAGTGTTGTTCACTGCCTGAAAACAACGATCGCCCATCGTGTGATTTTACTTATCTCTTTTTTTACATAAAATCCTCTCAATTTGGTTGAAAGCTACATGCTTTCTTTTACATGTCCTCTTAATCTAGACATTATCTATAGTTTTATGGATTTTTACAAGAGAGAATATCTAGAATATCAAAAAAATGACTAAAAACTTGTCCAAAAAAACTAATATTGTGAACCATGGACACTAATACTAATGCCTAAAGTGGCATTGGCTCTTTAAATCTAAAAGGAAGCCACACTCTAGATTTCTTTTACACAGTCTGTGTGTAGCGGCACGACAGCGGGTGTTTAAATTGCCCATGGATTTCTCATACATCAAAGTGGTCTTGATTAGACAAGAGGATTCGATTAAAAATATAAAATACTAGATTAGGTCAAGTTAGGAAGGATAGAATGTCAACTGTCCTTGTCTAAACCCCCTTATTTCTCACTCTCCCCCTCATTTCTCACTCTCTCTAAATGAATGCAATGTTCTACTTAAGTTTGAGAGATGATAGTAAAGTAGTTATCTTAAGCTAATGTTAAATAACCATGGTAGGATACTATAGTCACGATTTAGGCTTGGTTTAGGTTGATCCTTGTGGGGTTATGGCGAAACCTTCCCTACAAGAGGTAGATTTAAGTAGTTTGTGTTAGCTATATATAGTCTCTCTATATATAGCACCCCAGGTTAGCTATATATACTCTGTCTATATATAGCGCCCCAGGTCCCCTCTATATATTCCTATCATGTGTGCTCAATTGACACACTTCTAGGGTTCCATTTCTGGTGTCTCATATCTCTCTTCTCACCTCTCTTCCTTTCGTCTCTCGTCTTCCTTGCAGTTTCCAACTGTTTGAGGTAATGGAGTTTGATTATTACAAGGGAGTTTTGAGTGGAAGTTACATTGATTACCTCTTGATAAATTTGTGCCATTAGGATTCAATGAATAGACATTTTACAAATATAGATATGACTATAGTGTCTAGATTTGCAAGGCCATGCACTCTCTAGAATTTGGATGAAAAGGGATCAATTTGTGCACACCTTAGATTGAATTTATGATCTTTCTCCATCATGAACAGTGTTGGATATGGAATGACATGTATTGCTTTATTAATGCCGAGCGTCTGTCCTATATTAGAACCGACCTTTAGTAAATATAGTGGATCGAAAATCTAAAATTTGTTAAATGTTTATTTTGAAGCAATCTAGGGTTAATCCTATTCTTTCTATAGGAGGACAGAAAATTAGTCTAAATCGTTATATTTGTAACTAAAGTGATTCAGACAGATAGAGTTACCATTCTAGGTTGCTCTCATTGGCAAAATTATTGTAGAGAAGTTTATCTCCATACATTTCTTCCAAATACAAAATCCTAGAGGTTTTTACCAAACCTCAATTATACCATACTATTAATGTATCTAATTTCCATGGGTAAATCTTTATAATAGGATCCTTATCATGATTGACCTTTTGTTAGATGGTAGGCTATATCCCAAAGATCCTAGCAAAAATAGCACTCTTCCTTTCTATAATAGCTCTTCATTATTGAGGTTCATTGGTGATGCTTATAATGGGCTTCTAGGGTATACACTTAACTTGGTTGTAGAAAAGGATGTCCTTAAATTTGAAAACCATGTTTTATTAAAACATAACAACGAATTATTGCAAGAGCTAGAGGGATATGAACAAAGCAATCACTTTTTGGAGAAAGGCATCAAATCTTCTCAACGAGAGCAAACTATTTTAGGACTTCGAAATCGGCAAAATGCTCTTAAAAATATTGAGAGTCTCAAAAGAGGAGGAGGTGGTTGTAGTAAAAGAATCCAAGAAGAAAGGTATATTTTTTTTCACTTTAAAAATATGAAATATGACTTTGTTTATAATTAATTGTACTGATTTGTGATGTTGATTTTGTTTAGATATTTTCTTCAACCGAATGCAAGTGAAAGAGATTCTTTAAAAGCATCTCTGTTTTATTATCATCTTCTTCCTTTAGTAGTTTCAAAATATATTTTGGAGAAGAAGAAATTTAAAAATGCAAAGAAACAATGCTTGGAGTCATTTATAAATGATCATTCTTTGGATATTGAGTTAGTGCAAAAGACACTAGATAATATTGGTATTAGTCGAGATGCTTATATATAGCTTTTTGAGCTTTTGTAGTCAAATATGAAGCAAGGACAAGTGCATAATTGCATACTTCCAAGGCCATATGTGATTAGAGCTATTAGACAGAGAGTGAATAACAAAGTGATGGAGATTCTGGGTGAGCCTTTCCATATCAAGGCTGGCTTCAAGGGCAAGAAAAAAGAAGTTGTATTTAATGAATTGAACAATATTTTCCTTGACTTTTCCATCCTAAAATGCTTAATGATTAGATTCTATGACTTGTCACTGGAAGAGACACAAGGAGTGGCTAGATTTGTGGTTAAACTTGATGAAAGTGAGATTCTAAAATGTACAAAACTAGAGAGGGTCTCTATTACCTTGATGAATATAGTACTTTCATTAGATCATTACAATCTCTCAATGTCATTTAATGTTCAATCGAAACACATCTGGTGGGCTAGGAGCATTCGAGGTAGATACTGAGGATTTTGATATATTGTATTGGATTTTTCATCGAACACCAATACCTCATATTATTAAGAGACAAAATTAGGAGAAGAGCTATTTTTTGAAGGATTTGGGAACTATAAGATTGAGTGGCACATAGCTGGTGACTTAAAGATACTTAAATGTATGTACAATATATCAAAGGAAGCCAACTCAAGATCTCCTTGCCTATATTGCATGTCCCCAACCATAGAGTTGAACTCAAGAAATTGGAATAGAGCTCCCTCTCGGCACAACAAGGATCCACAGTTTAAGCCAATCCTAGATATTCATTTAGTGAATGCCCATATCTATACACTTCATGTGCTTTGTAGGATAATTAAAAAGCTTGTTCATATTTATATAGGATTTGCATGGAAGCTGAAGCCATTATCAGCTAGAACAGATGCTGTCACAAAGATTGAAAAAGTCTTATCTACAATTGGTTTTCATGATGGTAATGTTGTTATTGAACCAGATCTTCCAAAGTCTAAGGATGGCAATTGTGTCTCCAAAAGCCATCTATTGGTGGAGTTAAGAACAGAAAGTTCCTAAACTTTCATAGGAGACTTGGTAAGATAAAATCTAGGAATGGTGGCTCAACTATTAGATACAATCAGTGAAAGTGCCTGCATAATGCAGTTAAGGATCATGCTAATAATGGGCATACTCGGAATAGAAAAGGCAATGTTTGTGAAACACTAGACAAAGTATTCTTTTATTGTGATAAAATAGAGTGGAATGATGATAATCTCAAAGAATTCAAAAACCAATTGAACCTTTTAAAAAAATAAATGATAGAATCTTGGACTAATCAACACTTCACTCACTATATGGTAAAACGTTTGCATATGTATGTATCTTTATTGTCTAACTCATATAGGATTTTCTAACTGAATTTTTTTGTTTGTAAACTATACAATATACTTTGTACAACTATGCTCTATATTTTATTAAGAAATATGGATCTCTATCTATTTGGTCAACCCAAGGTATGGAAAAATCACATTATCAAGCAAGAACAAAATACTTTAAACACACGAGACATGGAGGTGGAAGATACAAAGTAAACAATTTATTAGAGGTCTTTCAATGGTTCTACAGATAAATTTGGCACAAATTCGACCTCAAAGACACAACCACATCATGTAATACATCATCTTTGGTAAGGACTATATCCACTGTTACCCAAAGAAGAAAAGAGGTATACTTAAACTCTTGTGCAAAGCAAAGATATTCAATATGGTTACAAACTAGAAAAAGAGATGGAAAAAGATGGGTTTCAAGAAACCCTTAACATCTTTTAGTCTGACTCTGTTTGCAGAAGAGTCTTTAGTTTCAAGGAATTCACTAGGTTCTCTAAAGGAATCTTTTATTTCATCCCACTTGATGAGATCTCTACATTTTACGAACTCTTGCTTTGTATAGTCTGAAAGGAGATTCAAATTCTTGGCATCTCCTACATGGGAGAGAAAATAAGAGGCAATAACTCCAAAGTATCCTGCCCTAGATCCATTGTATCTAGGCATGAAGCCAAAAACTCTTATAGCTTCTTTCTTCTCCACCAAAATTATCTTGTCTGAATCTCTATTGAAAGCTTGGGATTCAATCACCCTGGAGATAGCTTTCAAAGCCGTTATTTGTAAGCTTGGAGAGCTTGACAACCTACTATGATAAATTGCAAATGTTTAATTACTTTAGCTTCCAATATAATCACCAAGGCCTTGTCTTTTGCCAATCTTCAATGGCCTTGAGCCCTTGGCTCTTCCAAGAAAGTTGTCTACATCTTTAATTTCTATCTTCATAATAAACCGCAATAGTATAAGATATCAATATATAAATATCCTATAATATTTGTTTATAATGCATAACATACTTTAATATAAATCACAATGGATATCTTAGAATTATCTTTTATACCTTAGGGTTTTCATCTTCCTCAAGAAGACTATCATCATATAGTTTTATTAAACTTTTTGGTTTCTCCTCTAATGGAGACTTCAGTTTCTCTTCATACCCCATGTTATCAATACCAAGTCTCTATTGAATTTGTAAGTACTCTTCCTTTGTAGGTATCCTCCCCTTTTCATATTCCATGATTTGATTAATACAAGAATGCAAGGCTATAGAGTTGTCTTGAAAATTCTCTCCCTCAACATCAAGAGTTGCTAGCAATTCCTCTTCATAACCTATAAAATTCTTATAATTTTTACCCCATGCTGCAAGGATTTCCAAGCAGTAATCTTCTCTAAGATACAAAAGGTGTTGAATATCATTTAGCAATACATATCTCTTTATGTTGATGAGATCACTAGGAAATGTTGGGACACATTCAAGAGGACCTGTTTCAATCTCAACACTTAACTTTATCTCCTTTTCTTCCACTTTTGTAAAGTTTCCACTTTTAAACAAAGCAACATCAAATTCTTACACTAACTAGTTCTCAATATCCTTTTGAAATATTTCACCCTTCTCTTCAACTTCTTTGTCTTTGCATGAAATATCCTCCATCTTCTTCTCTTTATCGTATCTGAAGAAGAACTATCCATATATTGAAGATATACAAGAAATCCAACATCCTTCTATACAAGAAGACATTGATGTTGATTCTATTGAAAATGGCAATGGACTTTCCAATTCTTGAATTCTTCATCAATATGGCTAAACCTTGTTTGCAAAGTTATTTTAGCAGCATTGGAAGCTTCCATTATATCACTAGAGATGAAAAGAGAGAGGGGGAATTGAAAGAGGGAGAGAGATATTGGTGGGAGAAATGGGAAGAGAGAGGGGGGAAATGGAAACGGGGAAATAGATACAAAGGAAAAGATGGAAAGAAAGAAAGAGGGAGAGGGAGAAACGCAAAGAGAGAAGGGAAAGAGATGGAGAGAGAGAGAGAGAGAGAGAGAGAGAGAGAATAAGAAGAAGAATAAGAAGCAGAAGAGAGAAAGAGAGAGAGAAAGAGAGAGAGAGAGAGAGAGAGAGTGTGTGTGTGTGTGTGTGAGAGAGAGAGAGGGGGAGAGATGGGAAGAGAGGGAGAGATGAAAAGAGAGAGAGAGAGAGAGAGAGAGAGAGAGAAAAAAAAATCGATAGAAAGAGTGACAGAGATAGAGATGGAGAGAGGGAGGGAGATTAAAACTATGAAAGAGAGAGAGAGAGAGAGAGAGAGAGAGAGAGAGAGAGAGAGAGAGAGAGAGAAGAGAGAGAGAGATGGAAAGAGAGGGAGAGAGATTAAGAGAGAGGGAAAGAGAGATGCAAAGAGAGGAAGGAAGAGAGATGGAGGGAGATAAAGGGAGAGGGAGAGAGATTAATAGAGAGGTAAGAGATGGAGACAAATGGAGGGAGAGAGAGATAAAAAGAGATAGAGAGAACGAGAGGAGAGGAGGAGATGGACAGAGAGAGATAGAAAGATAAAAAGAAACTAAGAGAAAGGAAGAGAGATAGGGATAAAGAGAGAGAGAGAGAGAGAGAGAAAGGAAGAGAGATGAGGTGTGAAAAGGGTCTTAGTAGTATGGCTCCAGTAGAGTATGAAAAAGTAATGATAATTTAGAATGTCTCTTTGTTATTTTTTGGATCACCACACTTGGTATATGGAGAAAAATGAGCCAACCATCTATAGATAAGAAGATAGAGGGGATTTTTATTGTATGTCTTCAAATCAAATGGCATGCTTCACATATGTATTAGATGTAGAGTTATCTCAATTGAAATCCTTGAGTTTTTCATTGGTATGCTCTAAGATATTGATCCCTAGTAGGCATAGTCTCAACAGTCTAGGGTTGATGACAACAAGAGACTCATAATAAATTAAGGTTAGGATTGAGTCCTAACCAATTTATTTATTTTGTAGTTGAAGATTGCTAGGTATTCACTTTTTTAGATTTAATTTTATTATTTTCCTAACAATTGTGAATGCTTCAGTTGATGTGTAGAGCAGACAGCGCTGGCATTGGGAAGCATTGTGCGATAGCGTATATTCAAGTTATTTAGAAGAAATTATCATTTTTTATGGGCGTGCATCTTAGGCATGGCGCCAATATTTATTTTGATGGGCTTGACATTTATTTATTACGTACGATTTAAATATTTGTTATTGGACATTGTATTTGGGCACAACCCAACTCTTTGGGCGCCCAACTGCTTATTCTTTACTTGGACAAAAGCAAACACAAAAGCCAAAGCATGCTAATTGTAAATTTCAGCTATTTTTTGAGCTTGGAGATGAATAATATATTAAATACATACTTTGTGGAGCGCTCACATAAGGCATGGAGAGAGATTGTACCCAATTGGTCTTTTTGCTCATGTCGTGCAAGTCTTCTCTCGTTTTTTGTTCAAAAGTAGAGTTATTTTGTTCTTCAGGACCTTTTGGCACTCGCTACATACGCATATAACATCCGATCTATGCACCAGTGGTATCAGAGCGAAGTTGAGATCGAGAGCTTCCAATCACTTACCATCTCACGCAAAGGCGAAGCTCTTGGAACGATCGAGCTCTACAGTCAATCTCGCGGCAATTTGTTAATACCAGTGCGTTTCTCACGGTGAAGAATTCCCAGCTACGCACTTAGATCGCGAAGGACCAGCCTCTACAGGCGGAGGACCACATGGGAAGCTCCTTCATCAAGTCTTCTATTCTCAAAAGAAAGAGATAAGAATTTTCAATTAGTGTGACTATAAAGCTTAATCTCCTAAAATTCAACGACAGCGGGCAGTAGGATGAACTTGATGGCGTCGATTGTGATAAGGACATGCCGCCGTCCTGAAACGAAAGATTTAAGTTATAAGCTTTTTCCAAGCTTAAAGATTTTAAGCTTCTCTAAAGCTTAAAATAATTTTTCTCTTTAAATCTTCTTCATAACAGTAGTTCCCATAGAAACAATCACGAACTTATCTTCAACTGCCCTGTAAGTTCATGTTCACACCTGCGCTGTGACAACGTTGATTTCCAATACACAGATTGCTATACGCAATCTACACGGACAAAGTATCCTCTTGGAAGAAGACCGTGACATCAACTTCAGCATCCACAAAGAAAAAATATTGTAAAAAAATCATTAAAAAAAAAAGAGAAATAATCCTTGTAAACCCGACACTCAGCTATACGCTCATCCCACTAACATGATTTGGAGTGTGTGAGAGTGTTTGAAATTTTGCAAGATGTCTGATCAAACCATGGAAGATTTTATGGCCGAAGGTGATTTACCGAAACTAATGATTGAGCAAAAACTGGACCTAATTATGATACAGCTTCAAGAGGAATGAAGAGCACGCCAAACTTTGTAAGCTCGATTGGCAAGTTTGCAACCATCTACCGCCGACCAAGATGGACCGCAATTTGAAGATATTATACGACGTATGATCGATGCGACACTTGAAGCACAATCTATTTGGAAAGAAACAAAGATAAGTAAAAGAAATTTTAAATTTCGTACTTTCAATGGGTCACGCGATGGAAAGATTGTACTTGCTTTTATCAGTCAATTTGATGATTATTTCCATAAAAAATAATATGCTGAGAAAGACAAAATTAAGTGTGTCACTAATCATTTAATGGACAGAGCATCCCTATGGTGGACTATTGTCTACAAAAGCATTGATTGTCCTACTACTTGGGAGACTTTCCAAAAGAAATTTTTGCAAAATTTTCTTTCACCCCAATTCCATGAAAAAGCAATCAAACAGTGGGATCTTCTGCAACAGAGGGATCGTGAGCCTATTTCATAATATACCGAGCATTTTTGAAATGCTTTATTGCAACTTCCAATGTTTGAAGATATACCTGAGGCATCCCATAAACGCAAGTTTATGTCTGACTTACTTGGTCATTTTTATGCGAAGGTGAACTGTTTAAGCCAATGACTCTTGAAGATGCAATTTCCTTGGCCCATGATGCTGAAGACAAAATTTGAGGACGAGAGAAGCGACCACCACAATTCCCAACTAATGATAACTTCAGTTTAAAATAATTCAATTCAAATTTTCGAAGATTCAATCAAAATCGTTGCCTTCCATCTTCAGTCCATAAAACTTGGACATGACCCCCTGCCTTACCATCAAACAAAAATCCAAATCCTAAGCCATCTTACCAGCCAGATCCCAACATTCCTAAACTTCCCTCTATTACCAATAATGTGTCTAAGGCTAAACTAATAGTCTGTTACAAATGTCATCAACCTGGACATCTAGTGGCGAATTATCAATCCAAAAAGCTGATTGTTCACATCAACTATTTGGGAGTGACAGAAGATGAAGACCATGAAGAAATGCCAGATTTGACGGAAGACGATGAGGATATCGGTACTACTTCACATACTTTACAAGGTATGCCAAATCCTCATTCTTTATTAACGATGAAATGTCTTGTGCATGGTGGAGAAAAGACTGTTTTCCATGATGATGGGAGCACACACGATTTTATTTCTGCCAAATTGGTCAAAGAATTGAATTTACATACTGTTTCTACTCATTATCGCATCAAGACTGCATTCTTAGGCACTAGATACAATGGAACACAAGAGGTGCATGACTTAGAAATTAAAATTGGTGATTATGTTGAACATATAAATTTCTTACTTGTGCCTTTGCAATCTAGTGACATTATCTTAGGAATGCCTTGGCGTCATCAGCATAATCCCGATATAGATTATTCCATGCATTCAATGAAGATTCATTCTAATGGAAAATAAATCACATTGCATGGTATGCACACTTTCGATAATTTTTCATTGCTTAGTCATACACAGGCTAAACGTGCATTACGAAAAGGTAGCAAATCCTACTTAACATGGATGAATGAAATTGAAGATAAAGAAAATTAGATGAATCCTAGGCACGCATAATTTCTTTCACAATTTCAAGACTGTTTTGCTGCTGACTTAAGAGCTGGCTTATCACCTGTACATCCCAAAGATCACAAAATAGATCTAATTCTTGGATCACAACCACCATGTAAAGCACCTTATAGATATCACCAAATTGAACGGAAAGAAATTCAAGTCCAAGTTGAAGATATGTTAACTCGAGGACTCATTAGGCCCAGTAGTTCTCCATTTGGTGCACCTGTCCTATTAGTGCAGAAGAAAAACAATACCTATAGGATGTGCATTGATTATTGTGCCCTAAATAAGATCACTGTTGAGAATAGATATCCGATCCCTAGGGTAGACAATCTTATGGATAAACTACAAGGGTCTATAATATTTAGCAAGATAGATCTTAAATCTGGATACCATCAAGTACGATTGGACACATGTGATATTTTCAAAACTGCATTTAGAACACAATTTGGACAGTATGAATTCCTTGTTATGCCTTTTGGTTTAACTAATGCACCAGCCACATTTAGTTGTATGATAAATCGCATATTTTTGAAGCATCAATATTGTGTCATTGTTTTCTTTGATAACATATTGACTTTCAGTAAGAATGGAAACGAGAATTGTGAACATTTATCCTTGGTTTTCAAATTATTGAAAGAGAATCAATTATATGCTAATCTTGAAAAGAGTGAATTTTCCAAACACAAATTGAATACCTAGGATATATTGTTTCATCTATAGGTATGAAAATTGACCCTAAAAAGATAGAATCAATTTTGAATTGGATGATACCTAAAAATGTGCACAAATTACGTTCTTTCTTAGGTCTTGCTAGCTTTTACAGAAATTTTGTGAGAAAATTTTCATTGCTTGCATTACCTTTGACAAAATTATTAAAGAAATATATTGTGTATTATTGGTCCGACAATGAACAAAAGTCCTTTGATTTACCAAAACATCCTTTAACTCATGCTCCTGTATTGCAATTACTTGACTTTAATAGACCATTTTTCCTAGTAGTCACTGACGCTAGTGGATTTGGAATATAAGCAATCCTTATGCAAGATTCCCATCCCATAGGCTACTCTAGCTACAAACTTAAACCCTTTGAACTTAAGTATTCTACCTATGATAAGGAATTGCTAGTTGTAGTACAAGCTTTGCGTCAATGGAAACACTATTTAATGGGATCTGAATTCATGATGAAAACTAACCAACAAAGTATTAAACATCTTCTTACTCAACCACAAATATCTAACAAACACATTAAATGGGCTGCTTTTATTCAAAGTTTTCATCTACTTATACAATATCAACCCGGAAAAGAAAATGTTATTGCCGATGCTTTAAGTAGAAGACAGACTATTCATAATATCTCTGTGATATCTTTTGATTTTCTTCTCCCTATGAAAGATACCTATGACCAAGACCTTAGTTTTCAAGCTGATTGGAATAAATTAGTTGCAAATAATTGGATTCCAATTGATTCATTGTCTTACACTGATGGATTTATGTTCTATGAAAAAAGATTATGTGTAACTGTTCCATTTCGATCATATGTCTTGCACGAAATTCATTGTTCCCCATACCAAGGCCATAGAGTAATTATTTCTACTTTGCGTACATTGATTGAAGATTTTTATTGGCCACTGATGGAATCTGATGTATCTAACTTTGTATCTGAATGTTTAATTTGCCAAAGAGTTAAATGACACCATGGTAAAAAATATGGTTTATTAATGCCTTTACCAATTCCACAATGAACATGGGAACATATTTCAATGGATTTTATCACTGATTTGCCCAACACTAAAGCTAATCATAATATTATTTGGATTATTGTAGATAGGTTTAGCAAACAAGTATATTTCATTCCATGCAAGAAAATATTAACTGCATCTCAAGCTGCTCAATTATTTTTGAAAACTATTTTCACTAATCATGGTTTGCCAAAAGTTATTATTTCCGAATGTGATTCTAGATTTTGTAATAATCTTTGGACTACTTTGTTTGCTAATTTAGGAACAAAGATTGATTTTTCATCTACATTTCATCTTGAAACAAATGGCCAAACAGAAGCTACTAACAGTACAATTTTAGATATTTTGCGTGCATACACAATTTCAAAACAATAAACATGCACTACAAGAGAAAGGCCCTATAGACGCACATTGTACAGGTGAAAAACGGGCGCGTTTATAAGCGCATGTATCAGCACGTCTATTCACGCTAGTATAAAGAATGCGTCTATATATCTGCGTTTATAAACGCGCTTATAGATGCGAAAATAAATGCACATATTTTTCATTTCTTATAAAGTCCCTGAATATGACCAAACCTCTTAACAGCTAGTATTTGTTTGAATAGGGCATGATTGGATGTATATACGATATAATTACACCTGGATTATAAGCTACGACATGATATACATGTATAGGATCATATTGACATGATATACATGCATATACGACATGATATACATGTATAGGACATGATATACATTACCAACTTTACTTCTTTCTGAGTATTACAAATATACATCCAATCATTCAAAGCTAATTATATATATGTGATTTCATGCCCTATATACATCCAATCATGCCCTATACAAATGTGATTGGATAGGGTATGATGATTGGATGTATATACGACATAATTATCAGAGAAGTGATTGATATATGCACATGTTGCATCTATTGTGCACTTAACCTAGCCATGGCTAAAACTTATAGATCAAAGGTTGACTTGTGCATTTGTAATATATATATATATATATATATATATGTATATATATATATATATATATATATATATAGAGAGAGAGAGAGAGAGTGAGAGAGAGAACTGATCAATACACTCACATGTCTCATTTGTTGTGCACTTAACCTAGCCATGCATGCCAATTCATAGCATGAGTAGATTGATGTAAATCAGTTGGCTTGTGCATGTGCAAGCTATTCCAATCATGTCAAGGTGCACTTATAGCTCACATATAATTTTAGATAAGGTGGACCACATGTAGCCAATGTGCACATGTCCTCTTTTCATGATCTTTAGCCAATGTGTCCACTTGTTGGTGACTAAAATAGATTACTATAAGGATACTTTACAATACCAAAAGCCAACTATAAATCTCTTATCTATAAAATGTATAAGTAAATTAACTTGGTTAATTTGATGAGGTCAAGTTTTCCTTCCATGGACAGTGTGGTTGGCTATATTCTACTTCAAGGTTATAGGAACTTACAGAAGTCAATGGAGCATCCTAAAAATGACGATACTCTAATTACTATATCAAGTCACTTCATGTACATATCTTTGATTGATTGATGGATAATATGCCTTTCTCTATCTCTTTCGTATACACCTTCATTGCATTATCTCTCTCTAACTAAAAACCATTCATCCTTTATCCACCTATTGATACTTGCATGCAATTGTAAGTGGGATGGTCTAGTAAGTCACCACATATGTGCCAATTGACTTGCCAATGTGTTATCTCTTATCCTCAAGCTTTGTTATATATGTCACCACATAGGTCAATTGATTTTCTAGTGTACCATCTCTTATCTCAAGATTTTCTATATATTTCACCAGTATTCTCAATCAAAAACATCATATCAAGCATATCTTGCATTAATCAAGCAGATTGGCCAATCCAACATAAATGAAATTGTATGAATAGCAATGTAGATCAAGATCTTAGCTTAAATCAATGACACCTTTTTGCACAATATAAACTATTAGAGTTTAACTACAATATATAATGCCTGCAAATAAGAAAGAGGCTTGATTTGTTGGACCACTATGCACATACAATCTATATATGTCATATTCCCTAAATGCATGCATTGATACTTACAATATGGAGGCAAACATTTTGATATTGAAAGACTAGGAAAGTCATGTCATGTTGATCCAGAAACAACAAAAAGCTAGTATTTAATCAGTTTAATTGTTCCTGCGTGTCTATAAGCGCGTGTAATAGGTATTATCTGTGCATATACACGCGCAATTATACGTGCTTACAGATGCACAACGTAGATATTAAAAACATTTAAAAAAAGTTGTGGCTTTCTTTTCAAACCTGTGCTTTCTTGCGTTTTTTGTGCGTTTTCTGCCGTTCGAGCTCGACATCACTACTCATGTCTATCTATCACTTCATGAAGACAATGAGGCAAGGAAATAAGAGTAAAAAGAGGACAGGAGAAAACAAGAGCCAAAGAGTAAAGAACAAGAGCCAAATAGCAAGGAAAAGAAGAAGATTCAAGCAACTTACCAAGGGAAGGGAGAAGGAGGACAAGGAGCTTGCAACCTAGCTGCCACCCATTGGAACAAGCAAAGAAGGCGAGTTCTTCTTCTCTCTCTCAATCTTGTTTGCTTTCTCTGCCTGTTTGTCTCTCTCTTCTCTCTCTTTACATGCTATAATATGTCATCTATGGAGCTTTTTTTGCACGTTTTTTAACCAAGTTTGAAAAGAAATGGTCCGACTGTGCGCGTCTGTCAGTGCGTCCAGATGATAGTGTAGATGTAGGTATAGACGCGAAAATAGACGTGCTAACAGATGCACACAGAGATGCACATATAGACGTAGGATGTAATATGTTTTATCTACACAGGGTAATATGATTTTTCTTGTGTAGATGTGGAATCCTGGATCCTCCAGCACAGATCCAAACAAAGAGCAATTCATGGGGGAGATGACCAATTATCTTGGTCGCCCTCCCACTACAGAGGAGGTTTTCATTGTGATGTTCTGGGATACCTATCACATCTTTGCCTAGCACTGCCGCACAAACACCAAACCTTGGCACACCTCTACTAACAGGTACTCCACGCACTATGCATACACATAGATCAACTGATGCACAGGAATCAGTTGAGGTACATGGATCGGCCAAAGTACATGCATCTGCAGAAGCACGTGTATCGAGTGAGGTAGAGGGTAGTGCTCGTCGAGGGAGGAGGGAGAGTCGTGCAGGAGGACGAGGAGGGAGAGTCGTGCGAGAGGACGAGGAGGTCGAGGGCTTTGTGGGGGTTGCCTAGGAGGTGGCTCTCGATCACCCTCACCAAAAAATGAGAGAGGTGAGCCTCCACAAATGTACTACTCTGTCACTGATGTTGGTGGTATCTTGCATGACTCTGAGGGGAGGGAAGTGATAGCCTACTTGAGGAGTATCATGCATGCCACATACAAAGATTGCATGATTCCCAACAAGCACAAAAAAAATAGTTTGTGGTAAGAGATGCTACGGGCAGTACATAGAAGGTATCCTAATCCTGAGAATTCACGATTCTCAGATGATTGGGGATGGTTAAAGGTGAGAGATGCGCTTCATAACAAGAGGTCTCATCTTATGACGCGCGCCAAGGAGTCACTGCAGAGACAAGAGCAGGGGCACGCTGGATATGGCCAACCACCCAATTGCCACCGCAGGGAGTGGAAAGAGGCCAAGAAGAGAGCAGCGGAGAAAATGACAAGTCGCCAACATACAGAGGCGCGACGTATCCAGATGGCAACCATGGGATCATCACATTATGGATCGGGTGGCAGGGAGTCATGGGAGGCTGAGTTTGTAAGTATTATTTGATTTCTTTTTTAAATTAAATTTTGTAATTTGTTTCACTTCATTATGAAGTGTGTTTTGATAGGAAAGTCATATTCAAATTGTTTCACTTCATTATGTAGTGTGTTCTAATACGTTGTATGTTCAAATTGTTTTGTAGTATTATATCGTTGGTAGGATGCCTAGGACGCCTATTCCTAGAGAGGTAGGCTACCATCAAGGTCATAACCGGACGTCCACTTGGCAGCATTTCTACGAGGAGGGACTCATCTCACGGAGGAGCAATATAATCGTGCCATGAGGATTCCACCACCAGAAGAGGTATGTTTTATTTTTTACATGAAAAGTATAGATAACTGTAATTTATTGTTTGTAATGGTATTTATATACCTTAATCCTTTGTGTAGGTGAACCCTGATGCAGTTAAGGATAGCGAAGGGGGGACTAGCAGTAGTGGGGGCGGCAACAGCAGCGGCACAGGCAGCAGTGGTGGTAGCGATGATGATGCTTCTTTTGAGGAGATATAGAGGAGCCCCATGCATGCATGCCTCCCCTTGGCTTGTAATTTTTATTTTTGATATATATTACTTTCAGCGAGTACTTGCGACCATGACCATGCTTGAGGTCACAAGCACTAGAACTCATCATGTAAAAATGGTTCATCTATATATATGAAATTTCGTGTTCTACATACATTGTTTTTTTTTTCAGTATTCAATCTTCGAAATAATCTTTCTTTGTTTTCTCTAAGCATACAATTTGATGTTGATGGGGGAAAAAAAACCAGAGAGCATGTGGCTTGCAAAGCCACATGCTCTTTTTTCATACCTCTGTTTTGCGCGTCTATCAGCGCGTCTAAATTGCAGGATAAATGCGCGTCTATTCTTGTCAAAAATTTGCAGAGTAAACACGTTTTTAGACACGTAGATACACGCGTATATAGACGCACAATATGAATATATCCACTTTTTTATAAATTTGATTATATATTTACGTAGCGCATCAATACGCGCATCTATATGCGCATCTATGTGGGCATGTAACTCTGACTATAAGCGCGTTTTTAGACCCGATATTATAGACGCAGCAGTAGACGCGGTAATAAACGCGCCCGACATTTTTTTATCACAGTTCAAATATTGTGTCTACAAGCGCGTCTATGGAGCCTTTTTGTTGTAGTGATGGGATACACATTTACATTTACTTTAATTTGCATACAATAACACACCACATATAGCTACACACAAAGCACAATTTCAAATTATTTATGGATATAGATTTCATACACCTGTTATATCCAAGTCAAACAAAGTTCAAGCTGCTGATGATATTGCTAACATGCATGCTACTATTTTTTATAAAGTTAAAGATGTGATTACGAAAGCCCAACAATCATATACAAAACAAGCTTATAAGAAAAGAAAAGCTATGAGTTTCTGATGAAGGAAATTCAGTATGGTAGCCTTTATACTATGCCAAACTCCCTTCTACCACAAAGTGAATGAGATAAGAACACCACCTTGTCATGGAAGAGTAGACTAGGACGCTATGCAAGAGGGAGAGGAGCTTGTGAGAGAGAAGAGAGGAAAACTATGAGAGAGAGAGAGAGAGAACTACAAAAAATAGATTAATCAATAAAACTTAAGAGGGCACAAGAGATGGAGAACCCTCAAGACATAACCAATATACACAATATGGACCCCAATAGCATGTGCTTATTACACTGTAGAGCATGCATAAGCTATAGTAAAGGAATGAACTGCATAAGCTCATGAGAGAGAATGGGGAAGGCTCAATAGGGCTAAAGAAGGTCTCTTGGCTCTCTCTTTTCTTACAAATTACAAAGGGGAAGGCCTCTTTATATAGGTCTTGAGGGTGTTTAGGCAGGAGTTTAAGATAGAATAGGAATTAACACCACCAAAGCTGCGTTAAGGCGGTTCCACCAATGTGGAAGCTTCATCTAGATGTTTTGTTGACCAATTTTGTACTTAATCAAGTTCCATCATAGGTGAGTTTTCTCCATTCTCCCCTCCATAGCTTGAGTCTAAGAGATTTCCTATAAAAAAAATATAGAGAATCTTCATAAAATAAGATCATATCTGGCAATAATAGAGAGAGAGTAGTGAGAATTCATACATTACTACTACAATTAAGGATGATTTGAGGTGATTTAGGAGGGAAATTCTAATGGTTTATTCGCTTGAGAGAGAGGAGAAGAGAGGGGAAAGGGTTGGGAGTCTAATGAATGATATTTTATGGAAGTGTTAAGTGTGGGTGTGTATAAAATTGGGAGGTGGTCTCCACCGCAGTTGGAAAAAGTTGACGTCCACCATTTTGGCCATATCTCTCGACTTGTAGCTCCAAAAAATTATAAAAAAATACCAGCCAAAACTTTAGCTCTACAACTTTTGTGTTGAATAATTTTTTTGGATCGCAGTGGAAGTATTTTTAAAAAATCTCGCAAAATCATGTTCCTAATTTTTCTTTCACTAATGCTTCCAAGAAGGGTCCCATTTGGTTGAATTATCATAAGGCTCCAAAGTCATGACATTATGAGCCTCACATGTCCTTTGGATGGCTCCAAATCCATTTCATGTCTTTTCTTTTCACATTATACATTTTTCCTTCACCTTCCTCCATTGATATTTACTCTTCACCCCCCTTTGGTAAACCGGTCCATGAAATATTTCCATCCAGTGATTTCTTGGATTTCCCTAAGAGGTTGTTCCCACCCTCTTCTTTATTTCAAAGCTTCAAATATACAAAAAATCAACAAAGGTTTAGACAATTATTTTTTTGTGATTTTCTCGGATCATATAGCCCCCCCCAACCTGGCTAGAGGTATTTATGCCTCTAGACACTCTTTGGTATCTTGAGCTGACCCCACCCTGATGTGATAGGGTTTTAAGCACCATCCATTTACTCTAGTCTTGTGCACTTTTCCCTCAATGTCTTGAAGTTTTTAGGAGCCATTGTTGAATTTTTTTGTGACCCAAAAAGGTCCCTCCCACTAGTAGAGAAACGTGCCATTCTTTCTTTTATCAAAGCAATTGTCATATCAAAGCACTAAAGATCGCTCCTTGATGTTTTTATCTGTTAGCTTCTTGTTGAACTTTTCTCTACGTTTCTCAGCTTCTTAGGAGTAGTGGTTGATGGATTCTTCACGATCCAATTGTAGCCTCTCTAGGTCCAGTAATCTTTGATGTAACTTCTCCTTTTGAGAGCCTACTGTGCCACCTATACCCGAAGGCTAGCTAATTTCACCTTAATAGGCAAAAGAGCCTCTTGTCCATAAACTAGATGAAAAGGTGTAAACCCTAAAATGGTTTTGAAGGAGGTTCTGTAAGCCCATAGAGCTCCACTAAGGTGCTTGTCCCAATCCCGAGGCCTTGAATGTACCTGTTTGCTGATGATTTTACAAATCATTCCATTTACTTTTTCCACCAATCCATTGCATTGAGGTTAGTAAAGGGTAGAGTGTCGTCGTTGAATATTTAGATTTTCCATGAGTTCACCCACCACATAAGCTCTAAACCCTGGTCCTCTATTTGATAGTATTTCAAGAGGGGTACCAAACCTACAAAAAATGTGGTCAAAGATGAATTTACTCACTTCCTTAGCAGTGATTCTTCTAGTTGGCATAGCCTCAGCCCATCTAGTCATGTAATCTACCCCCATGATAATATACTCTCTTCTTGATGGAGTGGGTGGTAGAGGCCCTATGGCATCAGTTCCCCACTTCTCAAAGGGTCCATAGACCTTGATTGGGGTTTGGGGTTCTGCTATGAGCCGTGGTGGTCTTGATTTCTGACATTCTTCACATGTTTGACACCAATATTTGACATCTCAGTATAAACTGGGCCAAGTAAAGCCGTCTTGTATAACCTTTCTACTTGTGATGTCGTGTGCAAAGTGGCCTCCACACACATAATCATGGCAAGCTTTTAAGATTTCTTCAATTTCCCATTTTGAAGGCACTTTCCTAAGCACACCATCCTTACCAAGACAATACAAACTATCATTTACCATGCGATATCTTGTAGCCTTCCGAGCTAGCCACTGTCTTTCTCCCTTAGTCAGGTGTTTGGGAGCTTCTCCTTGTTCTAAGAGATGTAGAATATCTTCTAAGTTTTCCTTGCCTTGCCAAAGTGGGGGTGTGATAGCCACTGCTCCCACCATTGACTCATTCAGCTTTGATGATGCTAGATGGTCGGCACCTTTGTTCTGGTCTCTTGGCACATGATGTACTTGTGCCTCCCTAAATCTTCTCATAAGAGATTTGGCCTCTCTCATTTTACTAGAGATGTTTGTATTTTTGCATGCCTATGTACCTTGCATCTTCCTTACCAATAGCATGGAGTCTCCAAAAGCATTCAACCTCTTGATTGAATTGCTAAGACACTAATAAAGGCCATGAATTAAAGCTTGATATTCTGCCTCATTGTTAGAGTGGACACCTTCCAAGATGATTCCTTCACCATAGATTTTATCTCCTAAAGGAGAGAAAACAACAATGCCTGCGGCTGCCTTATCCTTAGTTCTCTTGTATGCACCATCAAAGTAGAGATATAAGCATCTACAAGAGTCTTTATGGATGGGGGTGGTGGAAGGTTCTTTCTTTTCACCCTGAGATTTTTCTCATAGTGCCTGTTTGTCAAAATATCAGCCAATCATGCCCGAGTTGTTTTTCCAACCTGCACTATATAATCAAACTCTTGAAGTCGGACCACCCACTTTGCTATTTTTTCAAGGATTTCCATATGTTGTAGTGCATAGGGAAACATATCCTCCACAGTGATGATCACAAACCTCTTTGGAAGCAAATATGGCTGAAATTTCTGCAAACATAAGGACCAACACTAGTTGTTCCATGGAGGTGTAAGCCTTCTCTGAGGCTTTCATGAGGCGGTTGGAAAAATACACAGGCCTCATGAAGGAGGTTTTTGGATCTTTTTGTAGGAGAGCTTTCTACCGATGAGGAACATCCACTTGAGCTCCACTCATCGGGAGACGTTTCTAGTTCAAGGTTCTCTTGACACCCACTCTTCAAGTTGTAAACCACCTTTTGTTCGTGGCTACCCACCTTACGTGGCCTCAACTCTAGATCCCCTGTTGCCCAATCTTGCCTAGCTCTGATGCCCGTAAGCCATGGTCTCCCTAGGATGAGGGGATATCCTTCTCCCTTTACTGGAAGCACATAAACATCCACTGTTGTAGTGATTGCAAAAATAGAAACTCTCAAAGCTTTCACTATACCCACACATGTGACCGCATCATTGTTGTCCATCTTTTCCCTAAAGATTGAGGATTCCATTACTTCTAATCCTAATTGATGCATAAGCTTTTTTGTCATGACACAAACCTCTGCTCCACTATCGATGTATGTTTTTCGAATCCGTTGACCTTTGATTTGCCCCACTAAAGGCATTATATCTTTGAGGCCATATGCTTTGATTGCACTAACCATTTTACCTTGCCTTGCCCTTGTGCTTACCATTTTTTACCATTGTCGTTGTAGCTTTGGAGAGGCATGAAGTAGTTGTGGCCAAGTAATTTTTGGCCCTTGAGAGCTTACATCTGCTATCAGATCATAAGGTTGTGTCCGAGAACCCAAAGGGAAGTCGGAGATATCAATTTTGGGCCTAGTTCGAGTTTTTCTCTTCTTCCCTTCATCTCTAGGTGCCTGTGATGTACTTGCCTCATTGATTGCTTCCTTACGTACCTCACTTTGGACATGTACCCGCTTGATAGGCATGGTCTCTACTACATCTACCTTCATTTTACCTCTCGCTATTTCTTCTTGGAGCCTTCTATTCCTGACCACCTCCTCTATTTTTATGACATTAACATTTGGTTAAACAACAGGGGTTTCAGCTTGAACATAAGGTGGTTGTAAAAGTGCAGGTCGTGACTACTCTTGCTCTTGATTCCTAGCACGAGGAGGGCTTATTTATGGTCGAGGACCTCTGGCAGGGTGATTATATCTTCTAGGGTGGGGATAATTGTACATGCCATATCCATTTTCTCCACAGTTATAATACAACATCTCCCTTGCTTGTCGCCGTATTTGTGGTCGATTTCCACCATTTCCCTCTCTTCTATATTTTCTAATTCTTTTTTGGAGTATTCTTCTGCATCTTCAATCTCTTTGAACCCCTTCTCTTCCGTCTACTTCTCTCCTTGATTCTATCTACACCCTGTTGTCTCTTATCTTCAAGAACTTGGCTTGAAACCTTCAACCCTTCTCTTATCTCTACCATCTCCGAAGTCTAAGCTCTTGAACCCCCATACATTCTTCTCTTGCCAAACCCCTCTGGTGACCTTCAACCCTATGCTTTGCGACATTGGTGAACTCGACGTGAAGGTCAGTGTAAGAGAACTCCAAGATAGAACTCCAAGATGGGGGATTCTTCAGGAGATACTCTACAACAATTGGTGCGCATACTGCAACAGATTCAGTAACAACAAATCCAAATGTTACAACAACAACAACAAAGGCAAGACGAAGAGAAGATTGATTCCATAGCTATCAAGGCCCTAGGAAGTTGGGCGTCAATTAAACCAATTTAATGGTCAAAATGTCCCTAATTTTATTCGCTTATATGTTGAAAAAATGCTCTTCTTTTGTAATGAAGGAGATAGGAGAGAGAGAAGGAGAGGAGAGAGAGAGTGCAGAAGAGGAGAGAGAAAGAGAGAGAGAAAGAGGGTGACGAGGAGAGAGAAAGACTAGGAGTAGAGAGAGAGACAAGAAGAGGAGAGAGAAATGGCTGGTAGCCATGGAAGGACAGGGAAAAAGGTGAAGAAGGTGAAAGGACAGATGTTTATTCATAAAATGGTACCATGCCAGTGTCCTTCACATCTTTTATACCTAGGTCAGTGTGACACTAAGTATTTCCCTCCATTAGAATCCATCCCTGCTTGGATGTTTTTGTCCCAAAAACAAAGGAGGGACTTATTACATGGGTATGGAAATTGTAGTGGAGAGGATATGGGACTCTATGCAGGTGTACAAAGATATTACAATCTCCAAATCTTCATATGGTGGGTTATGTATATGGCTGCAAGCATACTATCAGATGCATACATCAATTGTGAAACCATAGGATGATGACTTGATGCATTCTTCTGCAATCATGAATTGCAACCTGATAGAATAACCATGCTGTCCTATAGACCCTGCTATAGAAAAATTGCCATAAGTTTGGGTAGACTGAACCAAACCAAGCATTTAATAGCTCTGTAGAAAGCCCTTTTAGTGTATTATCAGCTGATGTAAGTGGTACATATCTGTAAGAAATTCAGAATTTTAAAGAGCTCAAAACAAAGAGCTAGCAAAAAGTGGACTGCAATGAAACATGGCATTTAACTTGCATCCTTTGCATCCAAAGATCATCATGAAGATATGATGATGCCAGGAGGCATATTCCACGATGGATTCCATGCCACGGTGGATTCCAGGAGATTTTACGATGGATTTTATAAAATTTTATTATCGGGGCTCATACACAAAGTGGATTCTATGTGCGAGAAGTCGATGGGGACGCCTATCCTTTTCGGGCGTTTTGTTAATTTTATGTGTACATGGGTGATTTCGCAAAATACATATTTAAATTAATAAACGTTTATGAGTTTAGAGTACGCACTCCTGATAAATAAAGATTAGGATTGATTTCTAACCAATTTATTTATGTAGCTGAAGACTGCTAGGTATTCACTTTTGTCGGTTTAATTGTATTATTTTACTAACGATTATGAATGCTTCAGTTGATGTGTATAGATAGCAGCGGTGGCAGTGGAAAGCATTGGAGGATAGCGTGTATTCAAGTTATCGTCAATATTTTGATAGGCGCTTATCTTATGCATGGCGCCTATATTTTGTCGCGCTTATTTATCAAAGCGCTTGATATTTATTTATTATTTTTGTATGCGCATGGGCGCATGATTTAGATATTTGTATTGGACATTGTATTTGGGTATGCCTGACCTCTTGGGCACCCATTAGCTTTAATTCTATTTGGCACAAAAGCAAACTCAAAAGCTAAAGCATGCTATTTTGTAATTTGGGCTATTATTTGAGCTTGAAGATGATTAATATATGAAATACATGCTTTTTGGAGCCCTCACACAAGGCATGGGGGGAGATTGCACCCAATTGGTCTCTTGTTCATGTCGTGCAAGCTTTCTACATTGATTTGTGTGCAAAAAGTAGAGTTCTTTTGTTCTTGAAGACCTTCTGATGCTCACTATGCGCGCTTACGACATCTGATCTGTGCACCAGTGGTATCAAAGCGAAGCTAGGATCAAGAGCTTCCAATCGCTTACCATCTTGCGCAAAGGCGGAGCTCCTGGAACGATCAAGCTCTACACTTAGTTTCGTCACAAACGGTCGATACGAGTGTGTTCCAAGCAGTCAAGAATCCCCTTCTACACTCTCTGATCGCGAAGGACGAGCCTGTGGAGGCGGAGGACCATGTGGACATCTCCTTCTTCAAGTTGTCTGTGTATAGATAAGACTCCATAACTTAAAATCTTCAAAGTTTTGAAAGCTTAGTAAGCTTAGTAATAAGCTTTAAGAAAGCTTAAAGCCTCAAATTTGACGAATTGTTAACGTGGCATCCTGACGCCAGAATTGGCGACGAAAAAAACACTCCTAAAAAACGAAATTGACGACAACCCAATTACATTAAAGCTAAGTCACATAAGCTTTAAGTCATAAGTTTTCCAAGTCCTGCAAGTCACAGAGGTTCAAAAAAGACTTATTCAACAACTCCCATAAATACAGTTCACACGCAGAAGCACAAAATCACTGTATTACTCTCTGTTAGACTCTGTTCACACTTGCAAACTTGCTGAACCAGTTTCAACAACAAACGCCGAAGGAGAAAGACCATAAAAGCCAAACAAAAATTACAAGCCTTGTATACCCGCCTTTGAGCTATGCTTATCCCGCTAATAAGATTTCGAGAGTGTGAGGTCTTTTGACTTTTACAGGATGATTGAACAACATATGGACGATTTTATGGCTGAAGGTGATTTACCCGAATCAACGATGGAACAAAAGTTGGATTTGATTATGATGCAGCGCGAAGAAGAACGATGAGCCCGACAAGCTTTGCAAGTTCAATTGGCCAATCTGCAATGATCTACCACCAACCAAGATGGACCGTAACCCGAAGATCTTATACAACGTACCATCGATGCGACGCTTGAAGCCCAATCCATGTGCAAAGAAACAAAGATAAATAAAAGAAACTTCAAATTTCATACTTTCAATGGATCACAAGATGAAAAGACTATACTTGCATTTATCAGTCAATTTGATGATTACTTCCATGAAGAGACATATGCTGAGAAAGACAAAATTAAATGTGTCACTAACCATTTAGTCGATCGAGCATCTTTATGGTGGACTGTGGTCCGCAACAGCATTGATTGTCCCACTACCTTGGAGACTTTCCAAAAGAAGTTTTTGCAGAATTTCCTTCCTCCTCAGTTTCATGAAAAAGCCATAAAACAATGGGATCTTCTACAGCAAAGAGATCGCGAACCTATTTCACAATACACTGAATGTTTTTGGAATTCCCTTCTGCAACTATGCATGCTTGAAGATGTACCTGAAGCGACTCACAAACGCAAGTTTATGTCTGGCCTACTTGGACATTACTATGCTGAAGTCAATATGTTTAAGCCGACAACCCTTGAAGATGCAATTTCCTTGGCTCATGACACTGAAAACAAGATTCGCGGAAGAGACAAGCGACCACAACAATTTCAAACTAATGGTAGCTATGGTTCCAAACAATTCAATTCAAAATTTCGAAGATTCAATCAAAGTCGTTTTCTTCCATCTTCATTCTGTAAGTCTTGGACACGACCACCTGCTTTGCCATCAAATACCAATCCAAATCCTAAGCCATCCTCACAACCAAATCCCAACATTCCTAAACTTCCTGTCATTACCAACAATGTATTTAAAGCCAAACCCATAGTTTGTTACAAATGCCATCAACCTGGACATCTGCAGCCAATTGCCAAATCAAAAAGCCACCTGTCCATATCAATTATCTTGGAGCAATGGAAGATGAAGACCGTGAGAAAATGCCTGACTTTACAGAAGATGATGATGACATTGATACTTCTTCGGATACTTTACCAGGTATGCCAACTCCACATTCTTTGTTAACAATGAAATGTTTTGTGTATGGTAAAGAAAAAACTATTTTACATGATGATGGGAGCACACATGATTTTATTTCTACAAAGTTAGTGAAAGAATTGAAATTACAAACTGTTTCTACACATTATCGCATTAAAGTTGCATTCTTAGGCACGAGATATAATGGGACACAACAGGTGCATAACTTAGAAATTAAAATTGGTGAATATACTGAATGAAGAAATTTCCTAGTTGTACCTTTGCAGTCTAGTGACATTATCTTAGGAATGCCTTGGCGTCATCAGTATAATCCTGACATAGATTATTTTACGCATTTAATTAAAATTTATTTTCAAGGAAAACAAATCACATTGCATGGTATGCACGCTTCCAATAAATTCTCACTATTTACTCATACTTAGGCTAAACGTGCATTACGTAAAAGTAGCAAATCTTATTTAATATGGGTGAATGAACTTCAAGCTAAAGAAAAACAAACGCATCCTAGGCATACACAATTTCTTGCCCAATTTCAAGATTGTTTTGCTGATGATTTACCACCTGGACTACCACCTTCACATCCTGAAGATCACAAAATAGATTTAATTCCTGGAACACAACCACCATGTAAAGCACCATATAGACATAACCAAATTCAACAAAAAGAAATTTAAAATCAAATAGAAAAATTGCTTAACATAGGATTAATTAGACCTAGTAGTTCTCCATTTGGTATACCTGTCTTATTAGTAAAGAAGAAGAAGAATACTTATCACATGTGCATTGATTATCGTGTCCTAAATAAAATTAATGTTAAGAATAGATATCCAATTCCTAGGGTAGATGATCTTATGGATAAGCTACAAGGATCTGCCATATTCAGTAAGATAGATCTTAAATCTGGTTATCATCAAGTAAGAATGGATAAATCTGATATATTCAAAACTACATTTAGAACACAATTTGGACATTATGAATTTCTAGTTACGCCTTTCGGTCTAACTAATGCACCAGCTACATTTAGTCGTATGATGAATCACATATTTCTGAAACATCAGCATTGTGTCATAGTATTCTTTGATCATATATCAGTATTCAATAAAAATAAGAATGAGCATTATGAACATTTGTCTTTAGTTTTCAAGTTGTTAAAAGACAATCAATTGTATGCTAATCCAGAAAAGAGTGAATTGTTCCAAACAGAAATTGAATATCTAGGACACATTGTTTCATTAGAAGGTATTAAAGTTGAACCTAAAAAGATAGAAGCAATTTTAAATTGGCCCATACCCAAAAATGTGCATGAGTTACGTTCTTTTCTAGGTCTTGCTAGCTTCTACAGAAAGTTTGTGCGGAATTTTTCATTACTTGCATTACCTTTGACTAAACTTTTAAAGAAGGGTATTGTTTATAACTGGTTTGATAATCAACAAAAATCTTTTGATTTATTGAAACATGCTTTAACCCATGCTCCTGTATTACAACTACTTGACTTCAATAGACCATTCTTTTTAGTAGTTACTAATGCTACTGGATCTGGAATATGAGCTATCCTTATGCAAGATAATCATCCCATAGCCTATTCTAGCTGTAAACTCAAACCATCTGAACTTAAATATTCTACATATGATAAAGAATTGCTAGCTGTAGTAAAGCCTTATGTCATCCATCAAACAGAAGTGGAATTCTTAGGGTACAAAGTCTCCCGAAGAGGAATCTTCATGGACCCCAAGAAGATCACGACTATGGTTGACTAGAAAATACCACATGTATTTGTGATGTCCAATGCTTCCTTGGCTTTGCCAACTTCTATAGGATATTTATCAACGATTAGTCAAAGATAGTCACACCACTCACGAAACTCACAAAAAACTCAAAGTTTGCCATTTTTCTTGAAGATTGATGCATCACACTATGCCTTAGGAGTCATCTTGTCCCAGTATGGAGATTATTGTCATATGCATCTAGTGGTATTCCACTCAAGGAAGTTTTCCCCTCCAGAGATAAACTATGAGATCCATGACAAGGAAATCCTATCCATTGTAGATGTCTTTGATACTTGATGTTATTATCTAGAGCGTGCAGCCCATAAAGTTATCATCTATATAGATCATGAACACCTAGAATACTTTATGAAAATGCACATCCTTAATCAAATATAATCCTGTTGGAGTAACTTTGTATCTAGGTTTGACTTTGTCATCACCAATCGCATAGGATGCCAACAATGCCAATCAAATGCTTTATCAAGAAGATCCTATCTAGCACCTAAGAAGGGAGAAGATTCATTTGATCAACAACAAGCAATACTACTCAAGCTAGAGAACCTCCAGCTAGTGCCCATCTTCAGTTGTTATCACCAGAACGACCCTACCTTCATCCATTTAATCCAACCTTGCCAAATGACGATTTGGCCAACAATGTCAAGAGAAAAAATCAAGAAGGAAGAGGAAATGAAGTTGATGAGTTTTAGAAAACTAATGGATTGTAACACTATAAGGATCTATTTTACATTCCTCCAGAAAGCCAAGACTCCAAGTACTCCGACAATACCATGACACCCTAATAGGCAACAAAATACTTTGGAGTTAATAAGACCTTAGAGCTTATTTTAAGAGATTTTAGTGGACCCTGATGTGGAAAGAAGTTAAGGAATATATAGAATCATGTGATACCTGCAATAAGGTCAATGTACCTCATCATAAACCACATGGTTGCTTGCAACCCTTGCCCATTCCAATTCGGCCCTGGTCTTCTCTGTCTATGGATTTCCTAACACATCTTCCCAAATTAGGCAAATATGACTCTATTTCTATTGTGGTAGATAGATTGACAAAAAGGCACATTTCATCTCTACCACTAGAACCATCACAGGTGCAACTACTGCTAGGCTTTTTGTGAGATATATTTTCAGATTACATGGCCTCCTAGACAACATCATTAGCAATGATCAGGGTCCCCATTCATATCTAGTTTTTGAAAGAGCCTTTGAAATCTCCTTCAAGCCCAAGTTAGGGTATCCATAGCCAATCATCCATAGACTGATGGTCAAATAGAATGGGTGAATCAAGTTTTGGAACAATAAATCCGTTGTACCATCAATTTTCATCAAAATTATTGGTTTAGCTCTTGCCCTTTGCGCAGAGTTTGCTTTTAATAGTATTATCTATGCAAACTATGGCTATCATCCAAGGATGGATGTACATCTCTCCAATCAAGTAAAGATTCCTACTGTTGCCCAAGATAAAGCTCAATACATAGGAGATATACACCATGAACTCAAGCAACAGATCCAAAAGACTCAAAATTAGTACAAGCACTATGTGGACCAGCATCATCTTTAATATCCAGCATACAAAGTTAGTGGAAAAGTATGCTTACTCAGGCATAACCTTAAGATAATAAGGCCCTTCGCCAAGCTAGACCACCAAAGATTTGGGAGCATGAAGATGATGAATAATTTGAGATTGAGCATATCTTAGACTCGAGGATCTCTCGAGGTCAATTGGAATACCTTGTTTACTAGAAATAATATGACATCAATGATCACAGTTGGGAACTTGCAGAATATCTCCAAAGAGCACCTCTCAAAGTGAAAGAATTTCACAAGAAGAACCCAATGAAAGGACCAAGCCACTTCTTGTGAAACTCATCGCTTGCTAGAGAAGGGGGTGATGTCAAAAACATGCCATGATGAAGTGTACGGATTAATTCTTACTCATGCATATGAATCCACACCCCATGGGAATGCACCCTTAACAAGACGTCCTCAAGCCAACCATGCAAACCCACCTTTGCCATGACATCATAGAACTTTCTAGAAGATATGCCATATCATTTCCTTCATCATCGATGATGTCATCATCAAACATTCTGGAAGATATTTAGCCATTCTCCAACACATAAAAGGAGTGGCTCACCATAGAGCTTCTTAGTCTTACCAATGCCAGTCTTGGGAGCTCTAGGAGTTGAGACCTCCAAGTAAGTAACTTTGAGTTCTAATTCAAGTTCTTATCTAATCATGGTATCTTGTCTTATCTTGTCTTCCATTATACTCATATTGTTTTATAACCTTGTAATCTCATAGTATGAGATCTTGTCCAGTACTGTCTTGTATCTTGTTCATCCCCATTAAGGGAGATCTAATAATTATGATATCTTATATCCATACCTATAGTCCCAAGTTGTGGCATCCTTCATATTGTATCGAGTCATATTATTTATACCTATGGTCCTAGGTTGAGGGATTTTTCCTACTTTGTTAATTTATCAATGTACCTTATACCCTTACGTGGGATTATCTTAAAATTAGAACTCTTGCAACAAATATTGCACCTAGTCTAGTCTCTCAAGTATAATATAGTGCTCCCACAATAGTTTGGATAGACTATTTTCTAGCCTTATTTTGCACCATGGAGGCAACCCTTGAAAGCATCGTGGTCTCCCCTCAAAATCTCCAATAGAAAATTCAAGACTTGAATGGATGACAAGCACAACTTCAAATAGAAAACCCAATGCATCCATGCCCTACACTTCAAAAGATGCAAGACTAGATCGGAGGCTTGTAGAACAATACAAGAAGTAATCAAATGATTCCGCAAGTTTATCAACCCCCAACAAGATAACTCAAGGTTAGTATGTTAGAGAAGTTCAATGGTGACCATTCAAAGTTAAGAGGGGATTCCTACAACAAGTAAAGCTCTTTATCCGCATGCAACTTGATAGGTATCCAGATGATGCTTCCAAGGTGGGATTCAATGGGATTGTGCTTTGTGGTCAAGTTGTATCATGGTTTTGCCCCAATCTTGGAAAAGAATATGCTAGTACTTCATAACTATGAGGCATTTCTTTAAGAGCTCACTTCCACATTTAGAGATGTAGACACTAATTGAGTAGTAGAAACAAAGCAGGAGCTACGAGAAGGTAATTGCCCTGCCTGTGCTTATGCATTTGAATTCATGAAATTAATCTGACCTCACTTGGCCTAAGGAATATTTTATCAACCAGTTCAAATGTGGTCTTCGAGATGATATGAAGGACCTCATGTTCACTATACTTGGGACAAAAACACTCTATGATTATATCATGCAAGCCATCTAGTGTGACAATAGATTTTTCGAGAGGAAACAAGAAAAGCATGAAGAATTAAGGCCTTGCAAATGGAACCCAACTCCAATTAAAGACCATATGACAAAAGAAACCAAGCGTGAACCAATGCAATTAGATAATACTGCATTCTAACACTTGACCCTATAAGAAAAGCAAAGATGAAGAGAGAATCATCTATGACTATATTGTGGAAACCCTGGACATATTGCCCTAAATTGCCTAAATAAGAGGGCCAGAACCTCAAGAGTTGTTGCAACTATCCTTGAGTAGAAAAACAAGGATGTTCGATTGTAGATGAGATCGTAAAAGTGCAATTCGATATAAGAATGCGTTACAACTATATATATCATCTCTCACTTGACTTGGGTCTAACCTATATATACTAACTCTACATCAATATGAATCATTCTTTAGGAGCATGTCTTGTGTATCTCTCTCGTACTCTCTCTCTCTCTCAACATGGTATCAGAGCTATGGATGCGTAACAACAAGGAAGATAAGTTGTTTCATTGTTTATACTTAATTGAGTTCCTTGCACAAGTGATGATTTGATACATGAACTTGTTCAAATTAGAAGTATTAGGTTAATTTGTCTTTAAAAACAAACCAGGTCTGGCTGCATAGCTCTCGTTGTGCTCTCGAGTTCTGTCAAAACCACGTGTCAATCAGAGTTCTGGATCAAAAGTTATGATAGTTCATGATTCAAGACAACAATTTTGCTCGAATGTGCGATTCTTTCTTTAAACTATAATTCTAATTACAGTTCGCTAATCCCCAATTACAGTTTGTTAATCGCTTTTCTTCATTAATGACGTTGATTACGACAAGCAAACATCTTGCTATGTTTAGCGATGTTTTATTCTCATTCACGTTCTTTGTTCGACCGAAATAGCATTTTTCTTATACGTGTCATCTCGACTTTATAGTAAATCATTTTTGTAGGGGCTCGGGTTTTTCCCTTGTTCTCCCCAAGGGTTTTTTCACTCGCAGCCAGAGACCTTTGTTTGAGTGGGGATGTTACAACTATATATATCATCTCTCACTTGACTTGGGTCTCACCTATATATACTAACTCTACATCAATATGAATCATTCTTTGGGAGCATTTCTTGTGTATCTCTCTCGTACTCTCTCTCTCTCTCAATAGAATGGATCTCTTGAGCCCACCTACACCCATGTAAACTTTCCTTGTCATAGTCTAGATGATCGTGTTAAGAAAGAATCTTTCCCTCAAAACTATGGTTGACTTTAGGGCCTCTACATTTTTCATTGACAATGGCTTTGTGAATGGATACCAGATTTCAATACTCCAAAAGATGAATCCTACACTAGATGAAGTCATGGATGGAAGACCACTAGCATTTGGAGATATTAGCAAGGAAACCCGACCACCCATTGTAACTCTTGGCAATCACAAAATTCTTGTGTATGCCTAATCTCTTATCCACTCCCACAAATCCAATCATCCTTGTGATGCCTTTGGGTGCAAATATTAAAGATCCACTAAGAATATTTCCCTATGCTCTTTGGATGGATTATGCTACTCATAATGTTACTAGAGATTCTATGCCTTCGGAGTTGATATATGGGCCAAAATCCATTATGTTGATAAAGGCTTATGCAGTTACTTGGAGTGTTTTACCTTTGCAAGAGAATATGTTGGAGATGAGCTCCTAGCTCTTTGCATTTGCAACTTGAGTGAAGGATAAGGATGTTCAGTATGCACCTGTCTGAGTTTTAGGTAACAAAAGATTGCAACAACAGGTAATGAAAGAATTTCATGAAAGCTTGTGGGCTGGCCATAGAGGCATATGGGGCACCTTTAGTAAAATCAAAGAAAAATATTGGTGGCAAAACATGTATCGGGATATAGCACATTTTTTTGAAACCTGTTTTGTGTGTCAAATGTATTCTATGGTCAAGCATCGAGATGGGTTAAAACCAACTTATCCTTTGTCTATACACTATAGATGGGTTATTGATATTGTAATCATGCCTACAGGAATATGGAATATGCGGTATTTAGTGCTTGCAAGAGAGGATCTAACCAATCGAGTTGACAGCAAAGCCTTAACAACCAAATCCACTCAAGTTGTTTGTCGTTTTTTGCTTGAAGAAGTGTTTTGTAGATATGGTTGTGTGGGTGAAGTAACAGCAGATAGAGGAGAGTTGGATGAGGCATGCAACTTCTTTGCTCAATTGGGTATTAAATTGGCTTTAACATCATCCTACAACCCTGAAGGCAATGGAAAGAGTGAGAGAGGTCATCAACCTATTCTCAAAGCTCTAGCAAAGTCTTGTGGAGGAAAGATCAAAGAATGGCCTAAAATGCTGCCTTTTGCATTATGAATCTTCTACCTTGGGAGGAAGGCATCAGTAGAGAAGAGTTGCTGACTTTGCGCATATGGCAGCTAGAAAGAAGGCCTGAAGATGCTCAAGCAGCTATTGAGAAGCTAAAGACAGCAAGACTAAAGAGCAAAAGAAGATTTAATAAGCGACATCGACTTTACCCAGGAGCAATTCAAGAAAATGATTGGGTGCTTGTCTATGAAAACATCCTAGAAAATCAATACAGTGCTGCTAGGAAGATGGTAAAGTATTGGTTTGGCCCATATGTGGTAAAGGTTGTTCATCACAATGCCACATATTCATTGGCTAAATTGGATGGAACAAGCATGAAGATACCCATAGCTGGAAAAAGAATCAAGCTCTTCAAACGAAGAGAAAGTTCAACATATGAGCTAGAAGATTTGAATATAATTCAAGAGCATGAAGACATAGAGGAAGAAGAAGAGGTAGAAAATGAAGACACTGACATGGTAGAAGATACTTCTTTTGACACTGCAAATCCGTAAGACTTTGGCACATGCTAGAGGATCTGCACGTTAGGAGAGGGTGGATGTCGTGCCACTACATGCACACCATGTAAATAAATCTAGAGTGTGGCTTTCTTTTAGATTTAGAGAGCCAATTCCATTTTAGACATTAGTGTTAGTATCCATGCTTCAAAAATATTAGATTTTAGTCAATTTTAGATATTTTAGATATTATCTCTTGTAAAAAATCCATAAAACTATAGACAAATTCTAGATTACGATGACATGTAAAAGAAAGCATGTAGCTTTTAGCTAATTTGAGAGGATTTTATATAAAAAGAGAGATTAGCGAAATCGCACGACGTGCGATTCCTGTTTTCAAGTAGTGAATAGCAGTCCATAAGTGGGAGATGAAGGAGTGATCTAACACGATTCTAGTCAAGTGTCCTGGTATTTAACCCCCCTTTCGAAGCCATTGGAAGCATCAGATTGGCAATCTGAGCAGCATAGAGGAAGGCATTATTTTGTACACATTTTTGTCTATTAGAGTTATATTTTCTCATAATGCTGAAAGAAACTGACAGGCTTCATCTCTGTTAGTATTCTTCTATATTTTCTAATTCTTTTTGGGAGTATTCTTCGACATCTTCAATCTCTTCAAACCCCTTCTCTTCCGTCTACTCCTCTCCTTGAATCTACCTACACCCTGTTGTCTCTTATCTTCAAGAACTTGGCTTAAAACCTTCAACCCTTCTCTTATCTCTACCATCTCCGAAGTCTAAGCTCTTGAACCCCCATACATTGTTCTCTTGCCAAACCCCTGTGGTGACCTTCAACCCTATGCGTTGCGACAACGTAAAGTAGAAATAATACCTCTATGGCCTTGATATGGGGGACAATGAATTTCGTGTAACACAAATGATCTAAATAGAACAGTGACACATAATCTTTTCTCATAAAACATAAATCTATCAGAATAAGAGAAAGAATCAATTGGAATCCAGTTATTAGCAACGAATTTATTCCAATCAGCTTGAAAACTGGGGTCTTGGTCATAGTTAACTTTCATAGGAATAAGAAAATTAAAAGATAGAATGGAAATATTATGGATACTTGGTCACACGGAATCAAAAGATAGAATTGTGATGGGCCCACATCATCCGGCTATCTAGTATCCATCAAAATTTTCTAGTGCTTTAAAACTTTAATATCTATGGCGATCTGGAGGTATTGCTTAGTGATCATATTCATATAATATTTCACCATATCTTTTACTTTACTAAAAATTTCTTGTGTAGAGGACTCATAACCAGTGGTTTCAAGAGCTACCCCCCTAGGTTGCACAACTTGCAAAGGGGGTGCTACCTGTACTACTGACCCTTGGTTTACATAAGGAGCTATTTAGCTAGTTGGTGGCCAAACAAAATTTAGAGGGATTGGTAACAAATGCACATTTTATATCATGCTTTCTCTACCATTTGGGTTGGTCACAGGAGTATCGACTGCACCTTAATCCCCACTAACCATTCGGGTTGGTCATAGGGGTACTGATCACACCTTGATCTCCACTAACCAATCCCAAATTATTTTGAGAACTAAGTCTCAAATGTAGATTTTTCCTCAATGTGTAGGCCAATTATAAGTGGAACTCTACTTCCTCTGCTTGGGTTATAGCAATATCTATATTTGCTAGAGGGACACTACTCAATTGCATGTAGATATTGAGGTCCAATCCACGCAAGAAATATTGCAGTTGGATAGCAAGTGGGATAGGGATAGAGGCTTGCAATTAGCAAAATACCTATTTCATCTTCTCCGCATAGAGGCTTGCAATTTGTGAAAGACATTTTTCATCTTCTCGGAATATTAGAGTTGGGCAATACATGGGATAGGGATAGAGGCTTGCTGTTTGTGAAATACCTATTTCATCTTGTTGGGCATTTTCTTGGGGCTCTTAACGTGTCACATTTAGGATATGTAGCCAATATTGTCCACCTCTCTCAAGGAAAATTTCCCTTTGAAAGGTTCATAGAATAAATCGACTGTGGTTATGGTACTGCCGTCTAGACTGTGATACCACATTGCAGCCCTTCCTTTTAGGGTCATGTTAAAGAACATAATTAGATGTCCCTCATCTTGAATTCGACAATTAAGCATAAGTTTTTGGAACTCGGTGATGTGAAATTCTACATCTTTTTTTGCTAATACATTGAACATGGGTAGAGGGAATCCTAAGGCTATTAAAATTGGCATTTTGTAGGAATCGCAATCGGTTGCAGCATAATGGCAACTAAATTTGCTGTAGGAGTTCGCAACGGTGTGATTGCAACCCCACTTGTAGTGGGTTGACTTACTAGGAGAAGGGGAGAACTAGAGCTTCCTCCTCCTCCTACTGGACTGTTTGTGATACTAGGGTCACTAAAACCTCTCCCTCATAGGAATATCAAGCTTCTACATCTAGGGGAGTATCTCCTAAGGATTACAGTCCGCAATCTAGCCCTTTTGGCTCTTTCTTGTTTTTGGATCTTGACTTGATGATGTTTAATAAGAAATAAGAGATCCATTTCAATGCTCTTGATCATATAGTATCAGGCTATTTTTTGGCCCCAATAATAGGTATGCATTTGTCAAGACGACCTGCCAATACATGACACTTCCTAAATCTTGGTTAGATAGACACTATGAACTCATTTATCAAAAAAATATGTTTGTAGGTAATCTCTAAATTGTAGTCCAATGTGATGCCGTTCTCGACTCCAAGCAAAGGGAGTACCCAAGCATATAGGTGGCTAGTATCTCATAACGCAAACAAAGGGGATACTCCTTGCATCTTATCATTGTGGCTCTACTAGGACTCTTCTACACCCCTTGAATTGGCCCTAGGATACATCGTTTCAATATGTGCTAGTGGTCTTCCATCCATGACTTCATCTAGTGTAGGATTCATCTTTTGGAGTATTGAAATCTGGTATCCATTCACAAAGCCATTGTCAATGAAAAATGTAGAGGCCCTGAAGTCAACCATAGTTTTGAGGGAAAGATTCTTTCTTAGCAGGATCATCTAGACTATGACAAGGAAAGTTTCCATGGGTGTAGGTGGGCTCAAGAGATCCATTCTATGGAGAGAGAGAGAAAGTACAAGAGAGATACACAAGACATGCTCCCAAAGAATGATTCATATTGATGTAGAGTTAGTATATATAGGTGAGACCCAAGTCAAGTGAGAGATGATATATATAGTTGTAACATCCCCACTCAAACAAAGGTCTCTGGCTGCGAGTGAAAAAACCCTTGGGGAGAACAAGGGAAAAACCCGAGCCCCTACACATACCTATGATACAAAAATGATTTACTATAAAGTCGAGATGACACATATAAGAAAAATGCTATTTTGGTTGAACAAAGAACGTGAATGAGAATAAAACATCGCTAAAAATAGCAAGATGTTTGCTTGTCGTAATCAACGTCATTAACGAAGAAAAGCAATTAACAAACTGTAATTGGGGATTAGCTAAATATAATTAGAATTACAGTTTAAAGAAAGAATCGCACATTCGAGCAAAGTTGTTGTCTTGAATCATGAACTATCATAACTTTTGATCCAGAACTCTGATTGACACGCGGTTTTGACAAGACTCGAGAGCACGACGAGAGCTATGCACCTAGACTTGGTTTGTTTTTAAAGACAAAATTAACTAATACTTCTAATTTGAACAAGTTCATGTATCAAATCATCACTTGTGCAAGGAACTCAATCAAGTATAAACAATGAAACAACTTATCTTCCTTGTTGTTACGCATCCATAGCTCTGATACCATGTTGAGAGAGAGAGAGTGTATGAGAGAGATACATAAGACATGCTCCTAAAGAATGATTCATATTGATGTAGAGTTAGTATATATAGGTTAGACCCAAGTCAAGTGAGAGATGATATATATAGTTGTAACACATTCTTATATCGAATTCCACTTGTACGATCTCATTTACAATCGAACATCCTTGTTTTTCTACTCAAGGATAGTTGCAACAACTCTTGGGGTTCTCGCCCTCTTATTTAGGCAATTTAGGGAAATATGTCCAGGGTTTCCACAATATAGTCATAGATGATTCTCTCTTCATCTTTGCTTTTCTTATAGGGTCAAGTGTTAGAATGCGGTACTATCTAATTGCATTGGTTCACGCTTGGTTTCTTTTGTCATATGGTCTTTGATTGGAGTTGGGTTCCATTAATGGCAAGGCCTTAATTCTTCATTATTTTCTTGCTTCCTCTTGGAAAATCTATTGCCACACTGGATGGCTTGCATGATATAATCATAGAGTGTTTTTGTCCCAAGTATAGTGAACATGAGGTCCTTCATATCATCTTGAAGCCCACATTTGAACTGGTTGATAAAATATTCCTTAGGCCAAGTGAGGTCAGATTAATTTCCTGAATTCAAATGCATAAGCACAGGCAGGGCGATTACCTTGTTGTAGCTCCTGCTTTGTTTCTACTACTCAATTAGTGTCTACATCTCTAAATGTGGAAGTGAGCTCTCAAAGAAATGCCTCATAGTTATGAAGTACTAGCATATTCTTTTCCAAGATTGGGGCAAAACCATGATACAACTTGACCACAAAGCACAACCCCATTGAATCCCACCTTGGAAGCATCATCTGGATACCTATCAAGTTGCATGCGGATAAAGAGCTTTACTTGTTGCAGGAATCCCCTCTTAACTTTGAACGGTCACCATTGAACTTCTCTAACATACTAACCTTGAGTTATCTTGTTGGGGGTTGATAAACTTGCGGAATCATCTGATTACTTCTTGTATTGTTCTACAAGCCTCCGATCTAGTCTTGCATCTTTTGAAGTGTAGGGCATGGATGCATTGGGTTTTCTATTTGAAGTTGTGCTTGTCATCCATTCAAGTCTTGAATTTGCTATTGGAGATTTGTAGGGGAGACCACGATGCTTTCAAGGGTTGCCTCCATGGTGCAGAATAAGGCTAGAAAATAGTCTATCCAAACTATTGTGGGAGCACTATATTATACTTGAGAGACTAGACTAGGTGCAAGATTTGTTGCAAGAGTTCTAATTTTAAGATAATCCCACGTAAGGGTATAAGGTACATTGATAAATTAACAAAGTAGGAAAAATCCCTCAACCTAGGACCATAGGTATAAATAATATGACTCGATACAATATGAAGGATGCCACAACTTGGGACTATAGGTATGGATATAAGATATCAAAATTATTAGATCTCCCTTAACGGGGATGAACAAGATACAAGACAATACTGGACAAGATCTCATACTATGAGATTACAAGGTTATAAAACAACATGAGTATAATGGAAGACAAGATAAGACAAGATACCATGATTAGATAAGAACTTGAATTAGAACTCAAAGTTACTTACTTGGAGGTCTCAACTCTTAGAGCTCCCAAGACTAGCATTGGTAAGACTAAGAAGCTCTATGGTGAGCCACTCCTTTTATATGTGTTGGAGAATGGCTAAAGATCTTCCAGAATGTTTGACGATCACATCATCGATGATGAAGGAAATGATATGGCATATCTTCTAGAAAATTTTATGATGACATGGCAAAGGTGGGTTTGCATGGTTGGCTTGAGGACTTCTTGTTAAGGGTGCATTCCCATGGGTTGTGGATTCATATGCATGAGTAAGAATTAATCCATACACTTCATCATGGCATGTTTTTGACATCACCCCCTTCTCTAGCAAGCGATGAGTTTCACAAGAAGTGGCTTGGTCCTTTCATTGGGTTCTTCTTGTGAAATTCTTTCACTTTGAGAGGTGCTCTTTGGAGATATTCTGCAAGTTCCCAACTGTGATCATTGATGTCATATTATTTCTAGTAAACAAGGTATTCCAATCGACCTCAAGAGATCCTCGAGTCTAAGATATGCTCAATCTCAAATTATTCATCATCTTCATGCTCCCAAATCTTTGGTGGTCTAGCTTGGCGAAGGGCCTTATTATCTTGAGGTTATGCCTGAGTAAGCATACTTTTCCACTAACTTTGTATGCTGGATATTAAAGATGATGCTGGTCCACATAGTGCTTGTACTAATTTTGAGTCTTTTGGATCTGTTGCTTGAGTTCATGGTGTATATCTCCTATGTATTGAGCTTTATCTTGGGCAACAGTAGGAATCTTTACTTGATTGGAGAGATGTACATCCATCCTTGGATGCTAGCCATAATTTGCAAAGAAAGAAGTTTGCTTAGTAGATGCATAGATAATACTATTAAAACCAAACTCTGTGCAAAGGGCAAGAGCTAAACCAATAATTTTGATGAAAGTTGATGGAACAACAGAGTTATTGTTCCAAAACTTGATTCACCCATTCTATTTAACCATCAGTCTATGGATGATTGGCTATGGATAACCTAACTTGGCCTTGAAGGAGATTTCAAAGGCTCTTTCAAAAACTAGATATGAATGGGGACCTTGATCATTGCTAATGATGCTGTTTAGGAGTCCATGTAATCTGAAAATATATCTCACAAAAAGCCTAGCGGTAGTTGCACCTGTGATGGTTCTAGTGGCAGAGATGAAATGTGCCCTTTTTGTGAACCTATCTACCACAATAGAAATAGAGTCATATTTGCCTAATTTGGGAAGATCTGTTAGGAAATCCATAGACAGAGAAGACCAGGGTCGAATTGGAATGGGCAAGGGTTGCAAGCAACCATGTGGTTCTGATGAGGTACATTGACCTTATTGCAGGTATCACATGATTCTATATATTCCTTAACTTCTTTCCACATCATGGTCCACTAAAATCTCTTAAAATAAGCTCTAAGGTCTTATTAACTCCAAAGAATTTTGTTGCCTATTAGGGTGTCATGGTATTGTCGGAGTACCTGGAGTCTTGGCTTTCTGGAGGAATATAAAATAGATCCTTATAGTGTTACAATCCATTAGTTTTCTGAAACTCATAAAATTCATTTCCTCTTCCTTCTTGATTTTTTCTCTTGACATTGTTGGCCAAATCGTCATTTGGCAAGGTTGGATTAAATGGATGAAGGTAGGGTCGTTATGGTAATAACAGCTGAAGATGGGTGCTAGCTGGAGGTTCTCTAACTTGAGTAGTATTTCTTGTTGTTGATCAAATGAATCTTCTCCCTTCTTAGGTGCTAGATAGGATCTTCTTGATAAAGCATTTGATTGGCATTGTTGGCATCTTATGCGATTGGTGATGACAAAGTCAAACCTAGATAGAAAGTTACTCCAACAGGATTATATTTGATTGAGGATGTGCATTTTCATAAAGTATTCTAGGTGTTCATGATCTATATAGATGATAACTTTATGGGCTGCACCCTCTAGATAATAACATCAAGTATCAAAGACATCTACAATGGATAGGATTTCCTTGTCATGGATCTTATAGTTTATCTCTGGAGGGGAAAACTTCCTTGAGTGGAATACCACTAGATGTATATGACAATAATCTCCATACTGGGACAAGATGACTCCTAAGGCATAGTGTGATGCGTCAATCTTCAAGAAAAATGGCAAACTTTGAGTTTTTTGTGAGTTTCGTGAGTGGTGTGACTATCTTTGACTAATCGTTGATAAATATCCTATAGAAGTTCGCAAAGCCAAGGAAGCATTGGACATCACAAATACATGTGGGTATTTTCTAGTCAACCATAGTCGTGATCTTCTTGGGGTCCATGAAGATTCCTCTTCGGGAGACTTTGTACCCTAAGAATTCCACTTCTGTTTGATGGAAAAAACACTTCTCAAGTTTTGCATATAGTCCTTTTTCTCTAAGCTTTTCCAAAACTAATTTTACATGGTGCTCATGCTCCTTTAAATCTTTTGAGAATATCAAGATATGATCCAGCTATATTACTACAAAATCATATAGATGCTCTTGAAAGATATCATTCATCATATGTTGGAACACTACAAGAGCATGTGTGAGACCGAATGGCATAATACCATACTCAAGCTGACCATACCTTCTGCAGAAGGCTATCTTATATTTGTTCCCTTCTATGATCCATACACGATTGTAAGCCCCTTATAGATCAATATTTGTAAAAATCTTGGTTTTTTAAAGGTGTTACAAGAGATATGGTATTAACACGATTGTAAGCCCCTTATAGAACAATATTTGTAAAAACCTTGGCTTTTTCAAGGTGTTATAAGAGATATGGTATTAACAACAAAGGGTATCGATTATTGAATTTTATTTTGTTATGTCCTTGATAATTCACATTCAAAGTGACCCATCTTTATTCTTCACAAAGAGAATTGGGATTTTAGTAGGAGACTTTGAGTGACTAAATAACCCATTTACACACACACACACACACACACACACACACACACACACACACACATTTGCTTGATTTTTTTTTCCTTTTGCACTTTTCAATGGCCCAATATGATTGGGGGTGTTTTAAATTAGGTATGTGTGTGGAAGCGCATTAAAATGGGCATTGAAGGGCCTTTTTTTTATGCATTTTAATTCATGTTTATTTTTGGGGTTTACTTTTTAGTGTGCCTTGACATGAAACACTATTGTAACTAAGATATTGAACATGCCTACTTTCTCTTGTTTAGGCTCTGCATCTCAACTTTCATTTTTTTGTAATATACTTGCCTTATCAAATCCACGAGTCATAAGAAAATGAGGAGAAAATGCAAGGACCTAGTAGCATCTTGATGCATTTTGAGTTGATTTACACACCTACAAATCTTTAGCTTCTAGACTATCAAAAGTGCATTATACATACCAACAATATCCCCATGCCCCTCCAATAGTAGACTTTCACTACAAGGACACACTAGAGATCTTGTTTTCTATTATTCACATGGTAATGTGTCTTTCCAATAAATTGTTTATATTTGACTAGAGAGGGTTATTGCTATAATGATGGTGAATTTTATGCAAGTTATTGGGCATGTGAGTTGTGGAAGCGTAAACAATTTACCAAGTTTGTAGCTAAACTCATCTATGGGCCAATCATCATCTCACTCATTGCTTAGATGGAGATGTTTATGGTGTAAACATAGAATATATCATGGGAGTGCATGTTAGGTTCTTCATATTCAACTTATGCAACACAAATGAAATTTAAGGAGATCTTTGAGTCTCACCACTAATCTTGAGTTGCATGGCTCTTGTGATTTACTGGCCAATTGATTCAACATGGCTAACTTATGGAAACACATAAATGCAAGTGATGGGTTTTGTTTCCAAAGTTACATAAGTGTACGCATTATGGGTACTCCCCCCCATTTAATTCCCCCTCTAACCATAAAACTAAGGGAAGGGTTGAGGGTTTCTAGGGAAGGGGGGAGGGGGGAGGTGTAGGGGGTGAGGATTTTAATACTTCACTACTCATATTTTTGTTATATTGCCTAGCCACATATATTTCATTGTACTAGTAATGCATACTTTGAATCTATTGATTAAGGTGCTTCAATCCTACCTATACTTTGAACTAGAGTCTAGATTTTGAAACTTACGAATGCACAATCTTGAATACAAACATGACTAATATGATATTTTTTATATTATGACTAGCATTTGATGCGTGTAAACATATTGTGTTTTCAGACTAAACTTTAAACTATGGAATACATATCACACAAGACTAGAATTAAAACCATGAAATACAGATGATACCTTTTGCGAATCTAAGTAATGAAAGAAAAGACTTAATCTAAAGTAGCATCATGCTATGATATAACCTATTTATATGTGAAATAAGAGTTGTCTTACTAAGAAAGAGAGCCAGAGAGGTTAAACGAGACAATGTGGTCTCCTTATAATAATAATAAGTCATAACTTCATGGAAATTTGGTAGAAAGAGACATAAAACATATTTATGGGATATGGATGGCTCAAAGTTATGACATAATTATTTTGGATCTAATGGAATAATTGATTTTTTTGTTAAGATAAGAGCATATTAAAACTTAAAATTGTGAATGAAATATATTACTTTTTGCACTTTTTAGGGCGTTTGCCATTGTCATTTCCTTGAAGATACTATTTTCTCCTTGAGCTACATGAGAGCAAATAAACACATAACGTTCCTGATGATTATTGGGAGAAGTAATACTTTTTAAATAAAAAGTATGTGATATAATCTACACCACAAATCTTATTGATTGCAATAGTTATTTTAGCTCTATATGTAATTAACCATGGTGGAATATTACCACCATCCTTTTCAAAACATCAATAAGAATATAAGATTTCTTTTGAATATCAACAAGTATCCAAAACATCAATAAGTGTCAATGACTTGTGTATCTCTTTCAAATTCTTAGTCGCAATGTGGTCCAATATCTAGCTACTTCTTAACATTTGGTGTTACAAATGTGGCCCAATATTTAGCCACCTTTAACACTGGATATAAAGAACTAGTCCTCAAAAGATTGTCCAATACGTTGTTGAAGGGTTTATGAAAGCAAAGTCGTGTCTTCAGAAGACCTTGATAAATTTCAGGATAAAAGATCAAATAGATGAATAAGCAAGATGAGGAAATAATGTCAAGACTCTGTTTTATTTCTGCCAATAACAAATACAAGGTTCAAGAAGAAGAAGTCTAAATAGCCTCTGGGCATACAACATGGCAGCGACTATGATTCAAAAACAATTATTCTGATTTAAAGCAATAGATCCGTTCACTGAAAGACCAAGCTGATGTACAACATGCAGTAATGGAAGTTGTTTTTATCTAACAGATTTTGTCAGGGAAGTATCTTGGGTACAACCTCATAGAACACCAAAGTTCCATCAACATAATTAACAAATCACAAATACATTCCATAAGAAATCAATGGCACAATATATCCCTGCACAGTATATCCCTCTAACAAAGTCAACAAGCCTCCATTCATCAGACCTTTGCTTCAGCTCTTGCCTTGCCCACACAAAGAACAGCCTTTACATTACTGATGATACAGAGATATATCAAGTAAACTTAGTGCACGGCAAATCAAACCTATCTTCTCAATGGAATTGTGTCCTTATCAAACCAAGCTGTTTAGAACCTTGTCATGACTGCACACAGGCAGCTGCATCCCACAACAAAAGATTTATTGTAACTGCTGCTCAGAGATGCAATCCAATTGAGTTCTGCGTCACACTTCTTATAGCAGAGTTCTCATAGCAGAGCCAAGAACTCCAAGGGGTCCTAGCTGAGGAGCTGGAACAGAGAAGGTTGTGCTTCAATCACTGGGACGTCCTCCAAGGCGATGGAATAGAAGTCGTGTGTCTTCTACATCACCTTCTTGTCTTCTTTGCCATCATCTTATGTCGTACCTTTAGTTACGTCCTCTGCAGCTTGTTGATTGTTATCGGCTTCTCTGTCTCCATTGTTCATCATGCATCGCATCTCCCTCTTTACCTTTAGTCGTCAACACTGCTGCTCTCCATCGTTCGTATCTTCCACTTTCGTACTGGAGTAACTTAGTTGCCTCTTTGTCTTCGTTGTCGTTACTGCAGGTCCCGGTACCGCACGGAATTTGACTGCCTGTCTGTTGATTGATCTTCCCCTTGTCGACACTAGTCGTTGTCTTCTGTAGCTTTCGTGGTCTCCTCCTTGTGCATCAAACCGATTAGCAGCATCGCGCAACGTTTAGCAGCATCGCGCAACTCTCTGGTTCCATGCCAATCAAAATTGTCCTTAATTGATTGAGTTTTTCTGGATTACGATACGGTTAAGTCCTTCCTCCTCTGTCACTGCAACATCCTCCAACAAGACGAATCAATGTCCTCATCCTCCACTCTCTTCTCCCACAGTAGTGTCCACGTAGCTCTTTCTTCTTCGTCGCCTTCAGCTGCCTTCCGCTATGTCAGCTTCTGCAGTACTTCATTCTTGACAGCATCCGCCGGCAAGCGTCCTTCTCTCTCTTCATCCTGTTGCAATCTTTTTCGATCCCAATATTGTCGCACTCCCACTTCTATGTTGATGCTCCTCTGTTCTTCCCTGTCCTCCATTTCCTTTCCTTCCTTTCCGTAAAAAAATCCCCTCGAAGTTGCAGAGTGCCCTCTATTTTCCTCCTCTGTTTCAGTCATCGTCTCCTTTTCGGGCTCTCCTTTTTGCTTTTCCCTCCCTCTTTAGCTTTTGAAATCCCCTCATTAGCCTCCTCCTTTCGTGTTTTCTTTTTCCCTTCCGTTTCTCCTCAAATTAGCTTCCCTCCCAGAACCAGAAAAGCACCCCTCCAAGGAAAAGTAGCCCCAAAGTAGCCACGTGCTGTAATGCCAAAGAACCTCAATCGAAAGTGTTCCCACTCGGAAGAAAACATCCCATGACCATGAAAGAGACATTTGAAATCGAAACTGCCTTCAAATCTAGTCGTTCAGGTGTTGCAATCACAATTTCAGCATCACATGAGCTTAACCCTTCAATTTGATGCAGAACAGAAGTCTGTGTGTGTAAGCATATTGAATGCATGCCAAAGGTTAGCTTTAAGAGTTTACAAACTTTTCTGATCTGTAAAGTCCGCTCAGCTGAGTACGCGAGCAATAGTGCTGATGAATTTTGGCAAGCAGTGGTTTCAGACCTCTTTGCAACAACATGTACAGCAACTGCCAATGCATACACTGCTTCATAAGGCATTCCAGTCACTTTTCCAATAGCCAATACATCTAATCCAGTACCGCAGGCTTCCCAGAATTTCCAGTCGCATTTACTGGAAATTGTATTCTTCCTTTTCTCAATATTACATTTTAAATCTCCTAAACAAGCCAAATGACCAGCATTGGTAAAAGCACACAAATATGTTTCAAAATTAGTGCCTCTAGTTGTGCTCCTTGTCCCATGCTTCTCATAGCACGTTTCAATGCTTGGCCTCCTTTCCAACTCCTGGATGTGGAGGTTTGGTATCATTAGGTATTTTTGATGTAGCTGGAGAAGGAGAAGACAAAGTCCTGAACGAATACGTGTAACACGTTCACCAGCATCAGTTGTGCTTTCCACTTGACCTTGCTCAACATAGGCTGAAAGCATCTCATCATGTTCTCCACTATGCCTCCAACTCCTCCCCACTATACTCATACGCAGAAAATAAATGTAAACACAACAACTAAGTATGTACAAAGTATCAAATCACACACACAACTTTTGGGTGGTTTCACACCTCGAATGCGCAGCAATACGACATCCACCCCCTCTAATCCTGCGCATCCTCTGGATGGGCCAACTACCCATGATCATTATCATCAAGATCCACAAACAGATCAATCTCTTCATTATGCATTTTCGGTAGATCAACAAGATTATCTGTCATATCATCTGTCTCTTCCATTGGAGTTTCTTGTCGTTGCTCTTCTCTTGCAAATTCTTCTAATGCATAGTCCTCATCATCCCTTTTCTTGAAAATCTTGATTCTTTTTCCAGCAATAGGCACTCTAAGCACTGTTCCATCCAATTCAGTCAGCTCATATGTTGCATTATCAAAGACATGTCTGACTATGTACGGCCCAAACCATCTTTTCACCATCTTCCGAAGTGCAGTATGCTGATTTTCAAGGCTGCTATCAAAGACCAATACCCAATCTCCCTCTTCTATTGCTCTTGGCCGCAAGCAATGCCTGCTATCAAACCTGCCCTTATTTCTTAGTCTAGCAACCTTCAACCTATCAATAGCTAGCTGAATATCCTCAGGTCTCCTCTCCAACTGTCGAATCCAAAGAGCTAAGAGCTCCTCTCTCGTCAAATCCTCCTGCCAAGGTAAAACTAACCAAGTCAAAGCACAAGTCTCAGTCGGCATAACCGGTTTCTGACCATACATCAACTCTGCAGGCATATATCCTATGGTAACACTATGAGTCGTACGATCAGCCCACAAAGCAAATGGTAGAAGTCTCGGTCATTCTCCAATCCGTCCTCTGCATGCTTTGGCTAATGCTTTCACTATCGGCGGATGCCCTCTTTCACTCTTTCCATTTCCCTCTGGATTGTATGCTATTGTTAGAGCCAACTTAATTCCTAGCTGAGAGAAAAACTCCCTAGCTTCATTTGCATCCAATTCACCACGATCCGCAGTGATCTTACCCACACAACCATACCTGCAGAAAATTTCCTCCAATAAGAACTTACACACTGCACTAGTGGTCTTCGTTCTCAAAGATCTGCCCTCAACATGATTGGTAAGATCCTCTCTAGCCAAAACAATGTACCTCATCTGCCATAGACCCATAGGCATGGTAACCAAATCAACTACCCACTTATAATGAATGCATAGCGGATAAGTCGGATGAAGCTCATCTCGATGACGCACTACTGAATACATCTGACAGTCTCTGCAAGTCTCAACAAAGTGAGAAACATCTCTATACATGCCTTTCCACCAATATTTCTCCTTGATTTTCTCATAAGTAGCCCACACTCCTCTATGACCAGCCCAAGGACTCTCATGAAACTCCCTCATCACCTGTAACTGTGTCTCTCTATCGCAGACAACCCGCAAAGGTAATCCGCCTCTTTTCTTCGAATGCTTCCAAAGAAATCCGTCCTTAAGAAAATAACCATAGGCTTTCCTTCTGATCTTCTTGAACTCTTCATCCATCCATTCATCTCTTTTGTTTAGTGTACTAAGGTACCTGCCAATCTGCAACCAATCTCCAACATAGAGTTCTTCTGTGAAAGCCACAATATCATAAACATGACAAACATGATCAACCATAGTGGCTGAAATTTCTACATCATCCTCTTCTGCAAGTAGAGTCTCCTCATCATCATATCTGGCTCTAGACAACATATTTGCCACTGGATTATCCTTCCCTGCTATGTGTTTAAATTCCGGATTTAATGACTTGATGTATGCAATCCATCTCAACATGGCTATATCCGGAGTAGAGCAACTCGTGATCATGCCAATCAATGGCAAGCAATCTGTCTTTACCACAACTGAAGCTCTAATAAAGTACTCCTTGTCACATTTGAGAGCCTTGCCAATCCCCAATAACTCCCTCTTGATTTGCGGATATCTCCTCTGTCTCTCGTTTAGGACTTTCGCCCCAAACCGAATAGCATACCTATTTCCATCTGCATCATCTTGACCCACAGCCCAACCTATGCCAATTGGACTAGTGTCAACTGTCAATACAATAGGCCTTTCACAATTATAATCCGCTTTCCTAAGAGTAGGAGCATTCTGCAATAATTTCTTCAATTTCCGCATGGCTCTTGTGTGGCTCTCATCCCAATAGAATTTATGCCCCTTTCGAAGCAGCTGATACAAACAATCTGCTATGTGTGCAAAATGAGGTATCCAAATCATATAAAACACACAAGCACCAATGAATCTCCGTACCTCTGAAGTAGTAGAACAATACTCTGCAATCTTGCCTATAGCATTCACCTTATCAGGTGAGGGTTTTCTGCCATAATATCCACACATATGTCCAACAATGACAACCTCATTCACTCCAAAAATAGATTTTTGCCCTGAAAGTGTCAAGTTCACTTCTTCTAACCTGGCCAAAATCTTCTCACATGCTGAAATATGATCAGCCACAAAGTATCTGCATGCTTGCTCATTTAAGCTCTCATTCTTCTCTTCTTCTGCACACCCCTTAATGGGCACATCATCCAAGAAAGGCATAGTAAGTTGAGGTATGTAATCACGAAGGACCTTATGCATGGCATTCATCATATGCACAACAGAATTAGTGGCACCTTGAGGCAAGGTACACATCCTGACAAGCCCAATAGGAGTTCTCATGGTGGTTATGTCCTTGCTTTCCAAAGCCAGCTGAAACTGATCATATCCTGAATACAAATCACCCAAAGAATAGATGGCACGTCCAGCAAATGCCTCTGCAAACTCATCCACAATTGGACCTATACCAACATTCCTGATAGTAACTCTGTTCACTGGCTGCATGTCCTGAATAAATCGAAGAGTACAATTCTTCTTTGGAACTGTAAACCACCTGTTTGAGTATGGTGCAGATGAAGGCTCAAGGATTCCCATCCTGATTTTCTCATTCAATAAATCAATCAGCTTTGGCAAGTGTGCTTTAGGCACCGGAATAGGTCGGAGATTCCATGGGATATGAGGAATAGTAAAAATGACCATAGGAGCAACAATATCAGGATTCACACATCCAATCTCATGTGGGAAAAAAGTAAATCCCTTTCCATGTCGCTCAAGCATATCCTGAAAGCATTGCTTCTCTATGGGTAGCAAGAAATCACCATTTCCAATTTTCCATTCAGCAAGAGTCTCTGCTGAAAATTTATGACCAATGTGCTCCGGATTCCTCAAAATTTTCTGTTTAGCAGCCCTCTCTATTTGCTGATCACTGTCAGGTGGAAGCGGTACAGCAACCGGCTTCACCTTCTTATCCACAGTTTTGTATTTCGTGTCAACCCTGGCTTCATTATGCTCTTCTGCATTACATTAACCTTGCTGTAAATCAGCAATTCTGCACTCTAATGGCTGAATATTCTCTGCCCTCTGCTCTACTATGGACTGCATAAGAACAGCCCCAAACTCTGAATCCTGAAATATCTCAGCAGTAAACTCTGTTGGCTGAAAGTTTTCAGCCCTCTGTCTCTCTGAAAGCTGATCATAACCAGCTGGAAACTCTGTTTGCTGAATTTCTTCAGCACTCAACACTCTTTGCTGAGTTACCTCAGCCTCTGGCTCAATCTGTGACATAAAATCTGCAATTTCATGAAACATGTCCAGGGACTGCACTAATACATTACTGTGACAATTCAGCATATCAGTTTTCAGCATATCTCCCATCTCTGTCATCGTATCTGCACAAATCACACTGTCATACATCCCATCTATGTGCTCATCATCCTCCAAAATTCCTGCATTTTTCAAATTTTTCTCCTTCCTGCATATATACTGCCTGGCAGCTCTAGGCAACCTAGAAGTCTTCTAATAACTCATCGAACTGTTTGCTGAAATCCCAACAAAACCGGAGGAGAAAACACTGCTGCCAGGAGGCGAGAACTCCAATCTCCTCTCCTCTGTACCACCGTCATCTCGTGAAACGGCGGTACCTAATGAAAACCCGAATCCCTCACAGTGGGCAAAGGTGCATCTCTGAGAGTATCTCTGTTTCTAACATGGTTCACACATACAGTCATAAACTGAACTGCTCTCATACCATCTTTACTGCGAATCCGTGCATAAGCAGATCCATCATCCATGACCTTTGTTTCCATGCGCATCTCTGTAATGAATGGTTGACCAAGAATTATGGGATAAGAGCATGAATCTTGCACAAAGAAATGAAAATCCTCCTCTACATCACCAATAGAAACCCTGACACTAGGACAGGCAGCATATAAATCACCTGCAGTGTTATTGGCGGCTCTCATACGCCACCCATGCTCTACATCCATAGGCCATCTGTTACTCTCATAAACTCCACGAACTATGAGATTAATCTCTGAACCATGATCAACCAATGCAACATAAGGCACCTGTTTCTCTCCAATCTTTACCATCGTCTCTGTAGTTGCCCTAGCCCAATGGCTCCGCGAAAAGTGACTACGCGGTATCATGACAGGCTCATCAATTTCAGCATAATGCATAGGCTGAACCCTCTTCTCTACCTGCGGAAAAACAGAAGCATTATCAACCATAACCTCATCCTCATCCTCATCCAACTCCCCAATCAAAACTCCCTGTGTATCAGTGGTAGACAATGCATGCCTTTTCCTCTTCAGGACCTCCTGAAATTGATCCTGAAACTCTCTTTTTGAGATGCCCAAAATCTCAGAAATAGTGAAAGTCACCTCACTGCCAGGTATCTTATCATTAAAGATTTTCTTCATGTCTGTAGATGTCTCAATATCGGACATCAATCTGAATCCTGGCTGCTTTCTCTCTCTAGGCTCTTGCCTCTTTTCTTTCTTTTGAGCATCCTCCATCTGTCGATCTGGCCCTGGTCTTGAAGACGGTCCTGCAGTAGGTGGAGTAACAAACTCACCCCCTCTAGTCTTCTTAGCTGCACTTGGATTTTCTTCATCTCTCTTACGCTTCTCCTCAACAAGTACATCTGCACCATGAGACTTAGCCAAATAAGCATAAATAGAATACCTGTCAACAGGCGAGTCCCAACCTGTCTCTGATCTGATGCTAGAGCCTGCACTAGTCAAAACAGTTTCCTGAATTTTCCCCTTGTTTGTAGTCTCCATAGCATAAGTCCATAGCGCGGACTGAGTCTCTGATCCCTTCTCAATCTGTACTCCATATGCAGAAGCATCACCTCTAGCTGTCACATAAGAAGTACACGCAGCCATGTCCTCCACTAACTTCTTCATTCCACCTTTACCAAAGTTGGTAGCAAGTGGAACTCCTGTCTCAGTCAACCAAATCTTACCATCTTGCCCCCAATATACCACATTCTTCCTCCTTGCATCCTGAAAAGAATCACAATCCCTGCAATGCTGATGGTCCGTACTATCACACCAAATACATCTCCGATCTCTCCTAGGTGCACTAGGAGCACTCCTAGGTGCAGTAGGAGCACTAGAAGAAGTAGTAGGCACAGTCGAAGCAAACTGCTCCTTCAACTTTCCCACCAACTCTGCTTTGACTGACTCTAGTGTCAAATCTGTGATGCCTTTGATTATGTCATCAAGAGAGGTAGGCACCGATGGAGCGGATGGTTTTGGAGCAGAAGGTGTAGGCATCGGTCGTGGAACAGGAGGAATAGGTGGAGTGGAAATAGTAGGCACTGGCATAGGCCAAGAAACTGGCTGAGGAGGAGAAGAAATAACAGGAATAGAAGCAAGCATAGGAGCTGATGATGGTGTAGGTGTCATGGAACCATTCTGTAGGCGAGTCTTCCATATCCTTCTCTTGATCAAAGTTGAGACTGCATCCTGAGCATCCTGCCAATCAGTTTTAAGACCCATAGGCTTCGTGCGATCTTCAAGAAGCTCACCCAATTCTTCTTGAAGAGCAGGATCTGCAGCTTGCAAGAAAAGCTCAACTTTTTCAACATCCAATGCTCTTTGTTCAATGGCATCAAGCTGACTATACCTTTCTTCGAATTCTCGAATCAACTCCGAAGTAGCTAGACCTTTGTTTGGCATGTAGACCCACTCTCGGAATGACCGCCGAGTAGCCATACCAAAGTCCTCAAGTAAGTATTTTTCTTTCAAGGCCTTCTTAAAATCTTGCCAATGTGTATTTTGAATAAAAAGATCAGTCACTTTTGTCCTCAAAGCAGGTGTGGCAAGACGAAGAAAGTACTTACTCATAAGTCCAGCAGGAACTCCAAAAAACCCCATCTTGATCTCATATGTCTTCAAATATGATGAAACATTACGCCCGTCAAATAGCTTCTTCTCATTCTCAACTGCTTCAATAGCCTTAGTCGCGCTGTTTGCATTCTCCTGCTCCGAATAGAGTTGCCTTTGCTGGGACAACTGCTGTTGATGCAATTGTTGCTGCTGCTGCATATACAATTGTGTTTGCTGATTTTGGAGCTGCATATACATGGACATATTCTGCAAAATCTGTTTTAGATCCTCTGTTGAAGGTTCCTTTCCGTAAAAAAAAATCCCCTCGAAGTTGCAGAGTGCCCTCTATTTTCCTCCTCTGTTTCAGTCATCATCTCCTTTTCGGGCTCTCCTTTTTGCTTTTCCCTCCCTCTTTAGCTTTTGAAATCCCCTCATTAGCCTCCTCCTTCTGTGTTTTCTTTTTCCCTTCCGTTTCTCCTCAAATTAGCTTCCCTCCCAGAACCAGAAAAGCACCCCTCCAAGGAAAAGTAGCCCCAAAGTAGCCACGTGCTGTAATGCCAAAGAACCTCAATCGAAAGTGTTCCCACTCGGAAGAAAACATCCCATGACCATGAAAGAGACATTTGAAATCGAAACTGCCTTCAAATCTAGTCGTTCAGGTGTTGCAATCACAATTTCAGCATCACATGAGCTTAACCCTTCAATTTGATGCAGAACAGAAGTCTGTGTGTGTAAGCATATTGAATGCATGCCAAAGGTTAGCTTTAAGAGTTTACAAACTTTTCTGATCTGTAAAGTCCGCTCAGCTGAGTACACGAGCAATAGTGTTGATGAATTTTGGCAAGCAGTGGTTCCAGACCTCTTTGCAGCAACATGTACAACAACTGCCAATGCATACACTGCTTCATAAGGCATTCCAGTCACTTTTCCAATAGCCAATACATCTAATCCAGTACCGCAGGCTTCCCAGAATTTCCAGTCGCATTTACTGGCAATTGTATTCTTCCTTTTCTCAATATTACATTTTAAATCTCCTAAACAAGCCAAATGACCAGCATTGGTAAAAGCATACAAATATGTTTCAAAATCAGTGCCTCCAGTTGTGCTCCTTGTCCCATGCTTCTCATAGCACGTTTCAATGCTTGGCCTCCTTTCCAACTCCTGGATGTGGAGGTTTGGTATCATTAGGTATTTTTGATGTAGCTGGAGAAGGAGAAGACAAAGTCCTGAACGAATACGTGTAACACGTTCACCAGCATCAGTTGTGCTTTCCACTTGACCTTGCTCAACATAGGCTGAAAGCATCTCATCATGTTCTCCACTATGCCTCCAACTCCTCCCCACTATACTCATACGCAGAAAATAAATGTAAACACAACAACTAAGTATGTACAAAGTATCAAATCACACACACAACTTTTGGGTGGTTTCACACCTCGAATGCGCAGCAATACGACAACGTAGAGCCCTCTCTAACACTACATGGTGTCATAATACTCAAAACTAGACTACACTTCACAATCCCCTAATGATTCAATCATGAAACTACACATTTCACAAGCTCCTAAGGGTACAATGACAGTGAGTTCTCATGCATAAGTCTTTGCCTCATCTAGTGCCTTGATCTATGTTTTGATATCTTCTTATTTTAACCATGGATTCTATGTATTGTGAGTATCATTTGTTATTTCTTGGTAGTAATTTTACCTTGCTTTATTTTAAAAAAAATTGAATAGAGGTTGTTGATTATTTTGTTTTAGAGACAAGCATCATTTAGCTCTTATCATAAAATTCCAATAAATATGTGATAGCTTACTACATGCAATGTTCCTTGAAGAGTCTTTTTTCCATTGATTCTCCATTGGATAGATGATTAAGAAAATGTATGGATACATGTTTCCACGATGGCCCCTACACATAGGGCATTAAGAGAGGGCATAAGGAAGCCCATGTGGTTCAATAGAGAGGACTAGCGGAGGATCAAGGGGATCAAGGAGGAGGTGATACCTCTCTCTCTTAATAGATATGCCTAGGTGGTTAGATAGAGAGGACTAGAGAAGGATCAAGGGGATTAAGAAGGACATGATGCCTGTCTATCACCACAATAGAAACGAGGCATAGACGTGCAAAGTCGGGCGCATCTATCATTACATCTATATGCGCGTTGTCGTACTGCTGCGCATCCAAGGTGTGGAATCCACCAAAAAGTTGTGTGTGTGACATTTGTTACTTTGTACATACTTAGTTGTTGTGTTTGCATTTTTGTTCTACATGGGTCTTTTGCTACCTTTCCTTTCAACTGGGGTTGCACCTGATAGGTCCTCCTTCAACAATGGTGGGCATGATGGGATGCTTTCAACCTATGTTGAGCAGAGTCAAGGCGAAAAGACATTACAACTATACAAACAGATGCAAGAGGAGGCATTTTCTCAAATCAGCAGACATTTAAGATCACATTTCAAGCATGTGATACCCTCATTGAGAAGGAAGATGTTATGAGCATGGATGGGAAACCAAGAAAAGTTTCTTGGGAGATTTGCTGAGCATTACATGCAGATGCTCACAAGAAGGGCTTCACTTCAGATGCTTTTGTTAACAGCACTCTTGTTAGTATCTATGGTAAATGTGGCAGCATTTTAGAAGCAGAGAGCATGTTTGATGGGCTGTTTGATCAAGACATTGTTGCATGGAATGTTATGATATCACGATATTTTGAGCTGGGTAAGGCAGAGAAGGCTCTCCAGCTGTATAGTCAAATGCTAGTTGAAGGAATGAGTCCCAATAAGCCAACATTTCTTGGTGTCCTCCAAGCATGTGGTTCACTTGGAGAGAAGGGATGTACTATTGCTTTAGAGATTGGCAGGGCATTGCATGCTGTTGCTGCTGCACCAGTGTTATCTGCTCCTGCCTGTCGCTGAAACCTAGTCAAGGAATGCCTTTCTGATACCCTGAGCCCTCCACTGAAGCTTTGAAGACCGGAGTTGCAACTTGTCTCTCACGTTTTGATTTCTCTGAGACATCATTTGTCTCAAGGATACATGGTGCTATAACACAAAGAGGCTCATTAGGTTTATGTTGTAGCAAGTTTATTGGTATTGTTGCTGATGATGGACATTCGCAGCTATGTTTCAGAGTGTCCAAAAATGTTGGTCAGAGTCTTCTATTTCCAACAAGGTGGTTGGAGAAGTGTTTTTGTTAGAGGAAAACACAGAAGTTGAGGCTTGTGATAGTAAAAGTAGATGCTGCCACCAATGATGGGGGAAATCCAATTGCACCTCTTCAGCCAAAATCTCCTAGTGGGTAGTTTCTAGTTGAACTACTCTAGAGCCATCCTCACCTCTTTTTAGCTGCTGTTGAGCAACAACTTGAGAGGCTTACTGAAGAAAGAGATGCTGCTACAGGTCAAAAGGGGTTAGTATGTACAGCAACTGTGGAAGGAAGCTCAGTTCTGCATTGATGGCAGTGAATTGTCCCACATTTTGGCATGATATGCCTAAACAGTAACAAAATGACCTATATCCTTCAGTGCTTATATGCATTTCGAAAGTTGAATGCCATCCTTACAGAGAACAAGAACCACCATCTGTTTGCTTAGACAACTGATAATTATACTTCCAGATTGCACTCATAATCAATGTTCGACAACCAACAGTCACCGGAATCACATCCAGTGTCTTCCTGATCCGACAAGCTCTACACTTCTCAAAATAGTAGAAATGTTGGTTGTTGCAGAAATTAGCCTGCGAACTCCGGAAAGGAGAGGTGATCTGCCGTCAGCAGACATAATTTGTCAAATTGAATTGTACTTCTGCGAGACCCTTAGGGATATAAGCCAAGATTCACACAATGATATCTGAAGCTTAAGCTGCTTGCTGTCATTATGGCATTGACAGTTTAAGTTCCCCTGTTCCTAAGCCAGATGTATGTCCTAGAAATTTGCATGAATTGAAGGTGCTTTTGCAGAATGAGCAATGCTAACAAAGCAAGGGCATCTACAGACTGCTAGTACGCTAGAAATTCAGAAGAATTTGTACAATCATGCGAGACCCTGTCAGATAGTGTTTGGGGAAAAGAATTGAGTCGGATAGTAACTGCAAGAACGTCCCTTTGACCTCTGGTAGCACAGAAGGGGATGACATTGCACAGGCTTTATCTCCATCACAAGGGCACGGATCAAAATTTCAGGAAGAAAAAAGGGATTATTGTAGGCCGCCTGGGGGAAGAAAAAGCAACGGATGGCTATTTCCAGAAAAAGCTTTGGAGGGGGACTTGCTTTGTATCTGGTGGAAGGAAGCTCGAATGAGGAGTCTGCCATCGACGAAAAAAAAGAGGAGAGATTTTACCTGCTTTGGTATTCAAAGGACTTCAGGCATGTTGGTTCTCTCGAGTCTGAACCTAGCGATGGCATCACCGTTGTGTCTGGCAGGATTGAAGAAGTTGATCATTTTCTTCAAAAACTTAAAGCGCTGGAAATTGCCACACCTATACTGAAATCAGTGCCAGTTGAAAGCACCGTGAAAGACCTGCTTTGGTATCAGAGGAAAGGTGCAGGAGGAGGAGGAAACTGGTTTATGGTGTATGAGGATGTGAAGGATAAGCAGGCACTTGAGTTGAGGAGCGAAATGCAGCCAGTTAACTTTTGCTTCATGCCAAAACTGGGAGGAATGTACTCTTTGACTTTCTCAGTTTACGATACAGAGGAGAGACATAATCAGAGTGTACTCGACGGTTTCTTTGTGAGTGCCAACAGTAGCGCATAGGCAAATGCTGGCAACATCTTTCCAAGTGAATGTCAACAAGATGAATTCAAATTTATTCCTCAAGAGTAAGCCCAGTTGATCCCTGATAAGGACATATATGATGCAGGAGAGAGAGCTGAGCTATTAATTCTATCTCCTCTCAGATCGTAGGGGTCCAGACACCTTGCATCTCATCAAGCAAAGAGTGACATCAACAAGAACTTCAAATCACAACAAATTTGTCAACTTCTGTCATCCAAAGCAGGGTTTAATGAAGTTCTATCTGCAGAGAAAGACTCTTACGTATGGGAGGATAATGATGAAAGGTATTCTGTAGAAAATGTACCCCTCTACGATTCTGAAGATGATAACCTCTTTCAAGTTTCTTCAAGCGAGCACATATTTCTGTAAAATCAAAGAAATCAACTATTAAAGATGCATCACCACCATTTTTAAACCCTGTAGGAACACCAGTTGATCAAGCTCTAGAAGAGTCCTTAAAAGAAAACAAGAGTGTGTTATAAAGTGAAGCCCAACATCATAAGGAAGCTTGTCTACAAATTGAAGCTCATCTGGAATTCCAAAACTTTATTGGTGCGAGATGTCATCTCATGGAAGGCCATGATTTCTGCTTACACACAGTATGGTAAGGATGATGGATGCCTTTGTTTGTATGTTATGATGCTGCAAGAGGGAGTTTTACCCAACAAAGCCACCATCAGTGCTATCTATGCAACTAATCAAGGATTAAGATATTCTAACAAAGAGACACAATCTCATCACGGTTGTTGGCTACCACTTTGTTAAAGATGTATACCAGACATGGAATATGCAGAGAGTACTACAGAGAGTTTAAGTTATGTGCATGATTCTTTCCTTGTTATGCATCCAGAGACTACTGTTTCTATGAGAGATGAGTAGATAGCTGAGATCACTCAGCAAGAGACAGAGTTTGCTATTGTATGTCAGCATACTGAGACATTGGCTGTGATTTTATGGTTTCCAAAGTTACTGAGAGTTGATATCTGTCAGCCGAACGAGTTGAGGAGTGATATATATTGGTCAAGAGTTTCAGAGAGCGTCAAAATATTTAGCTGATTGAATAGTGGATTCTGCAGATTTTTCTAGCACAATATTTGTGCTTTCGCTACTCACAAATCCTCTCATCTTGCTTATTTGTATGATTGATCTTGTATCTTGAAATTAGTAAAGGTCCTCTGTGGTTGCGACTTTGCTTTCGAAAACCCTTTGACAGCGTGTAAATAGACACGAATTTTGCGTCTATATATCTGCGTAGATAGATGCAAATAGAGACATGTTTTCACATGCGTAAATTATTTAACCACCTAAAATTAGACTTAATATAATGAAAAAATCAGAGTTAATAATTATTTTTGCATTGCTCTCTAATAAATGGCAGTTCCTCCAGTTGACAAGTCTGATATAAGTAATTAGCGACAAGTGACACAAATCTTATTATACAATTAGTAGCAAGCATTGCATGTATCTCGTAATTTCTCTATTTGAAGATGATAAAAAATATTACTTCCTTTTTATTATAGAAAACTCAATTTAGCTTTAAACTTGACTATTGATTCTTGAGTATGCACATGTGCGTATGATATTTTCCATAGAATTAAGAATACACATTGAATCATTAAGCGAATTAAGTATGCTACAGTGAATGATCCATCTCATCTTCAATGAGATAAGCCCTTGCTAAACTATCTACTTCTAGGTCTATGTTACCAATAGGTAACGAAACAAATAAGTCTATGCCACTATTAGATGTGCTAATATATTGCTCACTAACTTTATCAACATCAACCACATTATTGTCCTCTTCTGCGTTTCCTTGAATATCCTCGCGAGGTTCATCTTGTACTATATCACATACATAATCCATTATGGTGTCATCATGTACATCATCATTAATTGTTGGATTGTTATTTGCTATCTCTATATTGGTAATATTATCATATATTGGTTTTGAACGATTAGATATAGGGATGACATACCACCATCGATTATTGTTTACCATTCAAAGAAAATTGATCCAACCACATTGTAAGATGCTCAAGTATTATCTGTTGAGGTGGTTTGTTTGGTGGAGGAAATTTTTCATCGCTCCACTTTGACTACTCAATTACATTTACTCATACATTTGATTGATGAGATCGCACTTTGTGGGGCAGTTCATGCAAGGTGGATGTTTTTTCTTGAGCGCTTCATGAAAACCTTGAAAGATTTTGTGAGACAAAAAGCACGGCTTGAGGGAAGCATGGCTGAGGGTTGGTTAGTGCAATCATCCCTTGTTTATATCTCTGAATATCTTGCTGAAGTGGACCCTTCTCAACCACGACTAAGGAAAGACGATCAAGACTTGAGGATAACCTCTATAATACCTCAAGGAAAAGAAATGAGTAAAGTGCTAACAAAAGAATAACTTCGTAAGTTAAATAGTTTTTGTGTGCTCAATAGTGATGTAATGAGCAAATGGGTGACACTATATAATGAAGCAAGGGCAAGAAGAAAAAGCGAAAGACAAGCATTTCGCACCAGATATGCACATAATGTCTCATTTTTAGATCATCTAAATGAGCTCCCATGTCATATTGATATAGATTGGTTACATGAGTAAATGAGAGAATGGAAAAAGAGGAGAAAATTAATATATCTCAAGAAGAGTGGGAATACGCACGAGGTTGCTTATCAAAGGTGAGACCTACTATCAATTAATTTGTTTCTAGTTATATTTTATATAATAAATTAACATGTTTGATCTTAATCTTTTACTACTAGTGCATATTATTCAATGCTACACATATCTGTCAGGATGTATTTGATAATTGTTTATTTTTGTGTCGAAATTCAAAGAGGTTTACTACATGATGTATGTAATATATAATGAAACAATACAATGTATACACACCTCACAAGCTCTCCCATCTTGTAAATGATATCACGTACATCTTTGGATACATAATGGGATATGTAGTATGAAGTACAAACTGAATGTAAATAATATTCATAGATCAAATGATTAGTTGAGGAAAAAGTCATCATACCCTAAAGTTTACACATAGTTACTCCACTAATTACTATATTCATGGTTAGAGATACCCTTACTTGAATCATTTTGTGCCAATCGTGGGACTTCAAACCAGATAGTTGCTCCACACCTCTTTTCTTTTTTTTTATGAAGGCTCCCTTGAGACATCTCATACATCGTGTGGGTGTTCGAAAGCTATATATTTGTTCCCTCACTATTTTTTCATCGTTCTTTGACAACATCCAAGGTACATGGGGTAGCTCAATCTTTCCTCTGGGTCCAATGCGTGGCCAGGCTTGTGTCATGCGACCAATGTTACGTAAATCCTCCCTTACATTAACTGAATCACGAGCCCCTATCAAGTGATCCCATAATGTAGATACAACATTTTTGAATATGTGCATGGGGTCTAACAGGTGATTGATCTTGAGTTCAATCCAGTACGGAAGATGAAAAAATATAGAGAACCTAACAAACAAACAATATATTATGTAAAAAATTCATCATGCTAAATACTTTAAAGTTAATCGAGAGAAATGCACTTCTTATGGACTCATGCCGAGTGGAGGGTGGCTGTCGGCATTAATCCATCTCTCCTTCCAATCTCAAATGGTTAGAGATTGTGGAGTCATTCCATTAGTAGGGAGAACATATTTGGGATGGTCAATAGGAAGAAATCGATGATGATTGTCGTAGATAATCTTCTTTAAATGTGCCGACCTAGAGGAAACTAGAGAGGGACCGCAAATAGAACATGCATGATATCCTGATGTGGTTAAACCTGAAAAAACAAGGGAATTAATAAAATTCATTTGATTCAAGTCTTGAATTTCAAAAATAGAGTTATATATATGTACGTGAACACTCTCTGTATCCTGGAAAGTCGTGCATGGTCCACAACAACATGGCCTTCAATGTGAAATCTCTAGAGGATGCAGATGCACTTGTATCTTGCACCTCAATACCTTCCCATAACATTTCTAACTCTTCAATCAAAGGTTCTAAGTAAATGTCCATGTTTTTTACCTTGTGCTTTCCAGGAATCAGAAGGGACAACATTACATGTCCCTTTTTAATTGCCATGGATGGAGAAATATTATAGTTCACCAATACCACTGGCCATACACTGTATGATATGCTTTTGATGCCAAATGGATTGATTCCATCTATACCTAAACAAAATCTCAAATTTCTTGGCTCTTCTATGAAAACGGGCCACAAATTATCTATATGTTTCCATGCCAGTGTGTTTGCACGGATCCTCCATTTTCCATCACTTGAACGATGACTAGCATGCCATGACATGAGCTTTCCAATAGACTTACACTTGAACATAGGTTTTATACGTGGAACAATCAGAAAATGTCGCAAAACCTTACGAGGCACATCCATTGACTTCATCTCCACTTCGTATCTTGATTCACCACAAACAGGACACTCTCGTGCGAACTCATGAATCCCACGAAATAAGACACAATCATTGACACATGCATGGATCTTGACATAATCGAGGCCTCCTAGAGATGTCAAGTAATCTCTTGCTTGCTCTCTCTTAGTTGGCAATTTGTTTCCTTTTGGAAGCATTTGTGATAATAACCTACATATATTTTTAAAAGTGAGTTAAGAAACCACCAACATATTTTTGTGTCTGATTTCAAAATAGAACAATTAATATTATGATTCATAAGCCAAACTGAATTGATACCTACTTCAATAACACATCCAAATTGACATTACTCCATCCATAAATTGTTTGCAAGTTAAGTATCTCGAGGGACACACGAAGAACGAAGTACGTACAACCTTCATACAACAGAGTAGATGATGCTACATATAGTGGGTCATCTGGCTTCATAAAGTGACCTTCTCCCTGAACCGGTTGCGAAAATAGATGGTATACCATGTTGTCCAAAATCTCATCCTCTATGACTTGATGGGGCATTTCATGAGGGCTACTATCATGGTCGTGAGTCTCTACTCTTCTTGAAGACTCTGCCTCCTCGCGTCGACGTTTTGCAGCCTCTCGACGCCCGGGAGGGAGCATCTGAGGATGTGGCACCGCATCCTACTCAACCACAAAAGGGAGTTTCATGTACGTTGATATATAATTTTCGTAACATAGACTAGCAATCTTAGTGGTAAAAAAAAACAATGAATACTGGTGATTTTTCTTGGTCCCATTCTCCATACAAGCTGAGGTGTGACATTGCAATTCGACGTGCTCGAAAAATACACCCTCGATAACGATTACACATGAATTTAATTTTTCGTCGTAGCCATGCATCTCGATTATGAAGACGCAATGTTTCATCCTCACTTGAGGATGTGCCTCCTCTCATTGTGTCTGAGGACGCGTCTTAGAGCGCATGTGCTGGTGCATGTGCTCTGCAGTCTACACGTGATGATACACGCGCGCGCAGATTGACCTAGTATATGCGTCTGACAGCGCGTCTATCCTGCATCTCAAATGCGAATATAGACGCGTTGAACAAAGGATTGACTTTAGGAGCGCGTCTGAGAGCGTGTCTAACCTGCAATTTAGATGCGATTATACACGCGTGAGCTCTCCCAGCTCTGATAAAAAACAATATATTTTTGCAATGATGAATGTGACCAATCCCATATTTGTGTTTATCAGTTTTCTTGTTTATGAGAAGCATTAGCATTTAAGTTTTATGCTCAATGTCTAAAGAAAGCTCTTTGAAAATGTAGGTAATATATGATTTTTTGTATGCAAACAAATTTGTCTTTTTTCTATGTTTTTTTTGCAGATGTCGTAACCTGGTTCATCTAGCAATGACCTGGATTTGGATCGCATGAATGACACATTGGCCTCGTTTGGCAGGGAGATCAATGCATTTTTTGGAGGTTTTCCTAGTAGGGAAGACTTCATGGGAGAGATGACCAGACACCTTGGCCGCTCTCCCATAGCGGACGAGGTGTTCAATGTCATGTCTGAAACGCCTCTGACGTCTTTTCCTGGCACTACTTCCCAAACTCCAATTGCAGGTACTCCACATGCAGGTACTCCACGTGCAGCACCTGTACGTGCATCGGCTGAAGCACAAGCATCTGCAGAAGCATGTCGACAGAGAGGGAGGAGGGAAAGTCGAGGGGGAGGACGAGGCTTGTGTGGGGGTTGCCTAGGAGGTGGCAAGCGATCACCCTCACCAGTAGATCACGTAGAGGAGCTTATACGCCAGTACTATAGAGTTACAGATACTGGTGGCATCTTCCATGATGATGAAGGAAGGGATGTAATGGCGTACATGAGGAGTGTCGTGCATGCGACATATAAAGATTGTTTCATTGCCTTCAAAAATCAGAAAAGCGGCTTATGGCAGGAGGTGTTGAGGGCAGTCCATAGGAGGTACCCAAATCATGAGGGTCAGCGATTCTCGGATGATTGGGGGCGCACAAAAGTGAGGGATTTGCTTCACAACAAAAGATTCCACCTCGTGACACGCGCCAGGGACTCACTATGGAGGCAAGAGGAGGGGCGTGGAGCCTATAGCCAACCACCTATGTGCCACCGCATAGAGTGGAAGAAAGCCAAGAAGAAAGCAGCAAAGAAAGTGAAGAGTCGCCAGCATGCAGAGGCGCGACGGATCCAAATGGAAACCATGGGATCGTCGCATTACGGATCGGGCGGCAGAGAGTCGTGGGAGGCAGAGTTTGTAAGTATATTTTGATTTCTAGTTTTTTAAAGTTTATATTTCTTTCAATTCTTTATATAATTTGTTCTAATACATTGTGTCTCATAATTGTTTGTATATATCATAATTGTTTTGCAGACTACTATCGTTGGTAGGATACCTACTCCTAGAGAGGTAAGTTACCATCGAGGCCATAACTGCGCAGCCACATGGCTTCACTTCTATGGGGAGGGTCTCATCACTGAGGACCAATACAACCGGGCTCTGAGGATTCGACAGCCAGAGGAGGTATGTTTTTCTTACTTTCCTATTAAAAGTATAGCTAATTATAACTTTTTCTCCACCATGTCTACATAAGCAACCTTGATCTTTTGTGTGTGTAGGCGAACCCGGATGTGGAGCATAGTGAGGAGGGGGATAACGACGCTAGTAGCCATGGTGGTACTAGCAAAGATGTTTCTTCTTCAGATTTGTAGAGAAGCACCATACCTCCTCTATGGCCTTGTTTTCTTGTATATTTATGATCCATCTTTGAGCCTACTGCTTGTGGCCACCCTTTATGTCGCAAAGCACTTAAACTTCCCATGTAAATGCTTTTGATCTATAATGAATACATGGACTTTTATTTTCAATTCTCGTGCTTTTAGATCCATTGTCTTTTTTCCAAATGCACAATCTGATGTATGGGAGGGGGAAAAAAAACCTTTTTTTTTCTAGTTTTGTTTTGCGCGTCTAAATTGCAGAGAATGCATGTTTATAAGCGCGTCTACAATGCAGAGTACACGTGCTTATACACGCGCTAGATAATTCAAATTTAAAAAAGAGATTAAATATCTTTTTTTTAAATGAGATTTTTTGTTTTCCGTTCGCGTCTACAGGTGCTTGTAAAAGCGCGTCTATAAGTGTGTCTATATGCCCGTCTAACTGCCAAATAGACGCGCTAATAGACGCACACAATGAATTAAATAAATAGCAATTTTGGTTTATTATGCGCTTGTATTCACGCGTCTATATGTGCGTCTATCGCGCGTCTATTTTTGCGTGTAAATTCGTTCATTCATGCGTTATAGACGCGACACGGTAGACGCGCAAATAGACAGGCGAATAGACGTGCCCGTAAGATTTTCTCTATATTCAAAAATCGCGTCTAAAAGTGTGTCTATGAGGCCTTTTTGTTGTAGTGTACATTGACTGAATCACGAGCCCCTATCAAGTGATCCCATAATGTAGATACAACATTTTTAAATATGTGCATGGGGTCCAACAAGTGATTGATTTTGAGTTCAGTCCAATACGAAAGACGAAAAAATATAGAGAACCTAGCAAACAAATAATATATTATGTAAACAATTTATCATGCTAAATACTTTAAAGTCAATCGAGAGAAATATACTTCTTACCGACTCATGCCGAGTGGAGAGTGGCTGTCGGCATTAATACATCTCTCCTTCCAATCTCGAATAGTTAGAGATTGTGGATTCATTCCATTAGTAGGGAGAACATATTCGAGATGGTCAATAGGAAGAAATGGATGATGATGGTCATAGATAACCTTCTTTAAACGTGCCGGCCTAGAGGAAACTAGAGAGGGACCACAAATAGGATATGCATGATATCCTGATGTGGTTAAACCTAAACAAACAAGTGAATTAATAACATGCAATTGATTCAAATCTTGAATTTCAAATATAGAGCTATATACATGTACTTGAACACTCTCCATATCCTGGAAAGTCATGCATGGTCCACAACAACATGGCCTTCAACGTGAAATCTTTAGAGGATGCGTAGAACAATCGAAAAATGTTGCAGAACCTTACGAGGTACATCCATTGACTTCATCTCCACTTCATATCTTGATTCACCACAAACAGGACACTCTCGTGTGAACTCATGAATCCCACGAAATAAGACACAATCATTGACACATGGATGGATCTTGACATAATCGAGGCCTCCCAGAGATGTCAAGTAATATCTTGCTTGCTCTCTCTTAGTTGGTAATTTTTTTCCTTTTGGAAGCATTTGTGATAATAACCTACATATATTTTTAAAAGTGAGTTAGAAAACCACTAACATATATTTGTGTCTGATTTCAAAATAGAACAATTAATATTATGATTCATAAGCCAAACTGAATTGATACCTACTTCAATAACGCATTCAAATTGACATTACTCCATCCATATATTGTTGGCAAGTTAAGTATCTTGAGGGACGCACAAAGAATGGAGTACGTACAACCTTCATACAACGGAGTAGATGACGCTATGTATAGTGGGTCATCTGGCTTCGCAGCGTGACCTTCTCCCCAAACTGGTTGCGAAAATAGATCGTGTACCATATAGTCCAAAATCTCATCCTCTACAACCTGATGGGGCATTTCATGAGGCCTACTATCATGGTCGCCAATCTTCACTTTTCTTGAAGACTCTGCCTCCTCATGTCGACGTTTTGCAGCCTCTTCACGCCCGGGAGGGAGTATCTGAGGATGTGGCACCGCATCATGCTCAACCACAAAAGGGAGTTACATGTACGTTGACATATATTGAGTAACATAGACTAGCAATCTTAGTGTTAAAAACAATGAATACCGGTGATTTTTCTCGGTCCCATTCTCCATACATGCTAAGGTGTGACATTGCAATGCGACGTGCTCAAAAAATACACCCTCGACAACGATCACACATGCATTTAATTTTTCGTCGTAGCCATGCATCTCAATTATGAAGACGTAATGTTTCATCCTCGAGGATGTGCTCATTGACTCATTAGCATGCACCGCGCTAGGTGATGACGACGACATGATTAAACCTAGTTCATGACAACATCAAATTTGTTATTCATATGTTTACATAAAAACTTCAAGGTGTATTAATTATTCTAAGATCTCAATTTTAAATACACAAAACTTATCATAAATACATAAAAACTTATTATAAGAACTTACTATCTAAACTTATCTTAAATACAAAAACTCATGATAAAAATGCAAGCGCTAAATGCGCGTCTATACGTGCGTCTAACTACCCGTTTAAATCAGCATCTATAAGCGCATTTACATAAACGTAGATGTATATATACACGTAAAAATAGATGCAAAAGTTAAAATTCAAAAGATACTTGAATCATTTCTTTTCAAGCTGCGCCCTCCCTACGTTTTTTGCGTGTTCTGAAGCTCTAGTTCAGCCGACATGCAGTCTATATCCACTAGTCTCTTCATGACTCACCTCCTCATGACTCACCTCTTCTTTCACTTCAAAGAGACAAGAGGGGAAAGAAGAAAGCCAAGGAGAGAAAGAAAGAGAGAACAAAAGAGAGGAGAATAAGAGGAACAAGAAGCAAAGAGAGGAGACAACAAGCAGCAAGCATCAAGGGAGAACAGCTCACCAAGGAGAGGAAGAAGGGGAAGGAAGCAGTGTCACTACCCGTCAACATCAAAGACCCAAGGTGAGTCCTCTCTCTCTCTCTCTCTCTCTCTCTCTCTCTCTTTCTCTCTCTCTCTCTCTCCCTCCCTCTCTCTCTCTTTCTGTATTACGATCTATGATTGAAGTTCTTATATCACAAATAAATCATGGATGGCATTTGTCGGATTGAGAGTAGCCGACTTAGTGCGTTTGACAGCGCATGTAGATTTTAGGGCAGACGCAGACATAGACAAGCAGGTATGTTTGCTGTCATTGTATCTGCAGTCTCGTCTCCAAGCATGTATATTCTGCATCTCAGACGCGAGAATACACGCGCTCTACCCAGAAGCTTTGACTTAAGAAATGCATTTGAGAGCGCATCTATTCTGCATCTCAGATGCGAATATACACGTGCTCGGCCAGAAGATTTGACTTCTGGGACGCGTCTGAGAGCGCGTCTATTCTTGGTGCCAAGAACAAAAGAACTCTACTTTTTGCACACAAATAAATGTAGAAAGCTTGCACAACATGAACAAGAGACCAATTGGGTGTAATCTCCCTCCATGCCTTGTGTGAGTGCTCCACAAAGCATGTATTTCATATATTAATCATCTTCAAGCTCAAATAATAGCCCAAATTACAAAATAGCACACTTTAGCTTTTGAGTTTACTTTTGTGCCAAATAGAATTAAAGCTAATGTGCGCCCAAGAAGTCAGGCGTACCCAAATACAATGTCCAATACAAATATCTAAATCGTGCGCCCCTGCGCATGCAAAAATAATAAATAAATATCAAGCGCTTTGATAAATAAGCGCGACAAAATATAGGTGCCATGCCTAAGATAAGTGCCCATTAAAATATTGAGGATAACTTTAATACACGCTATCCTCCAATGCTTTCCACTGCCACCGCTGTTATCTTTACACATCAACTAAAGCATTCATAATCATTAGTAAAATAATACAATTAAACCGACAAAAGTGAATACCTAGCAGTCTTCAGCTACATAAATAAATTGGTTAGAAATCAATCCTAACCTTAATTTATCACGAGTACGCACTCTAGACTCATAAATGTTTATTAATTTAAATATGTATTTTGTAGAATCACCCGCTATGGAATCACCCATGTACACATAAAATTAACAAAACGACCGAAAAGGATAAGCATCCCCATCTACTTCTCACACAAAGAATCCACTTTGTGTATGAGCCCCGGTAATAAAATTTTACAGAATCTACCATAAAACCTCACGAAATCCACCGTGGCACAGAATCCACTGTGGAATATGCCTCCCGGCATCATACCCCTGGGGTGGGATAGCAATTTTCCTCAATTGCTAGTAGCTCAATGTGGAGCTAACAGAGTGGGAATAGCATTTAAGTCTCTAGCGTGCATCCATTGGGCCTCTTCAACAGGATGGTTTTCAAACTTGACCAAATATCTAGAATATCTACGGCCAATTCTAGTGGTCATAAAGTAGTATCTATAATAGTTTCAGGCTCAAGGATTTCAGTCTCATAATCTAACAAATGAGGGTTTTTGTAAACAGGGTGTATAGGTAATTGGCCTCTAAAGGGTCGTAATAAACTGATATGGAAGGTGTTATGTATTTTCCAATGTTGTGGTAGTTCCAGTTTAAATGCATTGTCATTGATTTTGTGTATGATCTTGAATGGTCCATAGAATCTAGGTGCTAATTTCACAACTGGGTGTTTATCTACACTTTATAATCTATGTTTTTCTATTCGTAACCAAACATAATCATCAACTTTAAAATTCATAGCTTGTCTTTTCTTATTTGCTTGTTTTGTATATGATTGCTGGGCTTTGGCAATCATATCTTTAACTTCATAAAAAATAGTGGCATGCATGTTAGCAATATCATCAGCAGTTTGAATTTTGTTTGATAATGATGCAACAGATGTAGACAATCTATATCCATAAATAACTTCAAATGGTGCTTTCTTTGTAGCTGTGTGTGGTGTATTGTTATATGCAAACTGAAGTAAATGTAGATGTGTATCCCATGTGTGTGGTTTTGAAATGGTGTAAGCACGTAAAAGATCTAAAATAGTACTGTTAGTAGCTTCTGTTTGACTGTTTGTTTCACGATGAAATACAGATGAAAAATCAAATTTTGTTCCAAAGTTAACAAACAAAGTAATCAAAAAATTATTATAGAATCTAGAATCACGATAAAAAATAATAACTTTTGGTAAACCATGGTTAGTGAAAATAGTTTTAAAAAACAATTGAGCAGCTTGAGATGCAGTTAAAGTTTTCTTGCATGGAATGAAATATCCTTGTTTGCTAAACCTGTCTACAACAGTCCAAATCATATCATGGTTAGCTTTAGTGTTAGGTAAATCGGTAATAAAGTCCATTGAAAATTTTTCCCATGGTCGTGATGGAATAGATAATGGCATTAATAAACCATATTGTTTACCATGGTGTCTTTTAACTCGTTGACAAGCTAAACATTCAGATACAAAGTTAGATACATCAGTGTCCATATGTGGCCAATAAAAATCTTCAGTCAATGTACGTAAAGTAGATATAATACCTCTATGACCTTGATATGGAGAACAATGAATCTCATGCAAAACAAATGATCTAAATGGAACTGTCACACATAATCTCTTTTCATAAAACATGAATCCATTATTGTAAGATAGTGAATCAATAGGAATCCAATTATTTGCAACTAGTTTATTCCAATCAGTTTGAAAAGTAAGATCCTGATGATAAGTATCTTTCATAGGGATAAGGAAATCAAATGATATCACAGAAATATTATGAATTGTCGGTCTTTTACTCAAAGCGTGAGCTACAACATTCTCTTTTCCTGGTTGATATTGTATAAGGGGATGAAAACTTTGAATGAAAGCGGCCCATTTAATATGTCGGTCAGATATTTGGGATTGACTAAGGAGATGTCTAATGCTTTGTTGGTCAATTTTGATCATAAATTCAGATCCCATTAAATAATGTTTCCATTGACCTAAGGCTTGTACTACAGCTAGCAATTCTTTATCATATGTAGAATATTTAAGTTCAGATGGTTTGAGTTTACAGCTAGAGTAGGCTATGGGATGATTATCTTGCATAAGGATAGCTCCTATTCCAGATCCACTAGCATTGGTAACTACTAAAAAGAATGGTCTATTGAACTCAAGTAGTTGTAATACAGGAGCATGGGTTAAAGCATGTTTCAATAAATCAAAAGATTTTTGTTGATTATCAGATCAGTTATAAACAATACCCTTCTTTAACAGTTTAGTCAAAGGTAATGCAACTAATGAAAATTTCCGCATAAACTTTCTGTAGAAGCTAGCAAGACCTAGAAAAGAACGTAACTCATGCACATTTCTGGGTATGGGCCAATTTAAAATTACTTCTATATTTTTAGGGTCAACTTTAATACCTTCTAATGAAACAATGTGTCCTAGATATTCAATTTCTGTTTGGAAGAATTCACTCTTTTCTGGATTAGCATACAATTGATTGTCTTTTAACAACTTGAAAACTAAAGACAAATGTTCATAATGCTCATTCTTATTTTTCTTGAATACTGATATATCATTAAAGAATACTATGACACAATGCTGATGTTTCAGAAATATTTAATTCATCATACGACTAAATGTAGCTGGTGCATTAGTTAGACCGAAAGAAGTAACTAGAAATTTATAATTTCCAAATTGTGTTCTAAATGTAGTTTTGAATATATCAGATTTATCCAATCTTACTTGATGATAACCAGATTTAAGATCTATCTTACTGAATATGGCAGATCCTTGTAGCTTATCCATAAGATCATCTACCCTAGGAATTGGATATCTATTTTTAACATTAATTTTATTTAGGACATGATAATCAATGCACATGCGATAAGTATTATTATTCTTCTTTACTAATAAGACAGGTGCACCAAATGGAGAACTACTAGGTCTAATTAATCCTCTGTTAAGCAATTCTTCTATTTGATTTTAAATTTCTTTTTGTTGAATTTGGTTATGTCTATATGGTGCTTTACATGGTGGTTGTATTCCAGGAATTAAATCTATTTTGTGATCTTTAGGATGTGAAGGTGGTAGTCTAAGTGGTATATCATCACCAAAACAATCTTGAAATTGGGCAAGAAATTGTGTATGCCTAGGACGCGTTTGTTTTTCTTTAGCTTGAAGTTCATTCACCCATATTAAATAAGATTTGCTACTTTTACGTAATACACGTTTAGCCTAAGTTTGAGTAAGCAGTGAAAATTTATTGGAAGCGTGCATACCATGCAATGTGATTTATTTTCCTTGAAAACAAATTTTAATTAAATACGTAAAATAATCTATGTCAGGATTATACTGATAACGCCAAGGCATTCCTAAGATAATGTCACTAGACTGCAAAGGTACAACTAGGAAATTTTTTCATTCAGTATATTCACCAATTTTAATTTCTAAGTTATGCACCTGTTGTGTTCCATTATATCTTGTGCCTAGGAATGCAGCTTTAATGCGATAATGTGTAGAAACAGTTTGTAATTTCAATTCTTTCACTAACTTTGCAGAAATAAAATCATGTGTGCTCCCATCATCATGTAAAATAGTCTTTTCTTTACCATGCACAAAACATTTCATTGTTAACAAAGAATGTGAAGTTGGCATACCTGGCAAAGTATCTGAAGAAGTACCAATGTTGTCATCATCTTCTGTAAAGTCAGGCATTTCCTCACGTTCTTCATCTTCCATTGCTCCAAGATAATTAATATGGATAGGTGGCTTTTTGGTTTGGCAATTGGCTGCTAGATGTCCAAGTTGATGGCATTTGTAACAAACTATGGGTTTGGCTTTAGATACATTGTTGATAATGACAGGAAGTTTAGGAATGTTGGGATTTGGCTGTGAGGATGGATTAGGATTTGGATTGGTATTTGATGGCAAAGCAGGTGGTCGTGTCCAAGACTTACGGAATGAAGATGGAAGAAAACGACTTTGATTGAATCTTCAAAAATTTGAATTGAATTGTTTGGAACCATAGCTACCATTAGTTTGAAATTGCTGTGGTCGCTTGTCTCTTCCGCTGTCGTCGCGTTAAGAGTTGAAGGTCTACCACCGGGGCTTTTAGTGCAGAAGAAGAGTTTAGGATTCAAGATTCAGAAAGAAAAAATGGATTGGGTTTTGAAAACGATTCGGGATTCAGAAATGATTTAGGTACAACAGGGGAATACAAGCCTTTTCACTTTGTTCTTAGCATACTTGAACAGAAGGATTAAGACTAACTTGAATACATCAAATGCTTCAGGAAGCATACATCATTTCATAAAGGATATTTTCAGATTTCAATTCATTTATGAATGTCAAATGCAAGCTCTAATGGGATTTATTACATGTACAAAGATGGATTTCAATCCTTTGGTTCAAGTATATTGATGCTAGAATCAAATACATCCAAGATTTGGGCCAAAGATACATGAAATGGATTGGAAAAGAATAACTTTAGCTTCAGCCCTATTTTAAAACAGAAAATTCTAGCCCACAAACAAATTCAAAATGAGTGCATAAACTCAAGAAGAAGCACTTTTGATTATCTATGAACAATGTCCTGAAGAAAAGAGGTAATTTTTCTCTATTACAACCATTAAAAAATCCATGTTTGCTCATAAAAATATATCAAAATAGTGGGCTGTCCTGTTTATGACTGGTTATTCCAGCCCATAACAGTCCATAAATCTTCAATATCCTCACCCTTTGCTTGCCCCAAAGTCACTCAAGTTCTTGGGCACAAGTCGGGCTTCATTGGACCAAGAATAAGGTAGAGAAGATAAGAGAAGTCGTGCATAAGAGCAGGCTGAATACTCTTCTCTCAGATTTCCTCTCTTTTATAGACAGTTTCAACATGCATTTTTGTCAAACCAAAGAGGAAGAGAAGTAGAGCTCTCACCAAGTTAACGTCTTCAGTTGTTGGCCTGTTAATCTTCAATTTGCATGCTCCATTCCATGCATCTCAACTCCAGCTTTCTCCCAGTTTCCCTCAAGCAGAGCAGCCCACATTTTGCGCCGAAAAACGCGGGCTGCTCTCTGCTCTAACCCTGGTCACTTTTTGACTAGCCGAGGTCACTTGTTGGTCACCTTAGTCAGTTATTTTTGGTCCCATGTGGACCTAGTGGACTTTTGACAGTTTTTTGGCAACATTTTTTGGTTTTGTCCATATTTTTGTACCTGAATTAATGTGATTTATCTAGCACACTGTCAATTACTTCCAGATGTCCAAGTTTTAGGTTCCCATAGACTTATTTTTCATAAATGTACATGGTGTATCTGCAAATGATATGCTAAATACAAAAGAACTTGTATAACTAAGGTAGATATTGGATAATAATGCATGAATTTTGTATGCAAATATCTCATATAATCTTCCAGTGAAACTCTTCTGTGTTTATAAGAATCCCATGATTTATATCATAGACAGTAAACTCTTTGACATTCACCCCCTCCTAACCTGCACATCCTCCGGCATGTGCCATTTCATAAGATTACAGGTCAAGGAGGGTCTTCTTCTTCATCTTCATTCCCTAAGTCGTCGTCTTCCTATATGTCTTCACGTAAAGGGCTTGTATCAAAGTCATCAAGTTCATAAGTTGAAGATTCTCTTCGTTTGAAGAGTTTGATTCGTTTCCCAACTATTGGAGTCTTTATCATGGTCCCATCCATTTCAGCCAAAGAGTAAGTAGTATTATTATGTACTACTTTTACAATATATGGTCCAAACCATCGCTTGGCTAACTTCCTATGAGCACTATATTGATTATCCAAGTTGCTATCATAAACAAGAACCCAGTCATTCTCTTGAATAGCTTTTGGACGGAGTCGATGGTGCTTATCAAACCTCTTATTATTCTTTAATCTTGTTGTTTTTAGCCTTTCAATGGCTATTTTGACATCTTATGGCCTTCTTTCAAGTTGCCTTATGCGTAAAAACAACAATTCTTCCATGTTCATGCCTTCATCCCAAGGCAAGATACTCCATGTGATAATGGATTCCTCAATAGGCATAATAGGTGGCTGTCCATACATGAGTTCAGCTGGCATATATCATGTCACTGCACTATGGGTTGTTCTATCAACCCATAATGCGAATGGTAGCATTTTAGGCCATTCCCTCAAATTTCCTTTGCATGATTTTACTAAAGCTTGAAGAATTGGTTGATGACCTCTTTCACTCTTACCATTTCCTTCAGGGTTGTAGGCTGAAGTAAGAGATAGCTTAATCCCCAATTGAGCAAAGAAATGGCGAGGTTCATCGGCATCCAATTCTCCTCTATCATCAGTTACTTTAGCAACACATCCATACCTGCAAAATACTTCTTCAAGTAAAAATCTACAAACAACATGAGTGGACTTTGTTGTCAAGGCCTTTCCTTCCACTTGATTTGTGAGATCTTCTCTAGCAAGTACTAGATATCTCATGTTCCAAATTCCTGTAGGCATGGTTACTAAATCAATAACCCATCTATAGTGAATAGATAAAGGATAGGTAGGCTGAAGCCCATCTCTATGTTTTACCATGGAATACATTTGACAAGCATGACAAGACTCAACAAAATGCTCAATGTCTTTATACATGTCTTGCCACCAAATTTTTTCTTTTATTTTGGCAAAAGTACCCCATATGCCTCTATGACCAGCCAATAGGCTTTCATGGAATTCTTGCATGACGTGTCTTTGTGTCTTTTTGTCACCTAGGACACGAACAGACGCTCTTCCTTTCTTTTGTGCATACCTCCAAAGGTAGCCATCTTTAAGAAAAAAACCATAGGCTTTTCTCTTAATTCTCTTGAACTCTTCATGAGTCCATTCTTCTTTCTTTGTCATAGTGCTAAAAAATTGGCCAATTTTTAGCCAATCATCTGCATAATATTCTTCTTTAAAGTGTGAACAAACCATAACAAAACATGGAATATACTGTTTACTAGCTGTCTATGGTTCTTCTTTAGTTGATTCATCCATCCTTGCTGATGTAAAAGCTGTATTATCAACTGAACCTGTTGTTATTGCTGTAATTTTTGTTGTACCTGCATTGACAGCTTCATTTATAAACTCTGATTCTTCTTTATCCATCATTTCTTCTTCATCCATATATCTGGCACGTGAAAGCATGTCAGCAACTGGATTATCTTTACTTGCAATATGTTTCAAATCAGGATTTAAGGATTTAATATAGGCTATCCATCTTAGCATGGCTATGTCAGGAGTGGAACAGTTGGGTATCATGCCCAAGAGTGGAAGGCAATCTGTCTCAACTATAACTAGTGCGCCCATGAAGTACTCCCTGTCACATTTTAATGCAGTTACTACTCCCCAAAGCTCTCTTTTAATTTGAGCATACCTTCTTTGTCGTTCATTAAGAACCTTTACTCCAAAGCGGATCACATATCTGTTGCCTTCAAGGTCGTCTTGACCAACTGCCCATCCTATTCCAATAGGACTTGTGTCCAGTGTGAGAAAAATGGGTTGTCCATTAGAGTAGTTAGCCCTCTTTAAATTGGGAGCTGAAGTTAGCATTTTCTTGAGTTTTCGAATAGCCTGAGTGTGTTCTTTTGTCCATAGAAACCTTTGGCCATTTCTTAGAAGCTGATAAAGACTCAAAATGTGGTATCCAAATAAGGTAGAAGACACATGCACCAAGAAATCTTCTCACTTCTAAAACATTTGTACATTCTTCTTGCATTTTGCTGATTGCATTTATTTTAAATGGAGAAGGATTTCGGCCATATGGACCACACATATGACTGACCACAAGAACTTCTTCAACTCCAAAAACAGATTTAGTTCCTGAAAGAGTAAGATGGACTTCTTCTAATTTAGACAGGATTTGAGCACAATCATTGATATGATCAAAAATCAACTTTCGACATCCAAGTTCATTGAGTTCTTCATTTTTCTCATGAACTTCACATCCTTCAATTGGATTATCATCAAGAAAAGGAAGAGAATTGAGGAATATAATCCCTCAATACTTTATGCATGGCATTGATCATGTGAGCTAGTGAATTCATAGCCCCTTGAGATAGAGTACATATGCGGACTAGGCCAAGAGGCGTCTTCATTGTAGTAATGTCACGGCTTTCTAAAGCAAGCTGAAATTGGTCATAGCTTGAATATAAGTCTCCCATGGAATAGATTGCCCTGCCTACAAAAGCTTCAGCAAACTCATCCACAATTGGTCCTGATCCAACATTTCTTATAGTGACTTTATTAACGGGTTGCAAATCTTGAATGAATCGTAAAGATCCATTCTTCTTAGGTACGGTAAACCATCGGTTGGAATATGGAGCTGAAGATGGCTCCAATATTCGCATTTTTATCTTTTCATTTAAAAGTTCCAATAAATTAGGCAAATGAGCCCTTGGAACCGGAATTGGTTTAAGATTCCAAGGCACATATGGGACCGTAAAAATTACCATTGGAGCCACAATGCTTGGATCCACACAGCCGATTTCATGCAGTTGAAATGAAAAGGCTTTACCATGGTTCTTTAACATCTGCATGAAAATTTGTTTTTCAGCCGCCGGCAAGAGAAAAGTGTCTTCACCAATTTTTAGCTTTTGTAGACTTTCAGCTGTAAATTGATGGCCAATATCTTTAGGATCACGAAGGCTTGGTTGTTTGGATACCCTTTCTGCCAATCCTTCGCTTTCAGGCGGTAGAGGAGTAGCTACCGGCTTGACCGTCTTATCAACTGTTTTATATTTTTTTTCTACTCTTGCTTCATCCTTGTTTGGCTGTCCAAAGGCTTCATAATATGAAAATTCTTGAATTATGTCATACATATCCAATGTATATACCTGTATGGACTGATTTTCAGCTTGATTTTCTGCATGAATGGCTGTATAAATTTCAGCCATTGTATCATTATAATTCAGCCCATAAAATAGACCTGAAATTTCTTCATCTTTAGGTAAAACATCAATTTGCTTCTGTTCTTGCTCCATATGACTCAAATACTTTCTTTCAGCCCTGTTCATGGCTAAAAATTGTTTATAACAGTCCACTCCATTGGCTGAAAAAACCTGCAAATCAGCTTTAGACCTTGCCTCCTTCATATGTGGAGGTAATTTTTTATGATGTGATGCACTGCCATAGCCTCCACTTATAGGAGCGCTACCCGAAAACCCTTAAATTCTCGGGCATTAGGAGGAACGGGATGATCTCTCAATCGATCCCTATTCCGATGGTGATTAACACAGACAGTTAGGAATTGAACAGCTTTATCATTATCCTTGCTTCTTATCCAATCGTATGATGAACCATCATCAAGAGCCTTTGTCTCTAAACGAGACTCGGAAATAAATGGTTGTCCAAGAATGATTGAATAACTGTAAGAATCTTGAACAAAGAAATGAAATTCATCTTTTACATTACCAATAGTAACTTCTACATAAGGACATGCTGCATAAAGATCGCCAAAAGAGTTATTGGCTGCCTTCATGCGCCACCCTGGGTCCACGTCAATGGGCCATCCACCATTCTCATAGAGATTTCTTGACATAACATTAATTTCTGAACCATGGTCTATAAGGGCAATGCATGGAGTTTCTTTCTCACCAATTTTAACAACAGTTTGAGTAGTCACCCTTGCCCAATGAGTACGTGAATAGTGACTACTTGGAATAAAGTGAGTTTCACTTTCTTCTTGCATGTTGTGAAGAAAATTCTCTTTCTTTTGCTTGGGCTGCACTTTAGATTGAGAAGTTTCCACCATTATGGCTTCTTCAGCTTCTGCTTCATAAATGTCTTCATCTTTGGCTTCTATGGCTGCAATCAATTCTTTGATTGCCTCCAATCGAATCCCTTGAGTTTTCATCTTCTCTTCATCCTGCAAATACACATGAAGTACTTGCAAAAAAGCATGTACAGATTCTTCTCGTTTAATTACATCAATTAATTTGATTGGTGAGGAAACTGAAGAATCTGTATTTGCTGGTCTTTTTCGTTTAATTACATCAATTATTACATCATGAAATCCTCGTTTTGCAATACCGAGAATTTCACCTAATGTAAATTCAATTCTACTTCCAAGAATCCTTTCTTCTAGGATTCGTTTAAGATCGGTTGCGGTCTCTATGTTTGACTGCAACTTGTAACTGGGATGTTTGCTTTTTCTTTTTCCTTCTGTGTTCTTTGCTTGAAGGGCATCTCCCATGTCAAATTCTGGTGGTGGCGGATTTTCAGCACCCTTTTGTTGGTCTGGTTTACTTCTTGTTATGCGTTTAGTCGATCGTGAAGAAGAAGGACCGGAAACATCTTCTTCTCTTCTTCTCTTTTTTTCTATCATGGCTTCTTGATTATTAATTTCAGCTAGCCGGGCAAAAGCTGAAAATGAATCCACAAGCTCGGACCATCCGGTTCTTCCTCGAATACATTGACTGGCTGTAGTTAAGTCATCCTTAGTTGCCTTGCCTTGCTCCATGCATTCCAAGGCCTGCGTCCACACTTTAGATTTTGCATTAGTTTTGCATGCTTTAACAATTTCATTAGTTGGCTCAATTTACAATCCATAAGTTGCAGCATCAACAACTGCATAGGCTGTTCTTGTTGCCAAATCCTCCAATCTTTTCTTCATGCCGCCGTTACTGAAGTTTGGCTCAAGATGAAGCCCGGTTTCGGTTGCATGAGTTTTGTCATCGTTCCAAAAGACTAATTTTTGTGCTTCGGCTTCACAGAATGATCTGTACTTCCTCTTGTCATGCTGAAGGCTATCACACCAAATGCAGCGCCTTTTAAAGCCTTCTCGTGCAGGTCTTTGGACGGTTGACCGACCCCTTTCTTCTGCTTTAACATCAAGCCTTTCTACTTTTGATGCCAGGAGGCATATTTCACGGTGGATTTCGTGCCACGGTGGATTTCGTGAGGTTTTACAGTGGATTCCATAAACTTTGATGACCGGGGCTCATACACAAAGTGACTTCTTTGTGCGAGAAGTTGATGGGGACGCCTGTCCTTTTCGGGCGTTTCATTAATTTAGTGTATACATGGGTGATTCCATAGCGGGTGATTCCGAAAAATGCATATTAAATTAATAAACGTTTATGAGTTTAGAGTGCGCACTCGTAATAAATTAAGGTTAGGATTGATTTCTAACCAGTTGATTTATTTATGTAGCTGAAGACTGCTAGGTATTCACTTTTGTCGGTTTAATTGTATTATTTTACTAACAATTGTGAATACTTCAATTGATGTGTAGAGATAGCAGCAGTGACGGAGGAAAGCATTGGAGGATAGCGAGTATTCGATTTATTGATTATATTTTGATGGGCGCGTATCTTAGGCATGGTGCCTATATTTTGTCGCGCCTATTTATTGAGGCGTTGGATATTTATTATTATTTTGTATACGCGTGGGCGCACGATTATGTTATTTATACTTGGACATTGTATTGGGCATGCCAGACTCTTCGGGCACTGCCCGTTAGCTTTATTCCTATTTTGTGTTAAAGCAAACTCAAAAGCTAAAAGCTTGCTATTTTGTAATTTGGGCTATTATTTGAGCTTGAAAATAAATAATACATAAAATACATGCTTTGTGGAGTGCTCACACAAGGCATGGGGGGAGATTGCACGCAATTGGTCTCTTGTTCATGTGGTTCATGCTTTTTACCTTGTAATTTGTGCAAAAAGTAGAGGTCTATTGTTCTTAGGGACCTTCCGGCATTCACTACGCGAGCGTACAACATCCGATTTGCGCACCAATGGTATTAGAGCGAAGTTGAGATCAAGAGCTTCCAATCGCTACCCATCTTGTGCGAAGGCGGAGCTCCTGGAACGATCAAGCTCTACGGTCAATCTCGTCACGAACGGTCGATACAGGCAGATTCCTGGCGATCAAGAACCCCTGTTTCCATCATCACACTGTGAAGGATCGGTCTGCAGAGGCGGAGGACCACTCCTACATCCTCTTCTTCAAGTCGTCAAGAACAGAGAGATAAGTCATAAATTCCATATCTCAAAGCTTTAAAAATTAAAGCTTAGGAAGCTTAAAAGAAGCTTAAAGCTTGAAAACGTGATCGCGTAGTATCTCAGGGGCCTTCTGAATTTTGCGCTGCCTTTCAAAAATGCCCCTCCCCCACTATTTCGACGTTTGCTGCCTTTGCTAAGCTACACTACCAAGCTTAATCACTTAAGCAACAAGTCACTTAAGCTTCTCAATCTTGCAAGTCTGCAAAGTTCAAATTCTGCAAGTCTATCAAGTCGAAGTTCTGCAAGTTACATAAAGCAAGCAAGTTCTGCAAGTCTACAAACTTTGCAAGTCACATTAGTCTGGTACTCTGCAAATCAGACAAGTCAACTGGAGTCAAAACTGACTTCTGTTCAAAACTCATAGAAGGGATGTTCCTGCGCAGAAACTCCGAACTGCAAAGTTGTTCATTGGAAGGTGCTCTACGCATACGCAGGTTTGCTGAAGCATTTTCAGCATACGACGAATGATAAAACGCATATTTTTCAAAGATTATGAAAGCCACATCCAAAAACATATAAGCCTTGTATTCCCGAACTTGAGCTACGCTCATCCCGCTAACTTGATTTTGAGAGTGAGAGGTCTTTTGAGTTTTGCAGGATGACGGAACCACATATGGATGATTTAATGACTGAAGGTGACCTACGTGAACCTACGATGGAGTAAAAGCTGGATTTAATCATGATGCAATTGGATGAAGAACGAAGGGCTAGGCAAGCATTGCAAGTTCAATTGGCAACTTTACAAAGATCAACTGCCGATAAAGAGGAACCTCAATCTGAAGATCTTATTCGACGTACCATTGACGCGACTCTTGAAGCTCAAACCATCCGCAAGGAATCAAAGATAAGTAAAAGAAATTTCAAATTCCGTACTTTTAATGGCACTCGAGAGGGAAAAACTGTTCTTGCATTCATTAGTTAGTTTGACAAATACTTTCATGAGGAAACCTATGCAGAAAAAGATAAAATCAAGTGTGTCACTAATCATTTAGTGGATAGAGCATCTCTTTGGTGGACAGTGGTACGCAAGAGTATAGCTTGTCCCGCTACCTGGGAGAATTTCAAGAAGAAGTTTACACAAAATTTCCTTCCTCCACAATTTTATGAGAAAGCCATAAAGCAATGGGACCTTCTTCAGCAACGGGATCGTGAGCCTATTCCTCAGTACACAGAGCGTTTTTGGAATGCACTACTCCAGTTACGCATGCTTGAAGACGTACCTGAAGCGACACACAAGTGCAAGTATATGTTTGGACTCCTTGGGCATTACTACGCTGAAGTTAACATGTTCAAGCCTGCTACTCTTGAATATGCAATTTCATTAGCTCAGGACACTGAAGACAAGCTGCGAGGTAGAGACAGAAGTCCACAGCAATTCCAAGCCAATGGTAACTATGGATCTAAGCAATTCAACTCAAATTTTAGAAGATTTAATCAAGGTCGTTTCTCTTCATCATCTTTCCGTAAGAATTGGGAAAAACCACCTGCTTTACCATCCAATGTTAATCAAAACCCAAAGCCTATTCCACAGCCAAATCCTAATGTACCTAGACTTCCTGCGATTGCAAACAATGTAACCAAAGCCAAGCCAATAGTATGTTATAAATGCCACCAGCCTGGACATCTAGCAGCAAATTGCCATTCGAAGAAGCCACCTGTCCATATCAACTATCTTGGAGCAATGGAAGATGAAGAACATGAAGATATGCCTGATTTCACAGAAGATGAGGACGACATTACTACTCCTTCAGATACTTTACCAGGTATGCCAACTCCACATTCTTTATTAACTATGAAATGTTTGGTGTATGGAAAGGAAAAGATTATTTTGCATGATGACGGTAGCACTCATGATTTTATTTCAGCAAAGCTAGTAAAAGAGTTGAAATTACAGACTGTACCTATGCATTATCGCATCAAAGCAGCATTCTTAGGCACTAGGTATAATGGCACACAGGAAGTGCATGACTTAGAGATTCAAACTGGTCAATACAATGAAAGAAGAAATTTTCTAGTTGTTCCATTACAGTCGAGTGATATTATTTTAGGTACGCCTTGGCGTCATCAGCATAACCCAGATATAGATTATTCCACACGTTTAATTAATATTCAATTTCAAGGAAAACCTATTACATTGTATGGTATACATGCATCTAATGCTTTTCCACTGCTTTCGCATACTCAAGCTAAACGTGCATTACGCAAGAGTAGTAAATCTTATCTCATTTGGGTGAATGAACTGCAAGTTCAAGAAAATCATATGCATCCTAGGCATAAAGAATTTCTTGCATATTTTAAAGACTGTTTTGCCGAAGATCTACCACCTGGTTTACCTCTTCACGTCCAAAAGACCATAAAATAGACTTGATTCCTGGTACACAACCACCTTGTAAAGCACAATATAGGCATAACCAGATAGAGCAAAAAGAAATTCTGCTTCAGTTGATGTGTAGAGATAGCAGCAGTGGCGGAGGAAAGCATTGGAGTCTAGCAAGTATTCGACCTATGGATTATATTTTGATAGGCGCCACACCTATATTTTGTCATGTCTATTGAGGCATCGATTATTTATTATTATTTTGTATGCGCCTATGCGCACGGATATGTTATTTCTATTTGGACATTGTGTTGGGCATGCCAGACTCTATGGGCACCGTCCATTAGCTTTATTCCTATTTTTGTAAAAGCAAACTCAAAAGCTAAAAGCTTGTCATATTTTTGTAAATTGGGCTATTATTGAGCATGAATAAGAAATATACATAAAATATATGCTTTGTGAAGCGCTCACACAAGGCATGGGGGGAGATTGAACCCAATTGGTCTCTTGCTCTTGTCATTCATGCTTTTTACATTGTAATTCATGCAAAAAGGTAGAGTTTATTATTCTTGGGGACCTTCCGCGATTCACTACACGAGCATACAGCGACCGATCTACGCACCAGATTCAAAGTCAAGTTGAGGAATTACTAAATAGAGGATTGATTAGACCTAGTAGTTCTCCATTTGGTGCACCTGTTCTGTTAGTCAAGAAAAAGAATAATACCTATCGTATGTGCATTGACTATCGAGATTTAAATAAGATCACTGTAAAGAATAGGTATCCAATTCCTAGAGTTGATGACCTTATGGATAAATTGCAAGGATCTGCTATATTTAGTAAAATAGACCTTAAGTCTGGTTATCATCAGGTGAGACTAGATAAGTCAGACATATTCAAGACTGCATTTAGGACACAATTTGGTCATTATGAATTTTTAGTGATGCCATTTGGATTGACTGATGCACTTGCTACATTTAGTAGAATGATGAATCGTATATTTTGAAATATCAGTATTGTGTAATTGTCTTCTTTGATGATATTTTGGTGTTTAGTCGAAATGAGAAAGAACATTATGAGCATTTGTCATTGGTTTTCCAGTTATTAAAAGATAATCAACTGTATGCAAATCCTGAAAAGAGTGAATTCTTTAAAACAAAAATTGAGTATTTAGGTCATATTGTATCATCTGATGGAATTAAAGTTGACCCTAAGAAAATAGATGCAATATTGAATTGGCCTGTACCTAAAAATGTACATGAGTTATGATCATTCCTTGGTCTTGCTAGTTTCTACAGGAAGTTTGTGCGTAATTTTTCATTATTTGCTTTACCATTAACCAAAATTCTGAAGAAAGGTATTGTCTATCATTGGTTCAATAATCAACAGAAATCCTTTGACTTGTTGAAACATGCATTAACCCATGCCCCTGTCTTACAGTTGCCTGATTTTAATAGACCATTCTTTTTAGTAGTGACTGATGCTAGCGGATCAGAAATAGGAGCCGTACTAATGCAAGACAATCATCCTATAGCCTATTCTAGTTGTAAGCTGAAACCCTCTGAACTGAAATATTCCACATATGACAAAGAAGTATTAGCTGTTGTACAAGCATTAAGACAGTGGAAACACTACTTAATAGGTTCTGAATTTATGATTAAGACCGATCATCAAAGTATTAGACATTTACTTAGCCAACCCCAAATATCTGACCGACATATCAAATGGGCATCCTTTATCCAGAGTTTTCATCCTATCATTCAATATCAACCCGGTAAAGAAAATGTAGTGGCTAATGCATTAAGTAGAAGACCTGCCATTCATAATATTTCTCTTATATCTTTTGAATCTTTGATTGCTATGAAAGATACTTATCATCAGGATATTACTTTTCATGCTGATTGGAATAAATTAGTTCAAAATAACTTGATTCTTATATATTCACTGTCATATAATGATGGATTTATGTTTTATGAAAAGAGATTATGTGTTACAGTTCCATTTCGATCTTTTGTTTTGAATGAGATTCATTGTCCTCTATATCAAGGTCATAGAGGTATCATATCTACTTTACGTACATTAATTGAAGATTTTTATTGGCTGCATATGGACACTGATGTATCTAACTTTGTTTCTGAATGTTTGATTTGTCAAAGAGTTAAGAGACATCATGGTAAACAGTATGGATTACTTATGCCTTTGTCTATTCCATCTAGACCATGGGAACAAATTTCTATGGATTTTATTACTCGTTTACCTAATACTAAATCTAACTATGATATGATTTGGACAATAGTAGATAGGTTTAGTAAACAAGCATATTTCATTCCATGTAAGAAAACTTTAACAGCATCACAAGTAGCACAATTGTTTTTGAAAACTGTTTTCACTAACCATGGATTACCAAAAGTTATTATTTTTTATAGTGATTCTAGATTTTGTAACAACTTTTGGATTACTTTGTTTGCTAACCTTGGCACAAAAATTGATTTCTCATCTACATTTCATCCTGAAACTAATGGACAAACAGAAGCCACTAATAGCACTATTCTAGATCTTTCATGTGCTTATACTATTTCTAAACCTCAGACATGGGATACACATTTGCATTTATTACAGTTTGCATATAACAATACACCACACACATCTACAAAGAAAGCACCGTTTGAAGTGATTTATGGTTATAGATTATCTATATCTGTTGCATCTTTGTCAAATAGAATTCAGAGTGCTGATGATATTGCTAGTATGCATAATACTATTTTTGATGAGGTTAAAACCATGATTGCCAAAGCCCAGCAATCATATACCAAGCAAGCCAATAAGAAAATACAAGCAATGAATTTCAAAGTTGATGACTATGTTTGGTTGAGAATAGAAAAACGTAGACTACAAAGTGTAGATAGACACCCAGTTGTGAAATTAGCACCTAGATTCTATGGACCATTTAGGATCATTCATAAAAATAATGACAATGCATTCAAGTTAGAATTACCACCTCATTGGAAAATTCACAACACATTTCACATTAGTTTATTAAGACCATTTAGAGGCCAATTACCTGTACACCCTGTTTATGAAAACCCACCTTTGTTAGAGGAAGAGACTGAAATACTTGAACCTGAAGCTATCATAGATATTGATTTTATGACCACTAGAACTGGCGGAAGATATTCTAGATATCTAGTTAAATTTAAAAACCATCCTGTAGAGGAAGCACAATGGATGCACGCTAGAGACTTAAATGCTTTCCCCGCTCTGTTAGCTCCACATTGAGCTAATAGCAATTGAGGTCAATTGCTATCCCACCCCGGGGGTATGATGCCAGGAGGCATATTTTTTTATGGATTCCGTGAGGTTTTACGATGGATTCCGTAAACTTTGATGATCGGGGCTCATATACAAAGTGGATTCTTTGTGCGAGAAGTTGATGGGGACGCCTGTCCTTTTCACACGTTTCATTAATTTAGTGTGTACATGGGTGATTCCATAGCGGGTGATTCCGCACAATGCATATTAAATTAATAAACTTTTATGAGTTTAGAGTGCGCACTCGTAATAAATTAAGGTTAGGATTGATTTCTAACCAATTGATTTATTTATGTAGCTGAAGACTGCTAGGTATTCACTTTTGTTGGTTTAATTGTATTATTTTACTAATGATTGCGAATGCTTCAGTTGATGTGTAGAGATAGTAGCACTGGCGGAGGAAAGCATTGAAGGATAGCGAGTATTCGATTTATTGATTATATTTTGATGGGCGCATACCTTAGGCATGGCGCCTATATTTGGTCGCGCCTATTTATTGAGGCGTTGGATATTTATTATTATTTTGTATGTGCGTGGGCGCACGATTATGTTATTTATACTTGGACATTGTATTGGGCATGCCAGACTCTTTGGGCACCGCCCGTTAGCTTTACTCCTATTTTGTGTTAAAGCAAACTCAAAAGCTAAAAGCTTGCTATTTTGTAATTTGGGCTATTATTTGAGATTGAAGATTAATAATACATAAAATACATGCTTTGTGGAGCGCTCACACAAGGCATGGGGGGAGATTGTACCCAATTGGTCTCTTGTTCATGTAGTTCATGCTTTTTACCTTGTAATTTGTGCAAAAAGTAGAGTTCTATTGTTCTTGGGGACCTTCCGGCATTCACTATGCGAGCGTACAGCATCCGATATGTGCACCAACTTTAGAATTAATTTATGTTAAATTAATATGGAGATCCCGTATGATTTTAATTAACTCATCCATGACATCCTTTTTTGGAGAAGGAACAACAGAATTTCTTGGTTGCTCGGCCATAGAGATAGGAGGTCGAGAAGCTGGAACAGGCTCCTTCATAGAATCAGTTATTACAGGGGTTGATCCCCATCTTAGGCACAATCGCTCTCTTCGATCAATCATATTAACTGCTTCAGTGACATCACTCTCAGCAGTCTTTAATCCTGACTCAGAGTCAGGGTCTCCAAGTCCGTCAGTCAATTTCTCCTGAAGAGAAGAATCTGCAGCTTTTAAAAATAACTCAATCTTTTGACTTTCCATACCTTGTTCGTATCAGGATCTAGCTGGGAAAATTTGCTTTCAAACTCTCGATGAAGAGGAGGCAATTAGACCCTTATTGGGCCTGTCGATCCATTCGGTGAAGATTTTCTTTGTCATAAGGCCAGAATCTTCAAGGAAAAATTCTTCTCGAAGAGCCTTCTTGAACACAGTCCATCCAGCATCTTTTTTAGAAAGACTATGAATTCGGTCCTGGAGACCATGCACAACCAGACGGGCAAAGTAACAACTCGAGGCATGTTGAGGAACTCCAAAGAAGACCATCTTATCAGTGTAGAGACGGATAAAAGAGGACACATTTTGCCCATTAAATTGCTTGAGCTCATGCCCAACTGCTTCTAAGGCCTTAATGGCAGCAGCATCAATCCGTTCTTCTTCTTGTCTCCATTGTTGTTGCAATTGCAACTACTGCTGAAATTGCAGCTGTTGTTGTTGGCTCTCTTGAATTAGATGAACCAACTGTTCCAAAGCATCTCCTCCCAAGCTTGATGATTCTCTCATTGGACTTCTTCTTCTGCAGCGGACCTTCACGTCGGGTTCATCACTGTCGTCGCGTTAAGAGTTGAAGGTCTACCACCGGGGCTTTTAGTGCAGAAGAATTTAGGATTCAAGATTCAGAAAGGAAAAATGGATTGGGTTTTGAAAAAGATTCGGGGTTCAGAAATGATTTAGGTATGGAAGGGAAATACAAGCCTTTTCACTTTGTTCTTAGCATACTTGAAAAGAAAGATTAAGACTAACTTGAATACATCAAATGCTTCAGGATGCATACATCATTTCATAAAGGAGATTTTCAGATTTCCAATTCATTTATGAATGTCAAATGCAAGCTCTAATGGCATTTATTACATATACAAAGATGGATTTCAATCCTTTGGTTCAAGTATATTGATTGTAGAATCAAATACATCCAAGATTTGGGCCAAAGATACATGAAATGGATTGGAAAAGAATAATTTTAGCTTCAGCCCTGTTTTAAAACAGAAAATTCCAGCCCACAAGAAAATTCAAAATGAGTGCATAAACTCAAGAAGAAGCACTTTTGATCATCTACGAACAATGTCCTGAAGAAAAGAGGTCATCTTCCTCTATTACAACCATAAAAAAATCCATGTTTGCTCATAAAAATATATCAAAATAGTGGGCTGCCCTGTTTATGACTGGTTATTTGAGCCCATAACAGTCCATAAATCTTCAATATCCTCACCCTTTGCTTGGCCCAAAGTCACTCAAGTACTTGGGCACAAGTCGAGCTTCATTGGACCAAGAATAAGGTAGAGAAGATGAGAGAAGTCATGCATAAGAGCAAGCTGAATACTCTTCTCTTAAATTTCCTCTCTTTTATAGACAGTTTCAGCATGCATTTTCATCAGACCAAAGAGGCAGAGAAGTAGAGATCTCACCAAGTTAACATCTTCAGTTGTTGGCCTGTTAATCTTCAGTTTGCATGCTCCATTCCATGCATCTGAGCTCTAGCTTTCTCCCAATTTCCCTAAGGCAGAGCAGCCCGCATTTTGCGTCGAAAAACGCGGGCGGCTCTCTGCTCTAACCCTGGTCACTTTTTGACCAGCCTAGGTTACTTGCTGGTCACCTTAGTCAGTTATTTTTGGTCCCATGTGGACCTAGTGGACTTTTGACAGTTTTTTGGCAACATTTTTGGGTTTTGTCCATATTTTTGTACCTGAATTAATGTGATTTATCCAACAGACTGTCAATTACTTCTAGATGTCCAAGTTTAAGGTTCCCATAGACTTATTTTTCATAAATATACATGGTATATCTGTAAATTATATGCTAAATACAAAAGAACTTGTATAACTAAGGTAGATATTTGATAATAATGCTTGAATTTTGTATGCAAATATCTCATACAATCTTTCAATAAAACTCTTCTGTGTTTATAAGAATCCCATGATTTATATCATGGATAGTAAACTCTTTGACAACGCGAATCTTGTCTTCAGTGTCATGAGCCAAGGAAATTGCATCTTCAAGGGTTGTCGGCTTGAACATATTGACTTCAGCATAGCAATGTCCAAGTAGGCCAGACATAAACTTGCATTTGTGAGTCGCTTCAGGTACATCTTCGAGCATGCATAGTTGCAGAAGGGCATTCCAAAAACGTTCAATGTATTGTGAAATAGGTTTTCGATATCTTTGTTGTAGAAGATCCCATTGCTTTATGGCTTTTTCATGAAACTGAGGAGGAAGGAAATTCTGCAAAAACTTCTTTTGGAAAGTCTCCCAGGTAGTGGGACAATCAATGCTGTTGCGGACCACAGTCCACCATAAAGATGCTCGATCGACTAAATGGTTAGTGACACATTTAATTTTGTCTTTCTCAGCATATGTCTCTTCATGGAAGTAATCATCAAAGTGACTGATAAATGCAAGTACAGTCTTTCCATCTTGTGATCCATTGAAAGTACGAAATTTGAAGTTTCTTTTATTTATCTTTGTTTCTTTGCGAATGGATTGGGCTTCAAGCATCACATCGATAGTACGTTGTATAAGATCTTCGGGTTGCAGTCCATCTTGGTCGGTGTAGATCGTTGCAGATTGGCCAATTGAACTTGCAGTGCTTGTCGAGCTCATCATTCTTCTTCGCGTTGCATCATAATCAAATCCAACTTTTGTTCCATCGTTGATTCGGGTAAATCACCTTCAGCCATAAAATCGTCCATATATTGTTCAGTCATCCTCTAAAATTCAAAAGACCTCACACTCTCGAAATCTTATTAGTGGGATACGCATAGCTCAAAGGCGGGTATACAAGGCTTGTAAATTTTTTTTGGATTTTATGGTCTTTCTCCTTCTACGTTTGCTGAAACTGGTTCAGCAAGTTTGCAAGTGTGAATAGAGTCTAACAGAGAGTAATACAGTGATTCTGTGCTTCTGCATGTGAATTGTCTTTATGGGAGTTGTTGAATATGTTTTTTTTGAACCTCTGTGACTTGCATGACTTGGAAAACTTATGACTTAAAGCTTTATATGTGACTTAGATTTAATGTAACTGGGTTGTCGTCAATTTTGTTTTTTAGGAGTGTTTTTTTCATCGCCGATTCTGGCGTCAGGATGCCACGTTACCAATTCGTCAAATTTGAGGCTTTAAGCTTTCTTTAAGCTTATTACTAAGCTTACTAAGCTTTTAAAACTTTCAAGATTTTAAGCTATGGAGTCTTATCTATACACAGACGAATTGAAGAAGGAGATGTCCACGTGGTCCTCTGCCTCCACAGGCTGGTCCTTCGTGATCAGAGAGTGTAGAAGGAGATTCTTGACCGCCAAGAACACACTCGTATCGACCGTTGTCGTATTGCTGCGCATTTGAGGTGTGAAAACCACCCAAAAGTTGTGCATGAGATTTGTTACTTTGTACATATTTAGTTGTTATTTTTGCTCTTTCATTCTATGCCGAAGATGGAGAAGAATAAGGAATTTTTGATAGATTGGTAACTCGAGATGCAGTCTCATGGGCTACACTCATTTCAGGATATGCCGATTATGGGCTGGATGAAGAAGTACTGAGCTGTTTCAGACAGATGTAGCTGGAAGGTCTAACTGCAGATGCTGCAACCTTTGTACTCTGCTTGAGAGATTGTGGCACCACTGGCTCCTTGCAAACTGGGTGAGATAATCATGGAGATCAGAAAATCAGGATTTAAAAGTGATATATTTGTGGGTAGTATGTTGGTGGACATGTATGGTAAGTGTAGCTCAGTCTCACAGAACGGTAGCAAATGTTTAACAAGCTGCCTTCTCGAGATGTGGTGACTTGGAACACGATGATAAATGCCTTTGGTGAGAACCATGAGTTTAACCTGGCTGGCCAAGTGTGAGCCTGGCTATGCAAGTTGACTGCAAGTTGGAGCTGCAGTCAAGTAGGGCAATTGGGTAGGGTTGGCAGCCATGTGGCCTTGAGGAGCATCAGCATCCATCTGTCTTTCTGCATGCTCCGATACAAGGATAACTATACATGTGCTGTTACTGAAATCTCTGTTTTACTGGACAGCAGTGATTGGTGCTCCAAGCAGACATAAAATTTTTGGGAAGCTTTGATATTGTTTACACAATTGTTCTAATTCTATACATAAGTTTTTGTTCAATTCAATATGAAACTGGTTTTTCCAATCTGAACCTGGGAAGCCAAACTCCAACATATATGAGGTTCTCTGCAGCATCCTAACTGTCAGTTGTTTTACTATTGTTCAAATCTCATCTGGTTTGGATGGCTAAAACAGCTAACATGTAGCAGTGTTACTTGCAAAACAACCCTTTAGTAGCTTTGATAATCCTGGGATCAGCTTATGTATGAGCTCAAATGGATTTGGCAAGGCAAGACAGTAGTTCAGACCGTTTAGCCTGGCACATGTAGCTTCTCTATCTGTATGGATGATGTTAGCAAGCAGTGAAAGGTTTAGTTGGCAGCTTGGCATGTACGAAATGTGGATTTACAATGGCTGTCATATATATATATCATGCTGGAAAAGCAACCTCTTTAGAAACAGGAGCTTTACAGTGGGAGCAATGATAGACAAATCTTAGCTTGGGCTGCTCCAACTCTTTCAGATACTGAAGAGCCAGAAGCAGGAATACAAAGCACTGGTGTTCAGTCAGATGAAGACACATGGAGTGATTGAGAGGTTTACGGGTGCAATATTGCTTGATTGTAGTGAAGATTAGTGCTCTTCGGCTGCTTGTCTGTCTGGTGCTAATAACAGAGCCGTCAGGCCCAGAACCTGCATCTCAGGTTCTTTTTGCTGGAAACTTGAGAGGTGCTTTAGGTGCTTTTCTGGGGAAAAAGGAGGAGGTTATTGTAGGCCGCTTGAAGAAAAAGCAGGGAATAGGAAAAACAGGGAAATGAGCTATTGTGGGAAAAAAAGAGGATTGAGGAGCGATATCGGAACCTGCTAATAAAGAAGCCAAAGTGGATGATAGCAATCTGGAACGACAAGACTGAAGAGGAGAAGATAAAGACTAGGACGACGCAGAAGACAAGAAGACCGTGTAGTAGCTGAAGGAACGGCACCACGCCTTGATACGTGGCCTTCACTGACACTGAGCGCCTCATCGGTGATGCTGCCAAGAACCAGGTCGCCATGAACCCCACCAACACTGTCTTCGATGCCAAGCGTCTAATTGGCAGATGGTACACTGACGCTTCCGTCTAGAGCGACATCAAATTGTGGCCTTTCAAGGTCTTTGCTCGCCCTGGCGAGAAGCCTATGATCTCTGAGCAGTACAAGAGCGGGCATATGGTATACTTGGAGGATCCGACTCTGATTCTGTTGATCTTGACCATGGAGACTCTGATCATGAGGAATTCGAATTTGGTGAAGTTTTTGTACACCAAATGATACATACAATCGAGTTTGTTTTGGGTGTTGTTTCTAACGCAGCATCCTACCTTCGTCTTTGGGCACTCAGCCTGGCACATTCAGAGCTATCGTCTGTGTTCTATGACAAAGTATTGGTGTTGGCTTGGGGATCTCCTTCAGGAGAACGAATTAGTGAAATCTCGCTTTCTGAGTTGTCCGTGATACAAGCATATAGTGTAATTAGAACCCAGGACATTCAGGACACATCAAGTGTGAAATCTTCAAAGCTTGTAGCAGCTGAGGCTTCATCTTCAAGGCTAGCAACTGCTGGATCTATGCAGCAGAATGATTTGAGCATAATAGCTGCTGAAACCACCTTACAGCTTGGATATTATACGAACTGACAACCACCAAACTCCTTTCCCATCCATCATCTGATCAGGAAATCCTGAACGAACCTTACCAGTTTGAATGAGATGTTACAGTGGCCTTGCTAATATACATATGGATGGAAAACTGTACTGTGAAAGGCCTTTGCCATGATGGGTACATTAAAAGTACATCAGTCCATTGATATTAAATATAGACTGTTAAAACAAAAAGTCATCTGCTATTAAATATACCTCAGACTTTCATAGATCACAATGCCTACCACTCAAAAGCAAACAGCAGACAACAAAGAATGAATTGTCCTCGCCACCACTGAGATCGATGATGGGACATTTCTTTACATGTCAAAAGAAACAACCACAGAATTTATTGATTGAATTCTTGAATTATTGTATGGCTATTAAAAATATATGACTCAGAGTTGAATGCAAGAACCATCTCTAACATTGGATTATTCATTTGATTGATCTTCCATCTTGACATATATCAAGGTCTTCTGAAGACGCGACTTTCCTTTCACAAACCCTTCGACATCTTTGGTGAACCCGACGTGAAAGCGTCGCAGAAATTTCGAGATGGGAGATACTTCAACCTCTATTTCAGCTTCCACTACAACTCCAGCTGCCTCTACTTCAGCTCCCTCAATGACTGCTGCGTCAAGTACTTCAACGGAGGATCTAAAACAGATTTTGCAGAATATGTCCATGTATATGCAGCTCCAAAATCAGCAAACACAAATGTATATGCAGCAGCAACAACAATTGCATCAACAAAAGTTGTCTCAGCAAAGGCAACTCTATTCGGAGCAGGAGAATGCAAACAGCGCGACTAAGGCTATTGAAGCAGTTGAGAGTGAGAAGAAGCTGTTTGACGAGCGTAATGTTTCAGCATATTTGAAGACATATGAGATCAAGATGGGATTTTTTGGAGTTCCTGCTGGACTTATGAGTAAGTACTTCCTTCGTCTTGTCACACCTGCTTTGAGAACAAAAGTGACTGATCTTTTTATTCAAAATACACATTGGCAAGATTTTAAGAAGGCTCTTAAAGAAGAATATTTCCTTGAGGACTTTGGTATGGCTACTCGACAGTCATTCCGAGAGTGGGTCTACATGCCAAACAAAGGTCTTGCTGCTTCAGAGTTGATTCGAGAATTTGAAGAGAGGTATAGTCAGCTTGATGCCATTGAACAAAGAGCATTGGATGTTGAAAAAGTTGAGCTTTTCTTGCAAGCTGCAGATCCTGCTCTTCAAGAAGAATTGGGTGAGCTTCTTGAAGATCGCACAAAGCCTATGGGTCTTAAAACTGATTGGCAGGATGCTCAGGATGCAGTTTCGACATTGACCAAGAGGAGGATATGGAAGACTCGTCTACAGAATGGTTCCATGACACCTACACCATCATCTGCTCCTATGCCTACTTCTATCCCTGTTATTTCTTCTCCTCCTCAGCCAGTTTCTTGGCCTATGCCAGTGCCTACTGTTTCTACTCCACCTATTCCTCCTGTTCCACGACCGATGCCTACACCTTCTGCTCCAAAACCATCCGCTCCATCGGTGCCTACTTCTCTTGATGACATAATCAAAGGTATCACAGATTTGACACTTGAGTCAGTCAAAGCGGAGTTGGTGGGTAAGTTGAAGGAGCAGTTTGCTTCAACTGCGCCTGCTACTTCTTCTAGTGCTCCTATTGCACCTAGGAGTGCTCCTAGTGCACCTAGGAGAGATCGGAGATGTATTTGGTGTGATAGTACAGAGCATCAGCATTGCAGGGATTGTGACTCTTTCCAGGATGCAAGGAGGCAAAATTTGGTATATTGGGGGCAAGATGGTAAGATTTGGTTGACTGAGACAGGAGCTCCACTTGCTACCAACTTTGGTAAAGGTGGAATGAAGAAGTTAGTGGAGGACATGGCTGCGCGTACTTCTTATGTGACGGCTAGAGGTGATGCTTCTGCATATGGAGTACAGATTGAGAAGGGATCGGAGACTCAGTCCGCACTATGGACTTATGCTATGGAGACTGCAAACAAGGGGAAAATTCAGCAAACTGTTTTGACTAGCGCAGGCTCTAGCATCAGATCAGAGACAGGATGGGACTCGCCTGTTGACAGGTATTCTATTTATGCTTATTTGGCTAAATCTCATGGTGCAGATGTATTTGTTGAGGAGAAGCGTAAGAGGGATGAAGACAATCCAAGTGCAGCTAAGAAGACTAGAGGGGGTGAGTTTGTTACTCCACCTATTGGAGGACCGTCTTCACAACCAGGGCCAGATCGACAGATGGAGGATGCTCAAAAGAGGGAAAAGAGGAAAGAGCCTAGAGAGAGAAAGCAGCCAGGATTCAGATTGATGTCCGATATTGAGACATCTACAGACATGAAGAAAATCTTTAATGATAAGATACTTGGCAGTGAGGTGACTTTCACTATTTTCGAGATTTTGGGCATCTCAAAAAGAGAGTTTCAGGATCAGTTTCAGGAGGTCCTGAAGAGGAAAAGACATGCATTGCTACCACTGATACACAGGGAGTTTTGATTGGAGAGTTGGATGAGGATGATGATGAGGTTATGGATGATAATGCTTCTGTTTTGCCACAGATAGAGAAGAGGGTTCAGCCTATGCATTATGTTGAAATTGATGAGCCTATTTTGATACCGCGTAGTCACTTTTCGCGGAGCCATTGGGCTAGGGCAACTACAGAGACGATGGTAAAGGTTGGAGAAAAACAGGTGCCTTCTGTTGCATTGGTTGATCATGGTTCAGAGATTAATCTCATTGTTCGTGGAGTTTATGAGAGTAACAGATGGCCTATGGATGTAGAGCATGGGTGGCGTATGAGAGTCGCCAATAACACTGCAGGTGATTTATATGCTGCTTGCCCTAGTGTCAGGGTTTCTATTGGTGATGTAGAGGAGGATTTTCATTTCTTTGTGCAGGATTCATGCTCGTATCCCATAATTCTTGGACAGCCATTCATTACAGAGATGCGCATGGAGACAAAGGTCATGGATGATGGATCTGCTTATGCACGGATTCGCAGTAAAGATGGTATGAGAGCAGTTCAGTTTATGACTGTATGTGTGAACCATGTTAGAAACAGGGATACTCTCAGAGATGCACCCTTGCCCACTGTGAGGGATTCGGGTTTTCATTAGGTACCGCCGTTTCGCGAGACGACGGTGGTACAGAGGAGAGGAGATTGGAGTTCTCGCCTCCTAGCAGCAGTAGTGTTTTCTCCTCCGGTTATGTTGGGATTTCAGCAAACAGTTCAATGAGCTATCAGAAGACTTCTCGATTGTCTAGAGCTGCCAGGCAGTATATATGCAGGAAGGAGAAAAATTTGAAAAATGCAGGAATTTTGGAGGATGATGAGCACATAGATGGTATGTATGACAGTGTGATTTGTGCAGATACGATGACAGAGATGGGAGATATGCTGAAAACTGATATGCTGAATTATCATGGTAATGTATTAGTGCAGTCCCTGGACATGTTTCATGAAATTGCAGATTTTATGTCACAGATTGAGTCAGAGGCTGAGGTAACTCAGCAAAGAGTGTTGAGTGCTGAAGAAATTCAGCAAACAGAGTTTCCAGCTGGTTATGATCAGCTTTCAGAGAGACAGAGGGCTGAAAATTTTCAGCCAACAGAGTTTACTGCTGAAATATTTCAGCATTCAGAGTTTGGGGCTGTTTCTATGCAGTCCATAGAGCAGAGGGCTGAGAATATTCAGCCATTGGAGTGCAGAATTGCTGATTTACAGCAAGGTTTATGTAATGCAGAAGAGCATAATGAAGCCAGGGTTGACACGAAATACAATACTGTGGATAAAAAGGTGAAGCCGGTTGCTGTACCGCTTCCATCTGACAGTGATCAGCAAATAGAGAGGGCTGCTAAATAGCAAATTTTGAGGAATCCGGAGCATATTGGTCATAAATTTTCAGCAGAGACACTTGCTGAATTGAAAATTGGAAATGGTGATTTCTTGTTACCCATGGAGAAGCAATGCTTTCAGGAGATGCTTGAGTGTCATGGAAGGGGATTTGCTTTTGTCCCACATGAGATTGGATGTGTGAATCCTGATATTGTTGCTCCTATGGTCATTTTTACTATTCCTCATATCCCATGGAATCTCCGACCTATTCCAGTGCCTAAAGCACAGTTGCCAAAGCTGATTGATTTATTGAATGAGAAAATCAGGATGGGAATCCTTGAGCCTTCATCTGCACCATACTCAAACAGGTGGTTTACAGTTCCAAAGAAGAATGGTACTCTTCGATTTATTCAGGACATGCAGCCAGTGAACAAAGTTACTATCAGGAATGTTGGTATAGGTCCAGTTGTGGATGAGTTTGCAGAGGCATTTGCTGGACGTGCCATCTATTCTTTGGGTGATTTGTATTCAGGTTATGATCAGTTTCAGCTGGCTTTGGAAAGCAGGGACATAACCACCATGAGAACTCCTATTGGGCTTGTCAGGATGTGTACCTTGCCTCAAGGTGCCACTAATTCTGTTGCGCATATGATGAATGCCATGCATAAGGTTCTTCGTGATTACATACCTCAGCTTACTATGCCTTTTTTGGATGATGTGCCCATTAAGGGGTGTGCAGAAGAAGAGAAGAATGAGAGCCTAAATGAGCAGGGATGCAGACACTTTGTGGCTGATCATATTTCAGCATGTGAGAAGATTTTGGCCAGGTTAGAAGAAGTGAACTTGACACTTTCAGGGCAAAAATCTGTTTTTGGAGTGAATGAGGTTGTCATTGTTGGGCATATGTGTGGATATTATGGCAGGAAACCCTCACGTGATAAGGTGAATGCTATAGGCAAGATTGCAGAGTATTGTTCTACTACTTCTGAGGTACGGAGATTCATTGGAGCTTGTGTGTTTTATATGATTTGGATACCTCATTTTGCACACATTGCAGATTGTTTGTATCAGCTGCTTCGAAAGGGGCAGAAATTTTATTGGGATGAGAGTCACACTAGAGCCATGCGGAAATTGAAGAAGTTATTGCAGAATGCTCCTACTCTCAGGAAAGCGGATTATAATTGTGATAGGCCTATTGTATTGACAGTTGACACTAGTCCAATTGGCATAGGTTGGGCTGTGGGTCAAGATGATGCAGATGGAAATAGGTATGCTATTCGGTTTGGGGCGAAAGTCCTCAACGAGAGACAGAGGAGATATCCGCAAATCAAGAGGGAGTTATTGGGGATTGTGACGGCTCTCAAATGTGACAAGGAGTACTTTATTGGAGCTTCAGTTGTGGTAGAGACAGATTGTTTGCCATTGATTGGTATGATCACGAGTTGCTCTACTCCGGATATAGCCATGTTAAGATGGATTGCATACATCAAGTCATTAAATCCAGAATTTAAACACATAGCAGGGAAGGATAATCCAGTGGCTGATATGTTGTCTAGAGCCAGGTATGATGATGAGGAGACTCTACTTGCAGAAGAGGATGATGCAGAAATTTCAGCCACTATGGTTGAACATGTTTGTCATATTTATGATATTGTGGCTTTCACAGAAGAGCTCTATGTTGGGGATTGGTTGCAGATTGGCAGGTACCTTAGTACAGTAAGCAAAAGAGATGAATGGACAGATGAAGAGTTCAAGAAGATCAGAAGGAAAGCTTATGGTTATTTTCTCAAGGATGGATTTCTTTGGAAGCATCCGAAGAAAAGAGGTGGATTACCTTTGCGGGTTGTCTGCGATAGAGAGACACAGTTACAGGTGATGAGGGAGTTTCATGAGAGTCCTTGGGCTGGTCATAGAGGAGTATGGGCTACTTATGGGAAGATCAGGGAGAAATATTGGTGGAAAGGCATGTACAGAGATGTTTCTCACTTTGTTGAGACTTGCAGAGACTGCCAGATGTATTCAGTAGTGCGTCATAGAGATGAGCTTCATCCGACCTATCCGCTATGTATTCATTATAAGTGGGTAGTTGATTTGGTTACCATGCCTATGGGTCTATGGCAGATGAGGTACATTGTTTTGGCTAGAGAGGATCTTACCAATCATGTTGAGGGCAGATCTTTGAGAACGAAGACCACTAGTGCAGTGTGTAAGTTCTTATTGGAGGAAATTTTCTGCAGGTATGGTTGTGTGGGTAAGATCACTGCGGATCGTGGTGAATTGGATGCAGATGAAGCTAGGGAGTTTTTCTCTCAGCTAGGAATCAAATTGGCTCTAACCACATCATATAATCCAGAGGGAAATGGGAAGAGTGAAAGAGGGCATCCGCCAATAGTGAAAGCATTAGCCAAAGCATGCAGAGGACGGATTGGAGAATGGCCGAGACTTCTACCATTTGCTTTATGGGCTGATCGTACGACTCATAGTGTTACTACAGGATATATGCCTACAGAGTTGATGTATGGTCAGAAACCTGTTATGCCGATTGAGACTTGTGCTTTGACTTGGTCAGTTTTACCTTGGCAGGAGGATTTGACGAGAGAAGAGCTCTTAGCTCTTCGGATTCGACAGTTGGAGAGGAGACCTGAGGATATTCAGCTAGCTATTGACAGGTTGAAAGTTGCTAGACTAAGGAACAAGGACAGGTTTGATAGCAGGCATCGCTTGCGGCCTAGAGCAATAGAAGAGGGAGATTGGGTATTGGTCTTTGATAGAAGCCTTGAAAATCAGCATACTGCACTTCGGAAGATGGTGAAAAGATGGTTTGGGCCATACATAGTCAGACATGTCTTTGATAATGCAATATATGAGTTGACAGAATTGGATGGAACAGTGCTTAGAGTGCCTATTGCTGGAAAAAAAATCAAGATTTTCAAGAAAAGAGATGATGAGGATTATGCATTGGAAAAATTTTCGAGAGAAGAGCAACGTCAAGAAACTCCAATGGAAGAGACGGATGATATGGCTGGATATCTTGTTGATCTACCGGAAATGCATAACGAAGAGATTGATTTGTTTGTGGATCTTGATGATAATGATCATGGGTAGTTGGCCTATCCGGAGGATGCGCAGGATTAGAGGGGGTGGATGTCGTATTGCTGCGCATTTGAGGTGTGAAAACCACCCAAAAGTTGTGCATGAGATTTGTTACTTTGTACATATTTAGTTGTTATTTTTGCTCTTTCATTCTATGCCGAAGATGGAGAAGAATAAGGAATTTTTGATAGATTGGTAACTCGAGATGCAGTCTCATGGGCTACACTCATTTCAGGATATGCCGATTATGGGCTGGATGAAGAAGTACTGAGCTGTTTCAGACAGATGTAGCTGGAAGGTCTAACTGCAGATGCTGCAACCTTTGTACTCTGCTTGAGAGATTGTAGCACCACTCGCTCCTTGCAAACTGGGTGAGATAATCATGGAGATCAGAAAATCAGGATTTAAAAGTGATATATTTGTGGGTAGTATGTTGGTGGACATGTATGGTAAGTGTAGCTCAGTCTCACAGAACGGTAGCAAATGTTTAACAAGCTGCCTTCTCGAGATGTGGTGACTTGGAACACGATGATAAATGCCTTTGGTGAGAACCATGAGTTTAACCTGGCTGGCCAAGTGTGAGCCTGGCTACGCAAGTTGACTGCAAGTTGGAGCTGCAGTCAAGTAGGGCAATTGGGTAGGGTTGGCAGCCATGTGGGCTTGAGGAGCATCAGCATCCATCTGTCTTTCTGCATGCTCCAATACAAGGATAACTATACATGTGCTGTTACTGAAATCTCTGTTTTACTGGACAGCAGTGATTGGTGCTCCAAGCAGACATAAAATTTTTGGGAAGCTTTGATATTGTTTACACAATTGTTCTAATTCTATACATAAGTTTTTGTTCAATTCAATATGAAACTGGTTTTTCCAATCTGAACCTGGGAAGCCAAACTCCAACATATATGAGGTTCTCTGCAGCATCCTAACTGTCAGTTGTTTTACTATTGTTCAAATCTCATCTGGTTTGGATGGCTAAAACAACTAACATGTAGCAGTGTTACTTGCAAAACAACCCTTTAGTAGCTTTGATAATCCTGGGATCAGCTTATGTATGAGCTCAAATGGATTTGGCAAGGCAAGACAGTAGTTCAGACCGTTTAGCCTGGCACATGTAGCTTCTCTATCTGTATGGATGATGTTAGCGAGCAGTGAAAGGTTTAGTTGGCAGCTTGGCATGTACGAAATGTGGATTTACAATGGCTGTCATATATATATATCATGGTGGAAAAGCAACCTCTTCAGAAACAGGAGCTTTACAGTGGGAGCAATGATAGACAAATCTTAGCTTGGGCTGCTCCACCTCTTTCAGATACTGAAGAGCCAGAAGCAGGAATACAAAGCACTGGTGTTCAGTCAGATGAAGACACATGGAGCGATTGAGAGGTTTACGGGTGCAATATTGCTTGATTGTAGTGAAGATTAGTGCTCTTCGGCTGCTTGTCCGTCTGGTGCTAATAACAGAGCCGTCAGGCCCAGAACCTGCATCTCAGGTTCTTTTTGCTGGAAACTTGAGAGGTGCTTTAGGTGCTTTTCTGGGGAAAAAGGAGGAGGTTATTGTAGGCCGCCTGAAGAAAAAGCAAGGAATAGGAAAAACAGGGAAAGGAGCTATTGTGGGAAAAAAAGAGGATTGAGGAGCGATATCGGAACCTGCTAATAAAGAAGCCAAAGTGGATGACAGCAATCTGGAACGACAAGACTGAAGAGGAGAAGATAAAGACTAGGACGACGCAGAAGACAAGAAGATCGTGTAGTAGCTGAAGGAACGGCACCACGCCTTGATACGTGGCCTTCACTGACACTGAGCGCCTCATCGGTGATGCTGCCAAGAACCAGGTCGCCATGAACCCCACCAACACTGTCTTCGATGCCAAGCGTCTAATTGGCAGATGGTACACTGACGCTTCCGTCTAGAGCGACATCAAATTGTGGCCTTTCAAGGTCTTTCCTGGCCCTGGCGAGAAGCCTATGATCTCTGAGCAGTACAAGAGCGGGCATATGGTATACTTGGAGGATCCGACTCTGATTCTGTTGATCTTGACCATGGAGACTCTGATCATGAGGAATTCGAATTTGGTGAAGTTTTTGTACACCAAATGATACATACAATCGAGTTTGTTTTGGGTGCTGTTTCTAACGCAGCATCCTACCTTCGTCTTTGGGCACTCAGCCTGGCACATTCATAGCTATCGTCTGTGTTCTATGACAAAGTATTGGTGTTGGCTTGGGGATCTCCTTCAGGAGAACGAATTAGTGAAATCTCGCTTTCTGAGTTGTCCGTGATACAAGCATATAGTGTAATTAGAACCCAGGACATTCAGGACACATCAAGTGTGAAATCTTCAAAGCTTGTAGCAGCTGAGGCTTCATCTTCAAGGCTAGCAACTGTTGGATCTATGCAGCAGAATGATTTGAGCATAACAGCTGCTGAAACCACCTTACAGCTTGGATATTATACGAACTGACAACCACCAAACTCCTTTCCCATCCATCATCTGATCAGGAAATCCTGAACGAACCTTACCAGTTTGAATGAGATGTTACAGTGGCCTTGCTAATATACATATGGATGGAAAACTGTACTGTGAAAGGCCTTTGCCATGATGGGTACATTAAAAGTACATCAGTCCATTGATATTAAATATAGACTGTTAAAACAAAAAGTCATCTGCTATTAAATATACCTCAGACTTTCATAGATCACAATGCCTACCACTCAAAAGCAAACAACACACAACAAAGAATGAATTGTCCTCGCCACCACTGAGATCGATGATGGGACATTTCTTTACATGTCAAAAGAAACAACTATAGAATTTATTGATTGAATTCTCGAATTATTGTATGGCTATTAAAAATATATGACTCAGAGTTGAATGCAAGAACCATCTCTAACATTGGATTATTCATTTGATTGATCTTCCATCTTGACATATATCAAGGTCTTCTGAAGACGCGACTTTCCTTTCACAAACCCTTCGACACCGTTCGCAATGAAACTAAGTGTAGAGCTTGATCGTTCCAGGAGCTCTGCTTTTGCGCAAGATGGTAAGCGATAGGAAGCTCTTGATCTCAGCTTCGCTCTGATACCACTGGTGCACAGATCGGATGCCGTAAGCGCACGTAGTGAGTGTCAGAAGGTCTTCAAGAACAAAAAAACTCTACTTTTTGCACACAAATCAATGTAGAAAGCTTGCACGACATGAATAAGAGACCAATTGGATGCAATCTCCCCCTATGCCTTGTGTGAGCATTCCAAAAAGCATGTATTTCATATATTAATCATCTTCAAGCTCAAATAACAGCCCAAATTACAAAATAGCACGCTTTAGCTTTTGAGTTTGCTTTTGTGCCAAATAGAATTAAGGCTAATGGGCGCCCAAGAAGTCAGGCATACCCAAACACAATGTCCAATACAAATATCTAAATCATGCTCCCATGCGCATACAAAAATAATAAATAAATATCAAGCGCTTTGATAAATAAGCGCAACAAAATATAGACGCCATGCATAAGTTAAGTGCCCATCAAAATATTGACGATAACTTGAATACACGCTATCCTCCAATGCTTTCCACTGCCACCACTGCTATCTCTACACATCAACTGAAGCATTCACAATCGTTAGTAAAATAATACAATTAAACCGACAAAAGTGAATACCTAGCAGTCTTCAGCTACATAAATAAATTGGTTAGAAATCAATCCTAACCTTAATTTATCACGAGTGCGCACTCTAAACTCATAAACATTTATTAATTTAAATATGTATTTTGCGAAATCACCCATGTACACATAAAATTAATAAAACGCCCGAAAAGGATAGGCGTCCCCATCGACTTCTCGCACAAATAATCCACTTTGTGTATGAGCCTCGATAATAAAATTTTACAAAATCCATCCTAAAACCTCATGGAATCAACCGTGGCATGGAATCCATCGTGGAATATGCCTCCTGGCATCATCATATCTTCATGATGATCTTTGGATGCAAAGGATGCAAGTTAAGTGCCATGTTTCATTGCAGTCTACTTCTTGCCAGCTCTTTGTTTTGAGCTCTTTAAAATTCTGAATTGCTTACAGATATGTACCACTTACATCACCTGATAATACACTAAAAGGGCTTTCTACAGAGCTATTAAATGCTTGGTTTGGTTTAGCCTACCCAAACTTATGGCAATTTTTCTATAGCAGGGTCTGCAAGACAGCATGGTTATTCTATCAGGTTGCAATTCATGATTGCATACGAATGCATCAAGTCATCATCCTATGGTTTCACAATTGATGTATGCATCTGATAGTATGCTTGCAGCCATATACATAACCCACCATATGAAGATTTGGAGATTGTAATATCTTTGTACACCTGCATAGAGTCCCATATCCTTTCCACTACAATTTCCATACCCATGTAATAAGTCCCTCCTTCTTTGTTTTCGGGACAAAAACATCCGAGCAGGGATGGATTCTAATGGAGGGAAATACTTAGTGTCACATTGACCTAGGTATAAAAGATGTGAAGGACACTGGCATGGTACCATTTTATGAATAAACATCTGTCCTTTCACCTTCTTTACCTTCTTCCCTGTTCTTCCATGGCTACCAGCCATTTCTCTCTCCTCTTCTTGTCTCTCTCTCTACTCCTAGTCTTTCTCTCTCCTCGTCACCCTCTTTCTCTCTCTCTTTCTCTCTCCTCTTCTGCACTCTCTCTCTCCTCTCCTTCTCTCTCTCCTATCTCCTTCATTACAAAAGAAGAGCATTTTTTCAACATATAAGCGAATAAAAATAGAGACATTTTGACCATTAAATTGGTTTAATTCACGCCCAACTTCCTCTAGGGCCTTGATAGCTATGGAATCAATCTTCTCTTTGTCTTGTCTTTGTTGTTGTTGTTGTTGTAACATTTGGATTTGTTATTGCTGAATCTGCTGCAGTATGCGCACCAATTGTTGTAGAGTATCTCCTAAAGAATCCCCCATGTTGGAGTTCTCTTACATCGACCTTCACGTCGAGTTCACCAATGTCGCAAAGCATAGGGTTAAAGGTCACCAGAGGGGTTTGGCAAGAGAAGAATGTATGGGGGTTTAAGAGCTTAGACTTCGGAGATGGTAGAGATAAGAGAAGGGTTGAAGGTTTCAAGCCAAGTTCTTGAAGATAAGAGACAACAGGGTGTAGGTAGATTCAAGGAGAGAAGTAGACGGAAGAGAAGGGGTTCAAAGAGATTGAAAATGCAAAAGAATACTCCAAAAAAGAATTAGAAAATATAGAAGAATACTAAAAGAGATTAAGCCTGTCAGTTTCTTTTAGCATTATGAGAAAATATAACTCTAATAGACAAAAACGTGTATAAAATAATACATTTCTCTATACTGCTCAGATTGCCAATCTGATGCTTCCAATAGCTCCAAAACGGGGATTAAATACCAAAACACCTGGCCAGAATCGTGCCAGTTCAGTCCTTCATCTCCCACTTACAGAGTGTTGTTCACTGCCTGAAAACAGTGATCGTGCATCACGCGATTTTGCTAATATCTCTTTTTACATAAAATCCTCTCAAATTAGCTGAAAGCTATACGGTTTCTTTTACATGTCGTCCTAATCTAGAAGTTTTCTATATTTTTATGGATTTTTTACAATAAATAATATCTAGAATATCAAAAACTGACCAAAATCTAATATTTTTGCACCATGGACACTAACAATAATGTCTAAAATGGCATTGTCTCTCTAAATCTAAAAGGAAGCCACATTCTAGATTTTTTTACACGGTGTGCGCATAGCGATAGGACAACGTACATTGGTTGAAGATTTTTACTAGTCACAAATGGAATCTGATGTTTCTAACTTTATTTCTGAATGTTTAATTTGTCAAAGAGTCAATGGACACCATGGTAAGGAATATGCTTTGTTAATGCCTTTACCAATTCCTGAACGACCATGGGAACATATTTCAATGGATTTTCTTATGAGATTTTTGTCAAGTCTTCCATGTGATATCTAGCATGTATGGTGTTTTTGGTTTATAAACTCACAAATTGAAGCAAGTTGGATTTGGAAGTATTAATGATGGATCACTAGGTATGGGAATAGATTTGCTAGAATAAAGTTTGCTTGATCTCAAGTAATACAATCCTATAACCAATAAATTTATATTAGTAGGGACACTAGTCCTGTTGGTGTCCACACATAGTGTATGTATGAGTGTATTCACAGTTTGAATAAGGCTATGCTTCAAACACGCTTATATTTGACAACAAAGTGTTGAATGGCAAAAGCACTACTCTCTAGGACCAACACACGTGAGAGTTACTCTCATCATTTAGCTACCTCCAGTCAAATCATGCAAGGTAGACTAGCTAGACGTGTAGATTCAATGTCCATGGAGAATTGGTCTTTAGTGTGCTTTTCTCGATTAGCTAAAATGTTTTTGTTGTCTTGATGAAAAGTAGCTAATTGTTGGACTTTTTTAGATACAAATCCGACTATTTATTCTCCAAAACTTATCTCATTTGAACCTCTTCCTTTTTGTGAACATAGATAATTGTGTATCACATCGGCCATGGATTTTAAACGGATGGCTTCTTGACTAATGAAATCATGAGTGCCACTTACAACCCAAACTAAATGATGGTGGAGTTCCTGAGCTCCTCCTAAATCTCGAATGAAGTGACTACTTTGCAACTTTGAGCTCTATCAACTACTCCATTGTGTACATTCTTCGAAAAGTTCTCCAATTTATGGGCGAAACAACTTTATGCATGGTGTGCAAATGAAGAAACTAACAAATAAACTAGGGCCCACGCGTATGTCTATTACAGCCGTGAACGGTCAGAAGGTATTTTGTGGATTATTATCAATCCATATGAGAAGCTTGCACGATCTAGGGGAAGCTAGACACCTGGAGACGTGTGCAACCATGCAAGGATCAGATGTGGGGCCTGGGTCCGAGTCGAAGCCGCGCCACCTTCCATTCCCGTCTGACCGTCTCGCATCATATATAACAATACACGGAGTGCTTCTGGCTCATAGTTTCGTACGGCGGCTGTCTCAGAAACTGTCCGGTGCAGTACGCAGGGTCAATTCAAGTACAATATCTAGAATCGTATTATAACTCTTGCTACCAACATCTCCCTGGCTCTTGGTACTAAGAAGGTGGGTGGGTCGCCGATGGGTCACGATCGACCGCATTTACAAACGCAGCACCTGACTCGCATGGCAGCTCTGGCGTTGCTGCTTTCATTAATGACCGCGCCATTGCTGCAGTCCACTGCTGCAGCAGCGCGTGACTTCAATGAGGACGAAAGTAGGCATTGCCATAGCAGAAAGGGGTGCGGCCACCGAGGCCAGCCTGCATACTACGAGGGGTCAGATATCGACCACAGGATGCAATTCCAGGTGGAGGAGGCCGAGGAGCAATTGTTGGAAACGGACGGGGGTTCCATCCGTCGGTGGAAGGACGTGTCAGGCATGCTGACCCGTATGGGCCTCATGGATGCCAGGCTGGTGACGCTCAAACCGCAGGGCCTGTTGATGCCGCAGTACGCGAACTCCCATCGCATCCTGATCATCCTCAGAGGTAATAATATAGGTCACGATTACAACGTCAAGTGATCCGCAGTTACATATTGATACTTGATGTCCGCGCCGCGTCAATCAATCCTCTCATAACAGAAATATAGAATAGAATGTAGAGGAATAGCCCGCATGAATGTAGCTTTGAAAGAAGGAGATTGATTTATTCATGAGCGTTGGTCGACATGGACATTAATTGGCTGCTTAAAATCGCAGGCTGCGCCAGGATGGGCATGATGCTCCCTGTGGGGATGAATGCCAACATTCGACGCGTCAACAAGGGCGAGCTAATTGCTGTGCCGCTTGGGTTGCCCTTCTGGATGCTTAACGATGGGAAGGAGCCATGCTGTTTCCTTACAATCGCCAACATTCGCGGGCCGATGATGCACGGCCGGCATGCCTACGAGGTATCTCTGTCTGGATATATGTCTGTCGCTTCCTCCCAACCTTATAAATACACACGTATATCGGGGGGATTTAATTCTGTTGTTTAAAGCATTGATGTAGCAAAATTGAGCTCATCTAAGAAAAAGCTGCTATTGTACAAAGGCTTTCCATCTCACGGGCTCCTCCCATGAGGAGATGGGAGGCATCATGCGCGGCTTCTCCACGGACCTGCTCCGCTGCGCCTTTCAGATGGACGAGGAGAGTGTGCGCAAGCTGGTGAAGAGCCAGAAAGGCGTGGCCATCATCCGGGTCAAGGATGGCCTAGAGCTCCCAAGGGCAACCGTGGAGGAGGGTGACGCGGAGGCGATGGTGGATTTCAGTTACCACCTGGATCGAGCGAACCGTGACTTCCTCGTCGACGGAGCTGGCGAGCTGACCACGGCCAACGCCCAAAAGTTGCCGGTGCTCAAGCTTATGGACATGGCGGCGGCATGCTTGAAGCTGGACCCGGTAAGTGCGGTTGATGAGGCGTCTATTTATTACAAGCAAATTTGATTTTTATTTTGCCTTAGTATTCATGTATAGCATGTCCTCACGTTGTCATTCCTACCCATGATGATATGTACTAGAACGCCATGCTCACCCCCGGATGGTCCCTCACCGCGGATCAAGTGATCTACTGCGTTCGAGGGAGTGCCCGAGTGCAAGTAGTGCTCCCCAACGGCAAGCAGGCGTGCGACGAAGAGATGAGGGAAGGCGGCCTGATGATGGTACCCAAGAACTACCCCGTCACGATGCAAGCTGGCCAGGACGGCTTCGATGTAGCTGCGGTCTTCAACTGCCACACGTACGACTCACTATTACTTTCGTAAATTCTTTCAGCGTCTTCATTTTAGATTGATTCTAGTACCTTGTACATATATGTTCGCTCATCAGGCGTCCTTTCTTCACTTTCGTCTTCATGTAAAGAGTGCTTACATTGTCGTTTATATGATCCCTGTTCTGCCATCGGAGTGCAGCCCCTTGTTCATGCACTTAGCCGGGAAGAATAGCATCTTCCGTGCCATGCCCCGGGAGGTGCGCATGGCAGCCATGCAAGTGGGCCACAAGCTCGACCAGAAGGTCCAGGAGGCGCATCATGGCCACGCAGTCCTCCTGCCACCATCCCGCGACGACAGTCAGTATTACCACCGTCATCGTGAGCACCGCTACGATGAGGAAGAGGAAGAGGAGGAGGAAGAAGATGTGCTCTCTTTGATCTCCTCTTCCAAATGAAAGGCGCCTGAGATTCTCTTGCGTAACTTACGCAAGAGCAGATGTGAGAGAGAGAGAGACAAACACAGAGAGAGAGAGAGAGAGTAGGTGTAATGGCTATATATTATAAAGTCCAGCTCTTTTCCAACATCAAGAATCTTCGATCCATGTAACAGGACTCACGCCAAGTTTTGCAGCAAATCCAACCCCTCCTTGTATCCATCCAAATGATCGTTTGGGAATAGTGTTAAAATAAAACACGAGAGCTCCGTCTCCCACCTTTGCCATCTTCTAACTGCGTTGCTATGAAACTAATTTGATTGGTTCTCGATCGCTTCGACAAATTCCATCTAAAATGATCGCAAGAATTTTCTAATTATTGTTCCCATATAGTTATTTTTTCTAATTGCACTATGTTGTAGACCTTTTAGGATATTTGGTCCATCCATATTGAGCATTGCATTGAGTGTTCTTATAGACTTGATCATTTCATATTGTTCTTTACGGTCCATACTTAACCATTTCATATTAATCTTTGTGGTGTGATCATGTATGTGCCTACTTATATAATTGCACTATGTTGTAGACCTTTATAGGAATTTGGTCCATCATATTAAGTTTAGGTATTGTAGTGAGTGTTCTCATAGTAATTAATGATTGATCTATATTTCTTGGTCCTCTAATTAGTATGCTAATTGTATCTCATTAATTTTTTTTGAAACTAAATTATTTGATGCGTCTCAAACAGTACTTGAAAAAAAATTTGACATATTGATGCATTTCAAACACTGAACCAAAAAAATCTTTTTTGAAACTAAATTATTTGATGCATTTCAAATACTTCAAGATTTTTTTTTGACATATTGATAGAACATTTACAATCATGAGGTGGATAATAGATAGAATAACCACAAGTTGCATACAATATAAATGTAATAAATTACATCATTATCTTGATGAATGATGACTAACCACAAGTTGCATACAATATAAATGTAATAAATTACATCATTATCTTGATGAATGATGACTAAAAAAGAATTAACTATGGATGGCTCTACATAGTAAACCAGGAATCATATTAGTAACTTTGAGCAACGAGAAAAAAGAGTATTTTATAATAAAACTAGGAAACTTACACAATTCTCTAAATAGGCAGACCAACCACTACGCCTTATTTTCTCTCTAACTTTCTCCTATCACACCCTCAATACCTCTCTTAAGATACACTACAACAAAAAGGCCTCTTAGATGCACTTTTAGACACGATTTTTGAATTGAGAAAAAATCCTATGAGCGCGTCTACAAGCCCGTCTATTTGTGCGTCTACCATTTCGCGTCTATAGTCGCATGTATGAGGAAATCCACACGCACCAATAGACGCGTTTTAGACATGCATATACACGCATGAATACAAGCGCATACGAAAATCAAATTTGTTATTTATTTAATTTCTTTTGTGCATCTACATGCACGTTTACATGGAAAATTAGACGGGCACATAGACACGTTTATAGACGCGCTTTTACATGCGTCAGTAGATGCGAACGCAAAATCAAAAATCTCATTTTTTAAAACAATATATTTAATTTCTTTTTATTAATTTGAATTATATAGTGCGTGTATGGGCATGTGTATTCTGCATTTTAAATGCGAGTATAGACGCGCATTTTCTACAATTTAGACGCGCAAATAGATGCGAAGCACAGAATTGGGAAAAAAAAACAAGAGAGCTGCAATCACATGCTCTCTGTTTTTTTTTTCCTCCTCCCATACATTAAATTGTGTATTTGGGGAAAACACTATGGATTAGAAGGCACGAGAATTGAAAACAAAAATCCATGTATTCATTATATATAAAACGCATTTACATGGAGTTTAAGTGTTTGTGACCTAAAGCGTGGCCGCAAGCAGTAGGCTCAAACATGGATAATAGATATACAAAGAAACAAGGCCATAGAGGAGATATGGTGCTCCTCTACGAATCTGAAGAAGGAACATCTTCGCTAGCACCACCATGGCTACTAGCACCACCATTTTTGGTTTTGTGTTCGCATCTATCAGTGTATGTAAAAGCGTAGCTATGGGCGTGTCTATATGCCTGTCTAATTTGCCATGTAGACGCGCTGGTAGACGCATAAAAGAAATTAAATAAATAATAATTTTGTTTTTTATATGCTTATATTCATGCGTGTATATGTGCATCTACCGTGCGTCTATTTTTGCGTGTAAATTTTTTCATACATGCGACTATAGACAGGAAATTGTAGACGCGCGAATAGACGGGCTAGTAGATGTGCCCGTTAGATTTTCTCTCAATTCAAAAATCGTATCTAAAAGTAGGTCTAGGAGGCCTTTTTGTTGTAGTGTATCCCCCTCCTCGCTATGCTCCACATCGAGGTTGACCTACACATACAAAAGATCAAGATTGCTTACGTACAATTACAAAGAAAAAGTTATAATTAGCTATACTTTTGATAGGAAAGTAAGAAAAACATACCTCCTTTGGCTGTTGAATCCTCATAGCCTGGTTGTATTGCTCCTCAGTGATAAGACCCTCCTCATAGAAGTGAAGCCATGTAGCTGCGCGGTTATGGCCTCGATGGTAACCTACCTCTCTAGGAGTAGGTATCCTACCAACGATAGTAGTTTGAAAAACAATTATGATATATACAAAAAATTATGAGACATAATGTATTGGAATAAATTATATAAAGAATTGAAAGAAATATAAATTTTAAAAAACTAGAAATCAAAATATACTTACAAACTCTACCTCCCACAACTCTTTGCCACCCGATTCGTAATGCGACGATCCCATTGTTTCCATTTGGATGCGTCGCGCCTCTACGTGCTGGCGACTCTTCACTTTCTCTGTTGCTTTCTTATTGGCTTTCTTCCACTCTATACGGTGGCATATAGGTGGTTGGCTATAAGCTCCACGCCCCTCCTCTTGTCTCCGAAGTGACTCCCTAGCGCGTGTCATGAGGTGGGATCTTTTGTTGTGAAGCAAATCCCTCACTTTTGTGCATCCCCAATCATCCGAGAATCGCTGACCCTCAGGATTTGGGTACCTCCTACGGACTGCCCTCAACACCTCCTACCACAAGCTGCTTTTCTGATTCTTGAAGTAAATAAAACAATCTTTATACGTCGCATGCACGATGCTCCTCATGTACGCCATTACATCCCTTCCTTCATCATCATGAAAGATGCCACTAGTATCTGTAACTCTATAGTACTGGCGTATTGGCTCCTCTACGTAATCTTCTGGTGAGGGTGATCGCTCGCCACCTCCTAGGCAACCCCCATACAAGCCTTGTCCTCCCCCTCGACTCTCTCTCCTCGCTCTCTGTCGACTATCCTCTGCCTCACTGGATGCATGTGCTTTTGCAAATGCATGTCGTGTGTCGCCTGAAGCTTGTGCTTCAGCTGACGTATCTACAGGCACTGCACGTGGAGTACCTACAATTAGATTTTGGACATTTGGTATTTGGGAAGTAGTGCTAGGCAAAGACATCAGAGGCGTTCCAGACATGATGCTGAACACCTCGTTTGTTATGGGAGAGCGGCCAAGGTATCTAGTCATGATCATCTCTCCCATGAAGTGTTCCTTATTAGGAAAACCTCCAAAAAAAGCATTGACCCCTCTGAACATCTCGTTTGTTGTGGGAGAGCGGCCAAGGTATCTAGTCATCTCTCCCATGAAGTCTTCCTTATCAGGAAAACCTCCAAAAAAAGCATTGACCCCTCTGTTGAAAAAGCCCAATGTATCATTCATGCGATCCAAATCTGGGTCATCGCTAGATGAACGAGGATGCGACATCTGCAAACAAAACAGATGAATAAGACAAATTTGCTAAAGTGTAATATTGTGTAAACTGTACTATTGTGTAACATATTCGTATAATTTCATAAATAAAAAAATATTTTTTTATTAGAGCTGGCACGTGTATCATCATGTTTGAGATGCAGAATAGACGTGCTTTAAGACGCTTCCCTGAAGTCAAACCTTCTGGTTAGAGCGCATGTATATTCGCGTTTGAGATGTAGAATTGATGCCAGGAGGCATATTCCATGATGGATTCCGTGAGGTTTTACGGTGGATTACGTAAAATTTTATTACCGGGGCTCATATATAAAGTGGATTCTTTGTGCGAGAAGTCGATGGGGACGCCTATCCTTTTTGGGTGTTTTGTTAATTTTATGTGTACATGGGTGATTCCATAGCGGGTGATTTCACAATATTATCTTACTAACGATTGTGAATGCTTCAGTTGATGTGTAGAGATAGCAGCGGTGGCAGTGGAAAGCATTGGAGGATAGCGTGTATTCAAGTTATCGTTAATATTTTGATGAGCGCTTATCTTAGGCATGGCGCCTATATTTTATCGCGCTTATTTATCAAAGCGCTTGATATTTATTTATTATTTTTGTATGCTCATGGATGCATGATTTAGATATTTGTATTGGACATTGTATTTGGGTACGCCTGACTTCTTGGGCGCCCATTAGCTTTAATTCTATTTGGCAGAAAAGCAAACTCAAAAGCTAAAGCATGCTATTTTGTAATTTGGGCTATTATTTGAGCTTGAAGATGATTAATATATAAAATACATGATTTGTGGAGCTCTCACACAAGGCATGGGTGGAGATTGCATCCAATTGGTCTCTTATTCATGTCATGCAAGCTTTCTACATTGATTTGTGTGCAAAAAGTAGAGTTCCTTTGTTCTTGGTGACCTTCTGACACTCACTACGCACGCTTACAGCATCCGATCTGTGCACCATATGAGGATTAGCCAAGATGCTTACTAACCTACATAGAGTTTTTAACACCCCTTTTGTCCACCCAGATCAAAGGAAAAAGTGACATCACTGCCATCCGTTGGGTCATCATCCCAACACCATAACCAAACAGGGCTAATTCAATCGGTATCTTATGGATGTAATCCTTAACCATTAGCATAAAGTGAGTCTTTGATTCTCCTGTGATGCACTCAAAAGCATACAAGGCTGCATATGCTAAAACATTCATTACATCATCCTTTGTATTTACTGTGGTTGGGGCAATATGATTAGTAGTTTGCTCAATTTGATCAAAAATCTGCCCACAATCTTCTTCCTTGAGTTGGAGTCCTTTCATTTGACTCTCATAAAGATTACCTTCAATACTATCTTTTTCATTCTCTGCATCGGCTGCCTTGTCGCATTTGGACTGAAGGGTCTCCACATCATGATGCTCTAATGAAACACTCGCATCTTGTAAAGATGGCTGAAGTTTCCCCTTATGACTGCACCAAATTGCATATAATGCTAGAATTTTCCTTTTTAATCTAGCGTTCTTTAGCAGATGAGTTTGAGCGAACTCCACACAATCTCGAACCTCTTTACTATGAGTACAAAGATTAATAAGTATAATAGCAGCATCTTCCTTGGCCTTAGTAGAACATGTTTCAAGTATATTGACCAATGGAGGGAGGCCACTTGCACTCGCAATTATCCATGCCCATTTTCTGGCATTAACCTCTGCATTCAGATTGGAGAGTAGTGTTGCAATGGATTCATCTTACTATTGTCGTTTCTTAGATAGTTGTCCTAATAATGATGTGAGCAGCCAAACTCCCTTTCTCCCTCAAAGAGATTGCCAAAGATTAATACCATTACTGCACAAGGTTCTCAAAGATTCCATGAGATCTCCTTGAGCCTCTGCATTGACCATGGGTATCAATTTAATGAGCATTTTCTTGGCTTCCACCTTCAATTTCTTGGGTCTACTAGAGAACCATGTCTCATGCTCGTGCAAGGTGTTGTAGAGTTGACTGAGCTCTCCAAGCATCTGATCGTCCTCAAATGGTCCTTGGCCATTGCTAAGATCCTGAAAATGCATTGCTTTGTCAACTATGGACTATTTTCCAAACAATGCTTCCTAAAGATTCAAACCCCATCCGCCTGTTTTGTAGAGCTTCCATTTGGCCAAAACATTGCAATGGGAGGTGTGAGGGCCAGGGTGATGGGAATCCAGACAGGAATTAGGGCTTTGTTGTAGAGAATGGCAAGGACAAGAGCGGAGAATGCTCAAAGAAAAAGGATCCTTTCCAACATGGGAGAAGAGTAGAAGTAAGATCTCGGGCTGCAAGACTCCATAGCTTTCAAGAAGCTTAAAGGGAGAAGAAGAAGACCGCCTTTATAAAAAGTAATTGAAACCCAAGCCTTCACCAACTCTGTGGCTCCTCTTTCAAGAAGTTACCTCTAAATTTTACTTGGGATTTGAAAATGAGCTGCCATCTTTGTTTGTCTGCCTCCATTTTTGGTCCAAGCTCTATTTAAGACTCTAAGAAAGGCTCCCATCTCTGCCTATAGTACTCCCTGTGTACATGTGTGTCTGAGTAACTAGGGTTTCTGACTAAAAGGAGACTAGTTTTGATAATGAGGAGAGAGAAAAGGACCAAAGAACTAGGCTCTGATACCACTTGTAATGAAGGAGACAGGAGAGAAAAAGACTAGGAGTAGAGAGAGAGAGACAAGAAGAGGAGAGAGAAATGGCTGGCAACCACCATGGAAGGATAGGAAAGAAGGAGAAGAAGGTGAAAGGACAGATGTTTATTCATAAAATGGTAGCATGCCAATGTCCTTCACATCTTTTATACCTAGGTCAGTGTGACACTAGGTATTTCCCTCCATTACATCTTTGGTGTACCATAACATGCATGGAGCCATTATTTTGCCAGACTAGCCAAGCATGGTCTTCAAGAAAAAATCCATGGTCTTTTTTAACAAGATGCGGATTGGGCTGCATTCAAAAAATCCCTATGCGAAGAATTCTTCTTAGAAGACTCTGGCCTAATGACAAAGAAAAGTTTCACTAAATGGATTGAAAAACCCAACAAAGGTTTAGCTACAACAGCTCGATACCATGAGTTTGAAAGTAAATTTAGACAACTTGATGTTGAAGACCAACAAAGTATTGAAGGTTAGAAGATTGAATTATTCCTTAAGGCTGCAGATCCCATTCTGCAAGAGAAGCTTGCTGATCGCCTAGAAGATGCTACCTCCGAATCACGAGTCAAGACTGCATGGACAGATGCTACTGATGCAGTTAACATGATTGCTCGAAGAAAGCGGATGCGACTAAGATTGGGATCTACTTTAACTTCAATAAATCCATTGATGGAGCTTGTTCCACCTTCAAAATCCCCTATTCCTTTGACTAATCAACCAACTCTTTCTTCTTCTGGTCCTTCTAAAAATGATGTAATGGATGAACTCATTAAAAGCATGCGTGACCTTCATCTAAATCTTACATAAATTATTTCCAAAGTAGAGAAGCTGGATGTCAAAGTCGAAGAGCGAGGACGATCATCAACTCAAAGACCCATGAGAGAAGGCTTTAAGAGGCGTTGTATTTGGTGTGATAGCCAACAACATGACAAGAGGAAGTGTTCTGCCTTCCGTGAGGCTGGAGCATAGAAGCTCATCTTTTGGAAAGACAGAAAAATTCATGCGGTTGAAATTGGTCTTCCACTGGAGCCAAATTTTGGCATGGTGGAATGAAGAAAAGATTAGAAGATTTAGCTGTAAAGAATGCGTATGCAACAATTGATGCAGCTACCTATGGGCTGCAAATTGAGCCAATAAAATCAAGTTTGAAAACATGTGCAATCTAAAGTATGGATGCAAGCACTAGATCAAATGGAACGTTGTAAAGCAGCCAAAGACGATTTGGCTAATGCCAATCAGTATATTTGAGGAATAACCAGTTGGAAAGAACCGGTAGATTATTTTTCTGTCTTTGCACATTTAGCTGATGTCAATTATAAAGAAGTCTTGATTGAAGAAAAGAGAAGAAGAGAAGATGAACCAGGGCCTTCCTCTACTAGCTCTCCGAAATGGGTAACTAGAAGAACACATGAAAAACCAAAATGTGCTGAAAGTATAACCCTGGATCAAGGGATGGAAGATGTGCCACAAACAAAGAAGACTGAAGGAAAGAAGAAAGGCAAGCAGCCAGGCTACAAATTGCAGTCTAACATAGAATCTGCAACTGATCTCAAACAAGTCCTAGAAGAATGAATTCTAGGAAGCAAAATTGAATTCACCTTAGGCAAAAATTTTGGAATTCCGAAACGTGAATTTCATGATGTAATTATTAATGTAATCAAAAGGAAAAGACAATATGTTAGTGATGAAGCTGAAGAAACATTGCATGCTTTTTTGCAAGTTCTTCGAGTTTTTGTGCAGGATGAAGAGAAGCTGACTTCACAAGGAATTCAACTTGAAGCAGTTCAAGAATGAATTGTAGCAATTAAAGATGAAGATAAAGAAAACATGAATGCAAAAATTAAAAAAGTGAAAGCTGAAAATGTAATGGTCGGTTGGTCCAAACCATTTGGACATCCCACCTCTCAAAAAGAAGGCCGTCTACAGCACATGCATGAGGAAGAAGAGGCTCAGTTCATTCCAAGCAGTCACTACTCGCGTACGTATTGGGCAAGAGCAACAACGGAAACATTCGTCAACATTGGAGAAAAAGAAACACCATGTATTGCACTCTTAGACCATGGCTCGGAGATAAGCAAGATGGCAAGGAGTCTCTATGAAAGTGGCGGATGGCCCATAGATGTTGATCTAGGTTGGCGAATGAGAGCTACAAATAACTCTTTTGGAGAGTTGTATGCTGCATGTCCTAATGTGCAGGTGACTATTGGAGACATAAAAGATAGTTTTCACTTTCTTGTTCAAGATTCTTGTAGTTACCCTATCATTCTTGGGAAACCTTACATTTTTAAAGCCGACTTGGAAACAAAAGCTCTTGATGATGGTTCTTTCTATGCTCGAATCTGAAGCAAGGATAATGAACGAGCTATCCAATCTCTTACTGTGTGTGTTAACCATCATCAAAATAGAGATTGACTGTGTGATTATCCTGTGCCTCCTAATGCCCGAGAATTCAAGGGTTTTCGGGCTGCACTACTATAAAGGGAAGCTATGGTAGTGCATCATGTAAAAAGATTGAACCTCCTTATGCTATAGAAATTGTGTCTCTAGCAAATTTATATGTATGTACAGCCAATAGTATGGGTTGTTATAAGTCTCTTCCGGCCATGACTAAGGCTGAAAGAAAATATTTATGTCATGTAAAAAGGGAGCTGAAAACTTATGACATGATGGCTGAAAATGAAAATATTTTTGGCATTTTTTTTAAATTGATTGCTACTGACACATTGGCTGAAATATACGCAGCTGCTCATGTAGGAAAACAGGCAAAAAATTAGTCCATAGAAGTATGTACATTGGATTTTTATCAAACAATTCAAGACTTTGTTGAATAGGAAAACAATGGTTTACTCAACAAGACTGAAGCACAAATGGAGACAAAATACAAGACAGTGGATAAGAAAGTCAAACCTGTGGTAGTCCCACTGCCTCCTGAAAGTGAAGGGCTTACTGATAGGGCAGCAAATCAGCCAAGTCTTCGTGATCCTTCCAACATTGATCACAAGTTCACATCTGAAAGTATAAAAGAGCTCAAAATAGATGAAAATTCTTTCCTTTCGCTAGCTGGTAAACATTCTTTTATGCAAATGCTAATGAAACATAGAATAGCTTTTGCATTTCAACCAAGTGAAATAGGCTGTGTGGATCCAAATATTGTGGCTCCTATAGTCATTTTTATGGTCCCACATGTGGCTTGGAACCTCAAGCCCATTCCCGTTCCAAGGGCGCATCTGCCCAAATTATTGAAACTTCTAAATAAGATCAGAATGAAGATTTTAGAACCTTCTTCAGCACCTTACTCAAACCAATGGTTTACTGTGCCTAAGAAAAATAGATCTTTACGATTCGTTCAAGATCTACAGCCTGCCAATCATGTCACAATCCGAAATGTTGGTTCGGGTCCAATTGTTGATGAGTTTGCTGAAGCTTTTGCAGGTAGAGCAATTTATTCTATGGGCGACCTATATTCAAGATATGACCGATTTCAGCTTTCATTACCACAATGAAGACACCTCTTGGATTGGTCTGCATGTGCACTCTACCACAAGGTTCAATAAACTCTGTAGCCCATATGATGAATGCCATGCACAAAGTCTTAAGGGACTTTATTCCACAACTTACTATTCTATTTCTTGATGAAGTACCTATCAAGGGATGTGAAGTCAATGAAAAGAATGAGGAGCTTGATGAAGATGGCTGCAGGACATTTGTAGTTAACCATATTCATGATTGTGACAGGATTTTGACAAGGCTAGAAGAGGTACATCTTACCCTTTTTGAAGCTAAGTCTATTTTTGGAGTAGAAGAAGTCCTAGTGGTCGGTCATCTATGTTGGCCCTATGGACACAAACCTTCTCCAATCAAGATAGATGGCATCAGCAAAATGCAAGAAAAATGCACAAATATTTAAGAGGTGAGAAGATTTCTTGGCACATGTATATTCTATCTCATATGGATACCACATTTTGCTCATGTAGCCGAGAATATTTATCAATTATTAAGAAAAGGCCAAATATTCTCTTGGAATAAAGAGTATAGCCTCACTATGCACTAATTAAAGAAGCTGTTAATTTGAGCCCCCACTCTCAAAAGGGCTGACTATTCAAATGGTCAACCCGTCATCCTTATTGTGGATACAAGTCCCATTGGGATAGGATGGGCTGTTGGCCAAGAGGATCTTGAAGGTAATAGGCATGCAATTCGTTTTGGAGCAAAAGTTCTCAATGAACATCAAAGAAGGTGTGCACAAGTAAAAAGGGAATTGTGGGGAGTTGTAACAACAGTAAAGTGTGATCGTGAATACTTTATAGGTGCTTCTGTAGCGATAGAAACTGATTGTCTTCCACTCTTCAGCATGATTTCCAACTGCTCTACACCCGACATTGCTATGCTAAGATAGATTGCATATATTAAGTCTCTCAACACTGAATTAAAGCATATTGCAGAAAATACGAATCCAATTCCTAACATGCTATCACATGCAAGATATGACAATGAAGAAAAGATGATGGAAGAAGATGAAGCTGAAGAATCTATACTTGCTGAATTTCATTCCATGGATGCTAAAAATACCTTTTCAGTTACTACATATACTGGTCCAAAGCTGAAAACAACAGGATGGTCAACCAGAAGATAGCATGCTCATTGCATCGCTCAGGTTCTAGTTCATTTCCTTGAAGAATATTATGAAAAAGATTGGCTAAAGATTGGCCAATATTTGAGCACAATGAAGAAGGAGACTTGGACTGATGAGGAGTTCAAGCATATCAAGAGAAAATCTTATGGCTTTTTTCTTAAAGAAGGATGTCTATGGAAGCACGCAAAGAAGAAGAAATGAGCACCTGTCCGAGTTTTAGGTAACAAAATATTTCAACAAGAGGTAATGAAGGAATTTCATGAAAGCTTGTAGGCTAGCCATAGAGGCATATGGGGAACCTTTAGTAAAGCCAAAGAAAAATATTGGTGGCAAAACATGTATTGGGACATAGCACATTTTGTTGAAACCTGTTTTGTGTGTCAAATGTATTCGATGGTCAAGCATTGAGATGGGTTACAATCAACCTATCCTTTGTCTATACATTATAGATGGGTTATTGATCTACAGGAATATGGAATATGCGGTATTTAGTGCTTGCAAGAGAGGATCTAACCAATCAAGTTGAAGGCAAAGCCTTAACAACCAAATCCACTCAAGCTATTTGTCCCTTTTTGCTTCAAGAAGTGTTTTTTAGATATGGTTGTGTGGGTAAAGTAACTATAGATAGAGGAGAGTTGGATGCTGATGAGGCATGCAACTTCTTTGCTCAATTGGATATTAAGTTGGCTTTAACATCATACTACAACCCTGAAGGCAATGCAAAGAGTGAGAGAGGCCATCAACCTATTCTCATAGCTCTAGCAAAGAATAAAATGCTACCTTTTGCATCATGGGTCTTCTACCTTGGGAGCAAGGCATCAGTAGAGAAGAGTTGCCAACTTTGCGCATATGGCAACTAGAAAGAAGGCCTGAAGATGTTCAAGAAGCTATTGAGAAGCTAAAGACAACAAGACTAAATAACAAAAGAAGATTTAATAAGTGACATCGACTTCGGCCAAGAGCAATTCAAGAAAATGATTGGGTGCTTGTCTATGACAATAGCCTAGACAATCAATACAGTGCTTCTAGGAAGATTGTAAAGCGTTGGTTTGGCCTATATGTGGTAAAGGTCATTCATATGACAATGCCACATATTCATTGGCTGAATTGGATGGAACAAGCATGAAGATACCCATAGCTGGAAAAAGAATCAAGCTCTTCAAACGAAGAGAAAGTTCAACATATGAGCTAGAAGACTTGAATATAATTCAAGAGCATGAAGACATAGAGGAAGAAGAAGAGGCAGAAGATGAAGACATTGACATGGGAAAAGATACTTCTTCTGACACTGCAAATCCGTAAGACTTTGGCACATGCCAAAGGATGTGCAGGTTAGGAGGGGGTGAATGTCATGCCGCTACGTGCACACCATGTAAAAGAATCTGGAAAGTGGCTTCCTTTTAGATTTAGAGAGCTAATGCCATTTTAGACATTAGTGTTAGTGTCCATGGTTCAAAAATATTAGATTTTAGTCAATTTTTGATATTCGGATGACATGTAAAAGAAACCATATAGCTTTCAGCTAATTTGAGAGGATCATATGTAAAAAAGAGAGTTTAGCGAAATTGCATAATGCACGATCACTGTTTTCAGGCAGCAGTGAACAACACTCTGTAAGTGGAAGATGAAGAAGGAGTGATCTGGCCAAGTGTTCTGGTATTTAATCCCGCTTTCGAGGCCATTGGAAGCATCAAATTAGCAATCTGAGCAGTATAGAGGAAGGTATTATTTTGTACACGTTTTTTTCTATTAGAGTTATATTTTCTCATAATGCTGAAAGAAACTGACAGGCTTCATCTTTGTTAGTATTCTTCTATATTTTCTAATTCTTTTTGGGAGTATTCTTCTGTATCTTCAATCTCTTCGAACCCCTTCTCTTCTGTCTACTCCTCTCCTTGAATCTACCTACACCGTGTTGTCTCTTATCTTCAAGAACTTGGCTTGAAACCTTCAACCCTTCTCTTCTCTCTACCATCTCTGAAGTCTAAGCTCTTGAAACCCCATACATTCTTCTCTTGCCAAACTGGGATCTTGGTCATACTTATCTTTCATAGGGATAAGAAAATTAAAAGATAGAATGGAAATATTATGGATACTTGGTCACAAGGAATCAAAAGATAGAATTGTGATGGGCCCACATCATCCGGCTTTCTAGTATCCATCAAATTTTTCTAACGCTTAACATCGATGGAAATTTGGAGGTATTGCTTAGTGATCATATTCATATAATATGTCATCGTATATTTTACTTTATTAAAAATGTTTGGTGTAGAGAATTCATAGCCAGTGGTTTCAAGAGCTATCCCCCTAGGTTGCACAACTTGCAAAGGGGGTGCTACCTATACTACGAACCCTTGATTTACAAAAGGAGCTCTTTAGCTTGTTGGTGGCCAAACAAAATGTAGAGGAGTTGGTAACAAATTCACATTTTATGTCATGCTTTCTCTACCATTTGGGTTGGTCACAAGAGTATCGATTGCATCTTGATCCCCACTAACCATTCGGGTTGGTCACAAGGGTATTGATTGCACCTTGATCTCCACTAACCAATCCCAAATTATTTTGCGAACTAAGTCTCAAATGTAGATTTTTCCTCAATGAGTAGGCCAATTATAAGCAGAACTCTACTTCCTCTGCTTTGCTTATAGCAATATCTATATTTGCTAGAGGGACACTACTCAATTGCACATAGATATTGAAGTCCAATTCACACAAGAAATATTGTAGTTGGATAGCAAGTGGGATAGGGATAGAGGCTTGCAATTTGCAAAATACCTCTTTCATCTTCTCGACATAGAGGCTTGCAATTTGTGAAAGACATTTTTCATCTTCTTAGCATATTAGAGTTGGGCAATACATGGGATAGGGATAGAGGCTTGCTTTTGTGAAATACCTATTTCGTCTTGTTGGGCATTTTCTTGGGGCTCTTAACGTGTCACATTTAGCACATGTAGCCAATATTGTCCACCTCTCTCAAGGGAAATTTCCCTTCAAAAGGTGCATAGGATAAATCGATTTTGGTTATGGTACTGCCTTCTAGACTTTGATACCACATTGCAGCCCTCCCTTTTAGGGTCATGTTAAAGAACATAATTAGATGTCCCTCATCTTGAATTCGACAATTAAGCATGAGTTTTTGGGACTCGGTGATGTGCAATTTTACATCTTTTTTTGCTAACCCATTAAAGATGGTTAGAGGAAATCCTAAGGCTATTAAATTTGTCATTTTGTAGGAATTGCAATCAGTTGCAGTATAATGGCAACCAAATTTGCTATAGGAGTTTGCAACGGTGTGAGTGCAACCCCACTTGCTATGGGTTGACTTACTAGGAGAAGGGGAGAACTAGAGCTTCCTCCTGCTCCTACTAGAATGTTTGTGATACTAGGGTCACTAAGACCTCTCCCTCATAGGAATATCAAGCTCCTAAATTTAGGGGAATATCTCCTAAGGATTACAATCCGCAATCTAGCCCTTTTGGCTCTTTCTTGTTTTTGGATCTTGACTTGATGATGTTTAATAAGAAATAAGAGATCCATCTCAATGCTCTTGAGCATAAACTAACTCATTGATCTCTATCTAACCAAGATTTAGGAAGTGTCACGTATTGGCAGGTCATCTCGACAAATGCATACGTATTATTGGGGCCAAAAAATAGCGTAATACTAGATCTAGGGCTCTAGCCGATCCTTCTATACTCACCCAAACAACCCCATGGCCTCTCACACACATGAGCATATAGACACTATCAACTCATTTATCAAAAAAAAAGTTTGTAGGTAATCTCTAAATTGTAGTCCAATGTGTTTCCCTTCTCGACTCCAAGCAAAGGGAGTACCCAAGCTAGAGGTGGCTAGTATCTCATAACAGAAACAAAGGGGATACTCCTTGCGTCTTATCATTGTGACTCTACTAGGACTCTTCTACACCCCATGAATTAGCCCTAGGATACATCATCTTAATATATAACACATATCCACAAAGTCCACTCTTCACAATATTCATTTCTGGAGGTAGTATATTCCTCACGGAGTCTGTCTGCAAGGAAACGATTATACTAAACCTATAACATAGGAAGCCTCACACTCATCGTGGGTCAATAGTTTGAAACCGAGTATTATGTATTTGGGAGATAGTTCTCTTTATACTATATCAATGCAATGCAAAGTGGATGTCTTTGTGTGCATAAAAATTTTATTTAAATGAAATTAGCATTCCGAATGTGCTGAAACATTCTTTCCATGATTTTATTTCACTAATAACTTTGCAATGATGATAAGGCAGTGGGGGACTACTTCGTGCCATTGAACCTCTTAACACTTAAAATAAGATCAAAACCTATATGAAAAGTGTAGCAAACAAATTATTAAATTTTAACAAGTGCAATGCGAGACTAGTCCATGCCACTGTACCTCTTAAAACATAAAATAAGATTGAACCCTAGATGAAAAGTGCAGTAAACAAATCAAATTTTGAACCATATTTAGCACATAATATCCTCTCCCTACTATTTAGGATTTTGCTTGTGATGGATATATTAAGAGATGTTCCCATGTATGTTTCTTTATAAATAAAAGCAATAAATACGTAGTAAAACACACAAATGGACATGAAGGAAAATGATCATGCTTTATCTCCATTATAGTTGCACAAACATATCCCTAATTTTCTACTCATAAATACCATTTTTTCTCTTTTCTTTGTCCCAAAACCCATTTTAAACTTTTTTTATTTTTTAAAAAATGTAAAATGCTAGATTTTTTATTTTTCAAATTCAAAAAATTAACTTGAACTCTAGTTTGTCATCCCATTTAATATCATCCCATATGAACATGATTTGAATACTCAAAACCAAGAAAACATCATTTTTACTCTTAAAACATGCACAAGTGCGGACAACATGGGTTCTACATTCTATGATTTAGAGCCCTGAAATACATCACAATCAAGCTTAAAATGACAAAAATAATCCAATTTTTCATTAATAAAGAGGCTTACCATCATTTCTTGTGTTTCTGATATTAAGAATTGATTTTACAGATAGCAACTCAACCAGCCATTGGTCTCCAAACACCGGTGTTCATCACTACCTAGCATTGACATGGTCCACATCAATCTGATATAAGCCAACAATGATCTCCATCCTAATGTTCTCACAAGAATTTCCACATGAATAGCCCACACAAGAGGAGAGAGAGGAAGGAGAGAAAGACTGATTTTGGATCTCATTGATCAGTCCATCATTCACAGAGGTGGACGCAGTGATTGGAAGTAGAAAAAATGGAGGAGGCTAATGTAATCAAGTGATATGAGTGTTCTTCGGCTCTCTAGTCCCCCCTCTCAATTTCCCACCGTCATACACAAGGATGCCTTTTTTTTGCATGCCTTGAAAAAAACACCCCCCCACCTCCCCTCCTCCTTACATTGGTAGTAGGTAAATTGGGTAGTTGGCCTCTAACAACCCCCAAGACAACACCACAAGATAAAGACTGAGGATCTCCCCTCAAGAAAATCCACGAGATAGAACCATTGAACACATGATCAAATATTTCTAATCACTCACTTCTCATTGAGACTTCAACTCAACACTTAAGCACTTTAAACCTTCAAGCTAAAAAATTACCAATTTTAGAGAGAAATTGATGCGAAAACAACCATGGCTAAGACTCTAACAACACAAGCTTTCAAATTCACACAAATACTTTTTAGGGATTGTAGCCCCATTCAAAAATTGCCCCACAAAGCGTGGTTGGCTCAAGTAGTGCAAAATCAATTGTAGATCCTTTATGTTCTTCTTTTCTCAGAGCACTCATAAATACAAACAAAAAATGCAGGTAACCAAAGCTTTATACAACAAAATTTTATGCCAATTCAGTTGCTACAAGCATTTCACTATTGTAGACATTCCATTACTACAACAAAGCAAAGTTTATACTGATATATCAATGGATAATCATGATGTCTTTTATGGGCAACCAAGTTGGTGGTGTTGATGCTGCTAAATTCACCCCTTTGCCTCATGTAGCATAGAAATTGCCTCATAGAGTACTATAGATATACATTGCTCCTCTATACAGCAAATGTGAGGACACTGTCTTTGATTTCAGATTATCATTTCAACATAATAGTAGATACATCTTAGCATATCTTGCATTGATAAAGAGTAACGAAGCTTCAAACGTTATGAGCTCTAATTCATCATTTTCCTAACTGCCGCAAATCCTTTCGAATTTCCACTAACTTGAGTTTGTGCATTCAACACCCACCCATAATACATATTCTGAACCATATATCTAGTTTCAGATGTAGAGATCCTTTACTTTCATTCTTCTCTCCTAACGGGAAGCCTCACACAAACAACTAACATTCTGTGCCCCACGCAATAGTGGAAGAAACCAAGACAAAAGGAAAACTTTTATTGCCATCATCTCTAAAAACTGAGAACTCGTATCAGCCAATTGGCCTCAACAACCCCATATTTAATATACCGCCATCATGCTGCACAGCTTTGATAATTGCAGTTGCATAACTTCTTTCTTCTTAAAAAATTTTCTTCTTCTTCTAAGCATGAGATTTCTCTGTTCTCTTTAGACTGCAAGATTCAACTGGATATGAGAAAATGGTTTAAAGGGTGGGGAGTGGATAGATATCTAGATATGGCATCTGAAGATATATGCATGGACACATTTCAATCAGACCTCTTATGAGCTTATCAAGCAAAACATCAAAGCAAGGGAGAAAATGGCGAACTTGATTATTACAATATGCATAACTATCCTTCATGTTGGGAATCCTACATGTAGGTAGAGGCACACAGGCAGCCATACATAACCAACCTGTTCTCAGTACAATTTAGACAAAGTATTGCATGACTTCAAACTTGATCCACACTTTATTAATCAAGATAGGTGCATGGAGTGGACAAGAAAGAGAGACGAGGTTATGCAAGTTGTGTGGACTATAGAGTGTAGAATCAGAGGAGCACATGATTATGACATGCCCAGCATATGCACACATACATGCTAACTTTGATATCCCTTTACAAGGGCCACTTCACCAATTTCTAACCACTACTCTTATATCAAAGTTAGGGGCTCTCATCACCTACATGTTACACTCTGGGGAGAACCACACTGCATAGATCGTTCTTTTACCGTAGCTACCCTTTCCTACCATGGGGGAGGAGAATCATTGTATAGGTGGAAAGGTCCCATGTGTCATAATTTGGCCTCCATGGACCATAATAAACTACTCTACTCTACTCTACTCTACTCTCTCTCTCTCTCTCTCTCTCTCTCTCTCTCTCTCTCTCTCTCTCTCTCTCTACAACAGAAACGAGGCATAGACGCGCATGTTAGACGCGCAAAGTCGAGCGCGTCTATCAGAGCGTCTATAAGTGCGTGTAAACATGCGTGTAAATAGACGTGAATTTTGCATCTATATATTCGCACAAATAAACGCTAATATAGATGCACCAGCAGACACACAATTATTTAACCACCTAAAAGTAGCAATTCACATAATTAAAAAACCAATGTTAATAATTATTTAACCACCTAAAATTGATTCTTGAGCATGCACATGTGCGCATGATAAAAACCTTAGAATTAAGAATACACATTGAATCATTGAATTAAAAAAAATAGAGTTAATAATTACTTTTTCATTGCTCTGTAATGAATGGCAGTTCCTCCAGTTGACAAGCCTGATATAAGTAATTAGTGGCAAGCGACAGAATCCTTGCAATTAGTAGCAAGCATTGCAATATGTATCTCGTAATTTCTCTACGTACTTGAAGATGATAAAATATACTTCTTTTTTATTATGGAAAATTTAATTTAGCTTTAAAATTGACTATTGATTCTTGAGTATGCACGTGTGCGAAATAATAAAAAGCATAGAATTAGGAATACACATTGAATCAATAAGAAAATTAAGTATGTTACAGTGAATGATCCATCTCATCTTCAATGAGATCAGCCCTTGCTAAACTATCTACTTCTAGGTCTATGTTACCAAGAGGTAACAAAACAAATAAGTCTATCCCACTATAAGATGTGTTGCTATATTGCTCAATAACCTCATCAATATCATCGACAATCACATTATTGTCTTCTTCTACATTTCCTTGAACATCCTCGCGAGGTTCATCTTGTACTATATCACGCATATCATCCATTATGGTGTCATCATGCACATCATCATTAATTGTTGGATTGTCATCTGCTATCTCCATGTCGGTAATATTACCATATATTGGTTTTGAACGATTAGATATAGGGATGGGATACCACCATCAGTTATTGTTTACCATTGGATGATACACAACCTGTATTTGAAAAACAAAAGCAAAAAACTTAAGTACTTATTATATTGTGTATATGTATCACATGTATACATATTAAAAAATTAGCCTTTGTATATATACTTGCTCGCATTGTTGAGATAGTACTAATGTGTCATTCTTGTTTTGGTGAAATTTTGTAGAGTCAATGATTACAAAACCACTTGGATGACGTCTGATTTTAGGATTTGTGATTCCATTATGTATTGCATTTTGTAAATCATCAATGGCGGTCGTCGGCCTAAAATCGGCCGATTGAGCGCGTCTGATAGCGCATCTACATCTCAGTGTAGACGCAAACATAGACGCGAAAAATGTTTCCTCTCAGAGCGTCTAAGGGCGCGTCTTAGAGCGCGTGTGCTGGCGTGTGTGCTCTGCAGTATACACGCGATCATACACGCGCTGCACAGAAGGTTGACCTGCAGTCTACACACGATTATAGACGTGCATTGACCTGGGATGTGCATTTGACAGCGCGTCTGTGCTGCATATTAGATGCGCAGATAGACGTGCTGGACAGAAGGTTTACTCTGGAGCGCATCTGAGGGCGTGTCTAACCTGCAATGTAGATGTGGGGATACGCGCGCCAGGTCTCCCAGTTTTGATAGTAAACAATATATTTTTGCAATGATGAATGCAACCAATCCCATGTTTGTGTTTATCAGTTTTCTTGTTTAAGAGAAGCATTAGCGCTTAAGTGTTATACTCAATGTCTATAGAAAGCTCTTTGAAAATGTAGGTAATATATGATTTTTTGTATGCAAATAAATTTGTCTTTTTCTTGTGTTTTTTTTGGAGATGTCGTATCCTAGTTCATCTAGCAATGACCCATACGTGGATCGCATGAATGATACATTGGCCTCCTTTGGCAGGGGGGTCAATGCATTTTTTGGAGGTTTTCCTAGTAGGGAAGTCTTCATGGGAGAGATGACCAGACACCTTGGCCGCTCTCCCATAGCGGACGAGGTGTTCAGTGTCATGTCTAGGACGCCTCTGGCGTCTTTTCTTGGCACTACTTCCCAAACTCCACATGCAGGTACTCCACATACAGGTACTCTAAATGCAGGTACTCCATATGCAGGTATTCCACGTGCTCCACGTGCATCGGCTGAAGCACAAGCATATGCAGAAGCACATGCATCTGCAGAAGCTCGTGCATCCAGTGAGGCAGAGTGTAGTCGACAGGGAGGGAGGACAGAGAGTCGAGGGGGAGGACGATGCTTGTGTGGGGGTTGCCTAGGAGGTGGCGAGCGATCACCCTCACTAGTAGATCACGTAGAGGAGGTTGTACGCCAGTACTATAGAGTTATAGATGCTGGTGGCATCTTTCATGATGATGAGGGAAGGGATGTAATGGCATACATGAGGAGCATCGTGCATGCGACGTATAAAGATTGTTTCATTGCCTTCAAAAATCAGAAAAGCGGCTTGTGGCAGGAGGTGTTGAGGGCAGTCCATAGGAGGTACCCAAATCCTGAGGGTCAGCGATTCTCGAATGATTGGGGATGTACAAAAGTGAGGGATATGCTTCATAACAAAAGATCCCACCTCATGACACGGGCTAGGGACTCACTGCGGAGGCTGGAGGAGGGGCGTGGAGCCTATAGCCAACCACCTATGTGCCACCGCATAGTTTGGAAGAAAGCCAAGAAGAAAGCAGTAGAGAAAGTGAAGAGTTGCCAGCACGCAGAGACGCGACGGATCCAAATGGAAACAATGGGATCGTCGCATTACGGATCGGGCGGCAGAGAGTCGTGGGAGGCAGAGTTTGTAAGTATATTTTGATTTCTAGTTTTTTTTAAATTTATATTTCTTTCAATTCTTTATATATTTTAGTCTAATATAGTGTGACTCATAATTGTTTATATATCTCTAAATGTTTTGCAGACTACCATCATTGGTAGGACACCTACTCCTAGAGAGGTAGGTTACCATCGAGGCCATAACTGCGCAGCGACATGGCTTCACTTTTATGAGGAGGGTCTCATCACTGAGGACCAATACAACCAGGCCATGAGGATTCGACAGTCAGAGGAGGTATGCTTTTCTTACTTTCCTATTAAAAGTATAGCTAATTATAACTTTTTCTCCACCTTGTCTATCCGTGCGTCTAAATTACAGATAATTTGCGTTTATTCGCACGTCTATAATGCACACTATACGTGCGTATACACGCGCTTCATAATTCAAATTTAAAAAAGAAATTAAATATCTTTTTTTTTTAAATGACATTTTTTGTATTCCGTTCGCGTCTATCAGTGCTTGTAAAAGCGCGTCTACCAGCGTGTCTATATGCGCGTGTATATGTGTGTCTATTGCGCGTCTATTTGTGCGTGTAAATTCGTTGATACATGAGATTATAGATGCGAAATGGTAGACGCGCAAATAGACGGGCGGATAGACGGCACGTAAGATTTTATCTATATTCAAAAATCGCGTCTAAATGTGCGTCTATGAGGCCTTTTTGTTGTAGTGTCTCTCTCTTTCTGATATGCTAATTGTCTTGTGTAGAACCCCTATCTCTCTCTTTGCTATAAAAAAAAACTCACGTTTTTGCTTTTCCACTATTTTACCAAGATGCCTCCCTGCTTCCCCTTAGTTGCTAGATGGCAAACATGCCCCTTGCCACATAAAACTCCACTCGAGGACTCAAAATCGGAAGTGAGAACATGTTTTGTGTATGAGGATACCCTTTTCTACATGACGTATGTGTCTCAAAACCGAAATATCACAATCACATGTCAAACATGCATGGTACCAATTGGGATTTTCATCTACAACTGGACTCCCACTCTATGGGTAGGTGTTAGAAAGATTAAAAAATGATATTTGCATGTGTTAGCCTACTTGACCCCACAGCATCATGTCTTGGATCGCTCATTTTCACCCACCATGACTACACACCCCCTAGTTTGTAACACAAAGTATGAACAAACGTTTATTAAAAGCTTCGAAAATATCTAACAAACATAAACTCCGTTTCTTGAAAATTCACCTCATAGCACACTGCACAGAACAAGTCATAACTTTCTAACCAGCTCTCATAATGCCAAGCTTCTAAGAAGAAAGTTGTAGCTCTCTTCTCAATATAGAACTCTTCAAATGAATTGAGAGCCAAATTCTTTGAGCTATTATCCTAAAATAGCTCTGCATAGCCTGCAGTCCTAAATTTCTACATGTAGTCTACTTTAAGCATCAACCTTCTAGAGACTATAACTTTCACCTTCTTGCTCAGATGAACACCAAACTTGATAGAGACCTTTATAGGTGTCAAAGCACACTTTAAATATATTTTCCATCATTTACAATCATCTTATTATCACCAAATTTTAGAAAAATGAATCGGCCCCAAAAAATAACTACAAGCAACCTACTCTATGTATAGTATGTACATTACTTACATCCCCTTTATTTACAGAATTTTACATATATATTTCTTTAGAAGAAACCCATTTATTCTACTATTGTGAAGAGACGCATCTAAATCTTGTAGCAAGTAAGTACCATTTTCAAACTTTCGCTTGATGAGGAAAGGTCCTTCCCATCTTACTCCAAACTTGGTTTAAAAAGTGGAGTCCAAGCTATTGTCATATCTCATAACTAGCATTTCGTCTGTAGTATTCTTATTCTTCAATAGTGTATTGAACCATTCCCTTCTCTTCACAATCTATTTTTCATAACAATCCATTACTTGTTTCCTATCCAACTGTAGGGTATGCAAGTTGAGTCCTCTATCAACTCCCAATTCTATTTGATCTAACAGATGCTTTCTTACAAACTCCATCGTAGGAAATATGACATTCATAGGTTATAAAGCATCTGAACCATATACTAGCTGAAAAGGGGTGAATCCTTGTCTTCTACATTATTCTACAAGACCAAAAATCTTTATGTAGATAATTGTCCCAATCTTTAGGATGACCTTCCACCAGCTTAAAGAGAATCTTCTGTAACGTTCCATTGATGAATGCTTCCACTAGTCCCTTGCACTCAGGGTAATAAGAAGTACCAAATCTATGTTTCAAGTCTAGTTTCCTTATTGATTCTCTCAATAGTTTATTTGTGAATCCAATACCTTGATCCATCACTATTTCTAATGGTATTCTAAATCTACAGCATATGTCCTCCATGAGGAACTGAGTTACATCCTCTTTTTTGCAATTCCTTGTAGCCTTAGTTTCATGCCATTTGATTACATAATCAACTGCAATAACGATGTAATACTTTCTTGTTTTGGCACCACGCAAAGGTCCAATAAAATCCAAATCCCACTTCTCAAACCATCTATAAGGTAAGAATGGCTTTAGTAGGTTCTAGAATTAGTACCCTTTTTGCATATGACTCGCAAGCATAACAAGTTTTATGCAAATGAGCAACATCAGCACTCAGACTAGGCCAAGTTAGTCCTGCTACCAGAATTTTTCTTTTAGTAAGCTGAAAATCAAAATGACCACCACATGCTTCCTCATGAAAAGACGATAACCAAACAAGAATCTCAAAACTATCCAGCATCATTCTCAGTATATTATCATTCCCTTTCATGTACAACTGATCATTTATAAGCACATATGACCTGGCCTTTCTGACAATGATAACCAAACATGAATCTCAAAACTATCTATCATCCTTCTCAGTATATTATCAATCCCTTTCATGTAAAACTGATCATTTATGAGCACATATGCCCTAGCCTTTCTGACAATGGCATATCTTTTGTATTTATTAGTCAATACTTTAACCCCCAATTTTTAGAAACTCTTAAATTAGGTGAAGGCTTTCCCTATCCTCATACCTAGGATTATTCACCCTCATGGGAGCAACATAGTGGAAAAGAGGATCTTTAGCCAATTCAAGAGCTCTATGGTTGTTTTCCCTGCCAATATACCAAATTTTAAATTTCTAAAACTACCTCATGAGGTCTTTTATCTTAAACATCTAGTCCTTCAAAATATCTTTATTGGCTTCCCAATCATTTTGAACTTGTCTAACCACCAATGTAGCATCTCCTTTTGCAAACATCTTCTTGTATTCCAGTTGAATACAGTATTTTAAGAGAGTATGTAAACTCGCATGTTCAGCTTCATTGTTACTTTTTATCTCTTTACTTTCTTGACTTCCAAAAAATACTTCTCGAAAATGAGAAAACCCAATCCTCCCTTTTTCAGCACTCTCCTGTAACTACCATTAAAAAACAAGGTAGCATATTTATCCTTCCTCTCCTCATGAATTTACAGATGTGAAATTAGTTTTGGTTTTATAACAGTTGCACTTTCAAAAGGTTCTTTACAAGTCAAAATATCAGCTAAACTAGCTCTTATAGTATCCTCCTTTAAACATGTAAATTCAAAATCTTGCAGAGCCAATAGCCACTTAGTAACTCTTTGGGCATTTTTAGTAGATTGCAAAACCTATGGAAGCAACTGAGAACTAGTAAGTACTACAAATGGTTTTTGAATCAAGTATGATTTCCATCTTTTAATTGTATATACCATCCCCCATACCAATAATTCTTCTTCCATCAAGGTTTTTTAGTTGCTCCAATGGAGCTACTACAATTAAGACAGGTTCATCCCATTTTGAGGCATAAGAACTGGAAAATTTCTTAACTTTTCTTTAATATGCAAAAATGCATCCTCTTCAACTTGCATCCAAACTAAAGGATCCCTTTGAGTTTCTTTATATAAAGGATATAAATACTTGGCTAGCATATGGAAGGATCTTGATAGATACCTCAACTTTTGAACAAAGCTTATCAGTTCTTTTACAGTTTTTGGAGAATCCATAAGAAGTAAAGCCTCAACTTTACTAGGCTAAGGTGAAATACCATTAGCAAACACTTCATGACCTAAGAGTATGACTCTAGTTCTTGCTATTTTACATTTATCAAAGTTTAGCTAATCACCATCCTCATCAAGTCTGCATAAATATTCATTAAGTTTTTGAGTGTATAATGCCCTTGAGTTGTACATACAAAAGTAGCCCATAAACACCTGCAAAGATTTCCTAATGAAAGGAGCAAATATCCATCTAACCCATCTTGAAAAGTTGGTGTATACATTCATCAGACCAAAGGGCATTACTCTATATAAGAAGCCTCTTGATCCAAGATCTCATCTTGAAATGGAAGAGGATAGTAGTCCCTCTTAGTTGCTACATTAAGAGGCTTGAAATCAAGCAACTTTTGAATTTCAACTTTAAGTACATTTTCCTGAATTGTACCAAGTCTCCTAAGTTTTTGAGCCATTGGTCCATACCCTTCTTTGAATTTCATATGGTGCACAACGCTGTTAGTACACCTTAATTGGTGATATTTATGTAGCAAAGAGTTTTGGGTATTTTTAAAAAATGGCTAAATATTTATCTCTTTCATCAGTGAAGTCATTTCCCAACATATTCATAAGCTTGGGTAGTCCAACATTCATTTCATGTTGCTGATCACATGTTTCTTGCATGAGGTTTGTACTTCCTGCATGAACATTTACAACTTTCTCCTCTCTTTTTAAACCTTGGATTGACAACCTGAAGAGGTCAACATCCCTAGAATGTAGGCTAGCTTCCCATTCTCTATCTTCCTCATCAAGGCTAGAATTTTTTCAATCACTACTTTCATCACCCGCGTAGTATCACTTTCATATCCATTTTTAATAATGGACCTTGTTTTCATGTCAAAGTTCACCCTCTTATGAGTTGGCTTCTTTACATAGAGTTATAATTTACCTCTATACCAATCTTGTATGGACCTCATACCAATCCTCCACGGTAGTCCCAAAATGAGAGGATATGCCCCAAGTTTTGCAAGCATAACATGGAAATCCAAACATGCTCTTTGGCCTTCAATATTGATTTCCAAGTTCTTTATGACTCCCAAACATTTCACTTCTTGAGTTGTTTGCCATTTTAACCTTAAAGAGTGACTTCCCTGTCATTTTAAGATGAATTTGCAACATTTCTTCTTCAGTGATTACACAAACTTGCGCACCACCATCAACATAAACTTGATCAATTTTCCTTCCGTGTATCCATGCATCCATAACAGGTATAATGTCTTTCACATCACTCCAACATGCCCAGTTCGTGTTTTTTCTTTCCTGATGCTAACCAACCCATGCCATTGCCTTCTTAGAGATGAGTTCATTTGCAGCAGTCGACCATATGTAACCTCAGCCTTCTTACCTTTTAAATCTTCAAGAGAGTTGTAAGGAACTTGATTGAATCCCCAAGTAAAGTTCCCATTTTGAATCTTCCTTCGTTGTCTAGCTTTCTTGTTGGTTTGTGGATTTTCTGCAACTTGTTTTTCCTTTTTAATCCTGACTACCCTCTAAGTTTTAGTTTTAGTATCCCTCTCTCTAGCTCTCCTATTAGCTAAAACATCTGCATTTTTCCCATCATCACACATCGTGTTTTCAATCAGATTCATACCCAATCACTACAAGGAAATGGGGGTATAGCGACGATCATTTTTGACGCAAATTAGTAGCATCGCTATTGGTGTTGCATTTGCGACGCAAATAAGGATGCCAATAGTGATGCCACTCTGAAAACAAAAAGCAGCGAAAACTTGAGTGCGACATTTCGCTACAAAGAGTTTCAGAGAGAGTGGCTTTGGGGGGGAGAGGAAGAGGAAGAGAGAAAGAGAGAGAAGGACAAATTCTCACCGCCATCGTTGCCATTCATGAAGAAGAGGGAGAACTGCATGAAGAAGAAAGAGGGGACATTGCAAAGAGGAGACAAAGAATCCATCCTCGGGCCTTTGCAGTAAGTACATTGCCTCCTCTTTGTTTGTTCTTGTTCTTTCTTCTTTTCTTTTGTTTGTTTTTCCTGAGAATGAGGTGCAGTGAGGAAGAAAGAGAGGAATTGAGAGAGGGAGAAGAAGAAAGAAAAAGTAAGAGAGAACAAGAGAGATAGAATAAACATGGAAGCTAACAAAGAAAGAGAGAAAGAGAGAGAGATAGGGAGAGAAAGGGAGGAAGAGAGGAGAATGAGTGAGAAAACAATGAGGGGATGGAGAGAAACAAAGAGAGGGTCAACAAAGAAAGAGAAAGAGAGAGAGAAAGAGAAGGGCAAGAGAACTCGAAACGAATATTGTAGAGAGAGATGGATAAATTGTGTTAGGCTAGTTATAAAACCAAAGCTACTTCTCAAGGGAAGTGGTGTCGTAGCACGTATGGTTGAAGGTCACCACAGGGGTTGGGCAAGAGAAGAATGTATGGGGATTCAAGAGCTTAGACTTCGGAGATAGTAGAGATAAGAGAAGGATTGAAGGTTTCAAGCCAAGTTCTTGAAGATAAGAGACAGCAGGGTATAGGTAGATTCAAGGACAGGAGTAGATGGAAGAGATTGAAGATGTAGAAGAGTATTAACAGAGATGAAGCCTGTCAGTTTCTTTCAACATTATAAGAAAATATAACTCTAATAGAAAAAATGTGTACAAAATAATACCTTCCTCTATGTTGTTCACATCGCCAATTTGATGCTTCCAATGGCTCCAAAAGGGGAGTTAAATGCTAGAATGCCTGGCCAGAATCCTGCCAGATCACTCATTCTCCATCTCCCACATTTGGAGTGTTGTTCACTACTTGAAAACAGTGATCACACATCGCGCGATTTCGCTAATCACTTTTTTTACATAAGATTCTCTCAATTTGGCTGAAAGCTACATGCTTTCTTTTACATGTCCTCTTAATCTAGAAGTTATCTATAGTTTTATGGATTTTTACAAGAGATAATATCTAGAATATCAAAAATTGACTAAAAACTTGTCCAAAAAAATCTAATATTTTGAACCATCGATACTAATACTAATGCCTAAAGTGCCATTAGCTCTCTAAATCTAAAAAGAAGCCACACTCTAGATTTGTTTTACATGGTGTGTACGTAGCGGCACGACATCCATCCCCTCCTAGCCTACACATCGTCTGGCATGTGCCAAAGTCTTACGAATTTGCAGTGTCAGAATAAGTATATTCTGCCATGTCAATGTCTTCATCTTCAGCCTCTTCTTCTTGCTCTATGTCTTCATGCTCTTGAATTATATTCAAGTCTTCTAGCTCATATGTTGAACTTTCTCTTCGTTTGAAGAGTTTGATTCTTTTTCTAGCTATGGGTATCTTCATGCTTGTTCCATCCAATTCAACCAATGAATATGTGGCATTGTCATGAACGACCTTTACCACATATGGCCCAAACCAACACTTTAGCATCTTCCTAAAAGCATTGTATTGATTGTTTAGGCTACTGTCATATACAAGCATCCGGTCCTTTTCTTAAATTGCTCTTTGCTAAAGTCAATGTCACTTATCAAATATTCTTTTGTTCTTTAGTCTTGTTGTCTTTAGCTTCTCAATAGCTACTTGAATATCTTCAGGCCTTGTTTCTAGCTGCCATATGCGCAAAGTCAGCAACTCTTCTCTACTGATGCCTTTCTCCCAAGGTAGAAGAATCCATGTGAGAATAGATTATTCAATTGGAATAATTGGTTGTTGTCCATGCATAAGTTTAGCTGGCAAATAGCCAATAGTCAACACTAAAGTGTGAGTAGTCCGGTCAGCCCATAATGCAAAAGGTAGCATTTTAGGCCATTCTATAAAGAAGTTTATCTCTAGACCTTTCTTCCAAATAAAAAATCCTAGAGGTTTTTACCAAACCTCAATTATACTATACTATTAATGTATCTAATTTCCATGGGTAAATCTTTATAATAGGATTCTTATCATGATTGATCTTTTGTTAGATGGTAGGCTATATCCCAAAGATCCTAGCAAAAATAGCACTCTTCCTTTCTATAATAGCTCTTCATTATTGAGGTTCATTGGTGATGGTTATAATGGGCTTCTAGGGTATACACTTAACTTGGACGCAAAAAAGGATGTCCTCAAATTGGAGAACCATCTTTTATTAAAACATAACAACGAATTACTGCAAGAGCTAGACGGCTAATGAACAACACAATCATTTTTTGGAGAAACGCATCAAATCTTCTCAACAAAAGAAAACTATTTTAGGAATTTGAAATCGAAAAAATGCTCTTAAAAATATTTAGTCTCAAAAGAGGAGAAGGTGGTTGTAGTAAAAGAATCCAAGAAGCAAGGTATATTTTTTTTCACTTTAAAAATATGAAATATGACTTTTTTTATAATTAATTGTATTGATTTGTGATGTTGATTTTGTTTAGATATTTTTTTCAATTGAATGCAAGTGAAAGAGATTCTTTGAAAGCATCTCTGTTTTATTATCATCTTTTTTCTTTAGTAGTTTCAAAAGATATTTTGGAAAAGAAGAAATTTAAAAAGGCAAAGAAACAATGCTTGGAGTCCTTTATAAATGATCATTCTTTGGATACTGAGTTAGTGCAAAAGACACTAGATAATATTGGTATTAGTCGAGATGCTTATATAAAGCTTTCAAGCTTTTATAGTCAAATATGAAGCAAGGACAAGTACATAATTGCATACTTTCAAGGCCATATGCGATTAGAACTATTAGACAGAGAGTGAATAACAAAGTGATAGAGATTCTAGGTGAGCCTTTCCATATCAAGGCTAGCTTCAAGGGCAAGAAAAAGGAAGTTGTATTCAATGAATTTAACAATATTTTCCTTGAATTTCCCATCCTACAATGCTTAATGATTAGATTCTATGACTTGTCATTGGAAGAGAAACAAGGAGTGGCTAGATTTGTGGTTAAACTTGATGAAATTGAGATTCTAAAATGTACAAAACTAGAGAGCGTCTCTATTACCTTGATGAATAGAGCACTTTCATTAGATCATTACAATCACTCAATTTCATTTAATGTTCAATTGGAACACATCTGGTGGGCTAGAAGCATTCAAGGTAGATACCGAGGATTTTGATATATTGTATTGGGTTTTTCATCGAACACCAATACCTGATGTTATTAAGAGACAAAAGTAGGAGAACAGCTATTTGTTGAAGGATTTGGGAACTATAAGATTGAGTGGCACATAGCTAGTGACTTAAAAACACTTAAATGTATGTACAATGTATCAAAGGGAGCCAACTCTAGATCTCCTTGCCTATATTGCATGTCCCCAACCATAGAGTTGAACTTAAGAAATTGGAATAGAGCTCCCTCTCGGCACAACAAGGATCCATAGTTTAAGCCAGTCCTAGATATTCATTTAGTGAATGCTCATATCTATACACTTCATGTGCTTTGTAGGATAATTGAAAACCTTGTTCATATTTATATAGGATTTGCATGGAAGCTGAAGCCATTATCAGCTAGAACAGATGTTGTAACAAAGATTGAAAAAGTCTTATCTACAATTGGTTTTCACGGTGGTAATGTTGTTATTAAACCAGATCTTCCAAAGTCTAAGGATGGCAATTATGTCCCCAAAAGCTATCTATTGGTGAAGTCAAGGGTAGAAGGTTCCTAAACTTTCATAGGAGACTTGGTAAGATAAACTCTAGGAATGGTGGCTCAACTATTAGATACAATCAGTAAAAGTGCCTACATACTGCAGTTAAGGATCATGCTGATAATGGGCATGCTCGGAATAGAAAAGCCAATGTTTGGGAAACACTAGACAAAGTATTCTTTTATTGTGATAAAACAGAGTGGAATGATGATAATCTCAAAGACATCAAAAACCAATTGAACCTTTTAAAAAATCAATAACAGAAGCTTGGACTAATCAACACTTCACTCACTATATGGTAAGAAGTTTGCATATGTATGTATCTTTATTGTCTAACTCATATAGGGTTTTCTAATTGAATTTCTTTATTTCTAAACTATACAATATATTTTATACAACCACGCTCCATATTTTATTAAGAAATATGGATCTCTATCTATTTGGTCAACCCAAGATATGGAAAAATCACATTATCAAGCAAGAACAAAATACTTTAGACACACGAGACATGGAGGTGGAACATACAAAGTAAACAATTTATTATAGGTCTTTCAATGGTTCTACAGATAAATTTGGCACAAATTCAACCTCAAAGACACAACCACATCATGTAATACATCATCTTTGGTAAGGACTATATCCACTGTTACCCAAAGAAGAAAATATGTATACTTAAACTCTTGTGCAAAGCAAAGATATTCAGAATGATTACAAACTAGACAAAGAGATGGAAAAATATGGGTTTCAAGAAACCCTTAACATCTTTTAGTCTGACTCTGTTTGCAGAAGAGTCTTTAGTTTCAAGGAATTCACTAGGTCCTCTAAAGGAATCTTTTATTTCATCCCACTCGATGAGACCTCTACATTTTAGGAATTCTTGTTTCGTATAGCCTGAAAGGAGATTCAAATTCTTGGCATCTCCTACATGGGAGAGAAAATAAGAGGCAATAACTCCAAAGTATCTTGCCCTAGATTCATTGTATCTAGGCATGAAGCCAAAAACTCTTATAGCTTCTTTCTTCTCCACCAAAATTATCTTTTTTGAACCTCTATTGAAAGCTTGGGATGTAATCACCTTGGAGATAGCTTTCAAAGCCGTTATTGGTAAGCTTGGAGAGCTTGAAAACCTACTATGATAAATTGCAACTATTTAATTATTTTAGCTTCTAATATGATCACCAAGGCCTTGGCTTTTGCCAAGCCCTGCCTTGAGCCCTTGGCTCTTCCAAGAAATTTGTCTGCATCTTCAATTTCTATCTTCATAATAAACCACAATACTATAAGATATCAATATATAAATATCCTATAATATTTGTTTATAATGCATAACATACTCTAATATAAATCACAATGGATATCTTAGAATTATCTTTTGTGCCTTAGGGTTCTCATCTTCCTCAAGAAGACTATGATCATATAGCTTTATTAAACTTTTTGGTTTCTCCTCTAATGGAGACTTCAGTTTCTCTTCATACAACATGTTATCAATACCAAGTCTCTATTGAATTTGTAAGTACTCTTCCTTTGTAGGTATCCTCCCCTTTTCATATTCCATGATTTGATTAATATAAGAATGCAAGGCTACAGAGCTATCTTGAAAATTCTCTCCCTCAATATCAACAGTTGCTAGTAATTCCTCTTCATAACCTATAAAACTCTTATAATTTTGACCCCATGCTGCAAAGATTTCCAAGTAATCTTCTTAAAGATAAAAATTGTGTTTAATATCATTTAGCAATACATATCTCTTTCTATTGATGAGATAACTAGGAAATGTTGGGACACATTCAAGAGGACCTGTTTCAATCTCAACACTCAACTCTATCTCCTTTTCTTCCACTTGTAATGTTTTCACTTTTTAAACAAACCAACATCAAATTCTTACACTAACTAGTTCTCAATATCCTTTAGAAACATTTCACCATTCTCTTCAACTTCTTTGTCTTTGCATGCAATATCCTCCATCTTCTTCTCTTTATCGTATCTGAATAACAACTATCCACATATTGAAGATATACAAGAAACCCAACATCCTTCTATACAAGAAGACATTGATGTTGATTCTATTGAAAATGGCAATCTACTTTCCAATTCTTGAATTCTTAATCAATATAGCTAAACCTTGTCTGCAAAGTTGTTCCAGTGGCATTGGAAGCTTCCATTACATCGCTAGAGATGAAAAGAGAGAGAGGGGGAATTGAAAGAGGGAGAGAGATATTGGTGGGAGAAATGGGAAGAGAGAGGGGGAGAAATGGAAACCAGGTAAGAGATACAGAGGAAACGATGGAAAGAAAGAAAGGGGAAGACGGAGAAACGCAAAGAGAGAAGGGGAAGAGATGGAGAGAGAGAGAGAGAGAGAATAAGAAGAAGAAGAAGAAGGAGAGAGAGAGAGAGAGAGAGAGAGAGAGAGTGTGTGTGTGTGTGTGTGTGTGTGTGAGGGGGAGAAATGGAAAGGGAGGGAGAGATGAAAAGAGAGAGAGAGAGGGAGAGAGGGAGAAAAAGAGAGAGAAAGATAGATAGAAAGAGTGAGAGAGACAGAGATGGAGAGAGGGAGGGAGATTAAGACTATGAGAGAGAGAGAGAGAGATGGAAAGAGAGGGAGAGAGATTAAGAGAGAGGAGAAGAGAGATGGAGGGAGATAAAACGAGAGGGAGAGAGATTAAGAGAGAGGTAAGACAGGGAGACAAAGAGAGGGAGAGAGAGATAAAAAGAGATAGAGAGAGAGAGGAGAGTAGGAGATGGAGAGAGAGAGAGATACTAAGAGAAAGGAAGATAGATAGGGATAGAGAGAGAAAAAGAGACAGAGAGAGAAAGGAAGAGAGAGCCCATGATGCTGAAGACAAAATTCGAGGACGAGAGAAGCGACCACCACAATTCCCAACTAATGGTAACTTGGGTTCAAAACAATTCAATTCAAATTTTCGAAGATTCAATCAAAAATTTTTCCTTCCATCTTCAATCCGTAAAACCTGGACACGACCCCCTGCCTTACCATCAAACAAAAATCCAAATCCTAAGCCATCTTACTATCCAAATCCCAACATTCCTAAACTTTCTGCTATTACCAATAATGTGTCTAAGGCTAATTAATCCATAGTCTGTTACAAATGTCATCAACCTGGACATCTGGTGGCCAATTATCAATCCAAAAAGTGGACTGTTCAAATCAAGTATTTGGGAGTGAGAGAAGATGAAGACCATGAAGAAATGCCAGATTTCACGGAAGACGATGACGATATCAGTACTACTTCAAATACTTTACCAGATATGCAAAATTCTCATTCTTTATTAACGATTAAATGTCTTGTGCATGGTAGAGAAAAGACTGTTTTACATGATGATGGGAGCACACACTATTTGATTTCTACAAAATTGGTCAAAGAATTGAATTTACATAATGTTTCTACTCATTATCGCATCAAGGCTGCAGCACTAGATACAATAGAACAAGAGGTGCATAACTCAGATATTAAAATTGGTGATTATGTTGAACCTAGAAATTTCTTAGTTATGCCTTTGCAATCTAGTGACATTATCTTAGGAATGCCTTGGCATCATCAATATAATCTCGATATAGATTATTCCACATATTCAATGAAGATTCATTCTAATGGGAAACAAATCACATTGCATGGTATGCACACTTTCGATAATTTTCAATTGCTTAGTCATACACAGGCTAAACATGCATTACAAAAAGGTAGCAAATCCTACTTAATATGGGTGAATGTAATCAGATAAATCCTAGGCATGCACAATTTCTTTAACAATTTCAAGACTGTTTTGCTGTTGACTTATCAGCTGGCTTATCAGCTATATGTCCCGAAGATCACAAAATAGACCTAATTCTTGGATCACAACCACCATGTAAAGCACCTTATATAGACATAACCAAATTGAAAAGAAAGAAATTCAAGTCCAAGTTGAAGATATGTTAACTCGAGAACTCATTAGGCCCAATAGTTCTCCATTTGATACACCTGTCCTATTAGTGCAGAAGAAAAACAATACGTATAGGATGTGCATTGATTATTGTGCCCTAAATAAGATCACTGTTAAGAATAGATATCCGATCCCTAGGGTAGACAATCTTATGGACAAACTACAAGGGTCTATAATATTTAGCAAGATAGATCTTAAATCTGGATACCATCAAGTACGATTGCACACATGTGATATTTTCAAAATTGCATTTACAACACAATTTGGACACTTTGAATTCCTTGTTATGCCTTTTGGTTTAACTAATGCACTAGCCACATTCAGTCGTACGATGAATCGCATATTTTTGAAGCATCAATATTGTGTCATTATTTTCTTTGATGAAATATTGGCTTTCAGTAAGAATGAAAACGAGCATTATGAACATTTATCCTTGATTTTCAAATTATTGAAAGAGAATCAATTATATGCTTGTCCTGAAAAGAGTGAATTTTTCCAAACACAAATTGAATACCTAGGACATATTGTTTCATCTGAAGGTATTAAAGTTGAACCTAAAAGGATAGAAGCAATTTTGAATTGGCCGATACCTATAAATGTGCATGAATTATGTTCTTTCTTAGGTCTTGCTAGCTTTTACAAAAAAATTGTGAGAAATTTTCCATTGCTTACATTACCTTTGACAAAATTATTAAAGAAAAGTATTGTGTATCATTGGTCTAACAATCAACAAAAGTCCTTTGATTTACTGAAACATGCTGTAACTTATGATCCTGTCTTGCAATTACCTGACTTTAATAGAACCATTTTCCTAGCAGTCACTGACGCTAGTGGATCTGGAATATGAGTAGTCCTTATGCAAGATTCCCATCCCATAGCCTACTCTAGCTGCAAACTTAAACCCTCTGAACTTAAGTCTTTTACCAATGATAAGGAATTGCTAGTTATAGTACAAGATTTACATCAATGGAAACACTATTTAATGGGATCTGAATTCATGATCAAAACTGATCAACAAAGTATTAAACATCTTCTTAGTCAGCCACAAATATCTGACAGACACATTAAATGGGCTGCTTTTATTCAAAGTTTTCATCCACTTATACAATATCAACCCAAAAAAGAAAATGTTATTGCTGATGCTTTAAGTAGAAGACAGACTATTCATAATATCTCTATGATATCTTTTGAGTCTCTTCTCCCTATGAAAGATACCTATGACCAAGACCTTAGTTTTCAAGCTGATTGGAATAAATTAGTTGCAAATAACTGGATTCCAATTAATTCATTGTCTTACGCTGATGGATTTATGTTCTATGAAAAAAGATTATGTGTAACTGTTCCATTTCGATCGTATGTCTTGCACGAAATTCATTGTCCCCCATACCAAGGCCATAGAGATATTATTTCTACTTTGCATACATTTATTGAACATTTTTATTGGCCATAGATGGAATCTGATGATCTAACTTTGTATCTGAATGTTTAATTTGACAAAGAGTTAAACGACACTATGGTAAACAATATGGTTTATTAATGCCTTTACCAATTCCACAATGAGCATGGGAACAGATTCCAATGGATTTCATTACTGGTTTGCCCAACACTAAAGCTAATCATGATATGATTTGGACTATTGTAGATAGGTTTAGCAAACAATCATATTCCATTCCCATGCAAGAAAACGTTAACTGCATCTCAAAGTGCTCAATTGTTTTTTAAAACTGTTTTCACTAATCATGGTTTGCCAAAAGTTATTATTTCTGACCGTGATTCTAGATTTTGTAATAATTTTTGGACTACTTTGTTTGTTAATTTAGAAACAAAGATTGATTTTTCATCTGCATTTCATTAGGAAACAAATGGGCAAATAGAAGCTACTAACAGTACAATTTTAGATCTTTTGCGTGCATGCACAATTTCAAAATAACAAACATGGGATACATATTTACATTTACTTCAGCTTGCATACAATAACACACCACATACAGCTACATACAAAGCACCATTTCAAATTATTTATGGATATAGATTCCCTGCACCTGTTACATCCAAGTCAAACAAAGTTCAAGCTACTGATAATATTGCTAACATGTATGCTACTATTTTTGATGAAGTTAAAGATGTGATTGTGAAAGCCCAACAATCATATACAAAACAAGCTAACAAGAAAATAAAAGCTATGAGTTTCAAAGTTAATGATTATGTTTGTTTACGCATTGAAAAGAGAAGATTACAAAGTGTTGACAAACACCCTGTTGTAAAGTTAGCTCCTAGATTTTATGGAACTTTCAAGATCATTCATAAAATCAATGACAATGCATTTAAATTAGAATTACCCCAACACTGAACAATCCACAACACTTTTCATATCAGTTTATTACGACATTTTAGAGGCCAATTACCTATACACCCTGTCTATGAAAACCCTCCTTTGTTAGAAAAATAAACTGAAATCCTTGAATGTGAAACTGTTCTAGATACTGACTTTATGACCACTAGAGCTCACCGTAGATATTCTAGATATTTGGTTAAGTTTAAAAATCATCTTGTTGAAGAGGCCCAATGGATGCACGCCCAAGACCTAAGTGCTTACCCCTCACTATTGGCTCCACATTGAGCTAATAGCAATTGAGGATAATTGCTATCCCATCCCAAGGGTATGATGCAAGGAGGCATATTCTACGGTGGATTTCATGAGGTTTTGCGGTGGATTCCGTAAAATTATATTTATTGCCAGGGCTCATACACAAGGTGGATTCCTTATGCGAAAAGTCAATGGGGACACCTGTCCTTTTCAAGCATCTCGTTAATTTAATGTGCAAGTGGATGATTCCATAGCGGGTAATTTCGCAAAATACATATTTAAATTAATGGACATTTATGAGTTTAGAGTACACACTCGTAATAAATAAATATTAGGATTTAGTTCTAAAAATTTATTTATTTTGTAGTTGTAGACTGCTAGATATTCACTTTTTTTGTTTAATTTTAATATTTTCCTAAAAATTGTGAATGTTTCAGTTGATGTGTAGAGCAAGAAGCGGTGGAATTGGGAAGCACTAGGCGATAGTGTGTATTCAAGTTATTTAGAAAAAATTATCATTTTTATAACGTGTCCACTAGTATCATCTAGGACATATCTTAGCAGTCCATCGGAAAGGATGTCTAGAAAGCTCCGCCCAGCACTCCCATGGAATGTTATGGGATTTGCGATCTAGGGCTTTTCGTGTCTGCCACATAGCGGAAGTATTCCGGTCGTTCCCACTTAGGAGCGACCTGAATTAGGGTTTTCCTGATTGGTCATTTCCTAACAGCAACTAGCCTCGGACCCAAGCGAACTACTTTACGCAGAAACGCCAGGTCCGAAGCGAATTCACACTGCACTTGGTTCAAGGAGAATGGGAAACAAGAGGGATGAAAAGCTCAACCTCTCTGCCAACATAAGGCATAGTCCCATTCCGTTCCCCTAAAACAGCGTAAATCGGGTTAAGACATAACTCTAGGTCAACGCTTTTGTTGTTCGTGTCCTTTGACGATCATCCCACTGTTCCTCGTGATTTGAGAAAAGTTTCCGGCCAACCGGGACCACCCATCCATAGGATGGACCCATGGCCCATCCTCCCCACTTTCCTTGGGTTGTTTTAGTTATGTAATTATCTAACACATTAGTTGGACATGTAACAACCAACTTCTTTAATTAACCCGTTAAGCATTGGTTCCTTCACGTAATCTTATCACTTGACATAGAAAAACAATATCAGACAAGTTCTTTATTAATAGGTCATCATATTTATCTTTGAAATACAAAGAGTTCTGCATGTAGGCTTATCCACAATCCGCCCGAAGGCTATCCAGCAATCCACAGGGATCACTATTCCAAGTTTCCACCCGTAGACTAGTATGCGGGCCTCGAGATCCAATCCCGAGTCACGTTAGCCTCTTGTGCAGGACCCGGAAGGCGAGGGATTTACGGCCAGATCCCCCCTTGGCACCCAAGCATCCTCCTGCTCCAAGTAGCACTCAATGGAGAGACCTCTCGCGGCGGGTTTGGTCCACGTTCCCGGCGCGGTCAACAACCCCCTTGGTTAGGGTCAGGCAGGCAGTCGGGGGTAACTGAAGCTACCTCTCCCTTCAGGCCTTCAACTTGAAGTATAGATATTTATTTATTTTGTAATTCATTGGTCAAACAAGTCAAACAGTGCTCTAAAATCTCTAGCAAGCACAAACATTTCCATTGATCATTTTTGTTATTGGCAAACTGCTAAGGGATGATTCCTTCCTTTCGAATGCATCCAGAACTCGATCCGGGTTTCTTGCAACTTGGCAAGATCCCATATATTCTGGTTAGGGCGTACCATATTAACCCAACTTGGTCAAACCTTAAAGCTCATTGGGTATGTCAGTTTCTGGTTTTTAATCTCCTATTAATCTTCCTTACTCAGGAAGGATATCAAAGTATACATCCTCTTGCAAGATAACTTGTGTAAGGATCCGCCATCCTTGTTGTGAGAATTTGGCCTTTCTTCTTGTGATTCAATCACAAGACCATATGACTCTGTACTTGCTGTGCAAGTCCCGCATCGTACTATGAGATAATGGAGTCACAAAACAATCCGTTTCAGGTTCTTTAAGTTGACGTTGTTAGACCTAGGGCTTCCTAGCTTTATTTTTTTGTAAGAAACTCAGGGACAAACCCTAGTTCTTTTTACGTTTACAATTTACTGACCCTAGATTCAGGGAATGTGGGCAAGTATTTAAGGTATAAACTTTTCTTGGAATTTAACTAATTCCCAATGAATATTTCGCAGCATAGGTATTTTTAATTTTATATTAATTTGGTTAACTCTAGAAGGTAATTTCGAGATTACTTCCGCATGATTTGTTATCTACGTGTCAATTGACTTTTCAATCCTATACTTTATCGATTTGAGGGCAGGTTAATTCCAACTAATCTTCCTTTTCTTTGCGAACAAAACTTATGCTAAATAAGCAACCTTTTTCTTGCTAAGTTATGCAGTTAGCAAAGATAATTTCCTAGAGTTTATGCATCGTACGAATCCTTTCATGATTTGCACTTTCCATGATGATTCTTTGTAAAAAGAATAGGGGTTAATAGTGCGAGATGCAGTTTTATATCTTTAGGCTTAACTGAAGTATACTACTTTAATGGGTAAATAATCTTGCTCATAATTCATTTCAATGCATAAAGCTATTTGAAAAGAAAATACGTTTATACTTTATTTATTTTGCATGTTCCATTAGATGTATTTCGTCATGAATGAATAGGACAAGATATATTCTATTTCTAACAACTAACCTTGCATGATTAAATTACAACGATATAAAATAAAAATTAAGAAGGAAAAACTTGGGTTTGGGGTGAGATATCCACATGGATTCCGGGAGATGACCCTTCCTCAACTGTGCCTTGGACTTTCTTAGGAGGCATCGCAATTGTAGTCCTTCGAACATGGAAACAACTTTACACTTCCTTTTCAGAATTCCACCATCGCTCCCTTGCACTTCAATAATCTTCTTCTCTTTTTCGAGTAGGGGAAAAACCCAAGTCCCAAGGGTATTTTGGAAAGGGAAAGGAATAGCTAAGGGGTTTAACCACGAGGAGGGGGTAGTAAGACATTTTCAAAGCCTAGTACTTTTGGGGGGAAAAGGGTCTTGTAAAGCCCAAAAAAAAAAGTTATAAGTGGTTAAAGCACAAGGGGGGGGAATGATTCTGAAACCAAGCGTAAGGGCTAAATGAAAATTAAGAATACTAGGAGGGGGGTTCCAAAATACCATGGAAAAGAGCTTATAGGGGTTAAAAACCGGGGGGGGGGGGGGGGATAATCATAAGGTTTTTGGGAAGGCACCACAAGGGATTGAAAGGGCCTTAAGAGGATTAAAACCCGGGGGGGGGGGGGGGGAGGGGGCGGGGAGGGGGGGGGCGGAAAGGGGGCTTAAGGGTCTTAAAAACCCGGGGAGGGGGAATGAAAGGGGGCTTAAGGGCCTTAAAAACTCGGGGGGGAGGGGAATGAAAGGGGGCTTAAGGACCTTAAAAACCCGGGGGGGGGGGGGGGGGGGGAAATGAAAGGTGGCTTAAGGGTCTTAAAAAACCCGAGGGGGGAAATGAAAGGTGGCTTAAGGGTCTTAAAAAACCCGGGGGGGGAAATGAAAGGGGGCTTAAGGGTCTTAAAAACCTGGGGGGCGAGGGGGGGGGGGGTGAAAGGGGGCTTAACTAGCCCCCTTAAGAAGCTTCTCTTCAGAAGCTTCTATGCTTCATACGTGGCAGGAGGGCGTTTCAACGCCATGTTGGCGACGGGCAGGCTGTGCTTCTGTGTGGCGAATGAGGTCGACGGCTGTAGGCAGTGGCATTGTTGTGTCAGCTGGCAGCTTTCTCTCTTCTCACATGGCACGTTCCGACTTATCACAGTCTTTCCCTTCCTTTCACCCCACGGCAGCGACCGGATGAAGCAAAATTTCTTCACTCTCACACATGGCCTGACGGTTCTCTCTTCTGGTCTTCTCCTCCGTCCGTCCAGCTGTGCAGCCCCCCCCCAGTTATATAGGGGAGGGGATAAGATCCTCCCCCCCTCATACCCCTCATACGTGTCAATGGCATGCATCTCGCACCGCTGAGAGCACCCACCGAGGTGCTTCAGCGACCTTTCTATTCCCCTCCCCTTCAAGAACAACAGTCAGTTGGGGAGGGGAATTTTAAAAAATTTGCATTACCGTAGGAATTTATCAAAATTATCCATTGAAAGGGTTAGTTCACGCGAATCGAAATGTAGAACTTTACAATTTTGATGGACACACATCTTAGGCGTGGCGCCATTATTTATTTTGATGCGCTTATTTATTGAAGCACTTTACATTTATTTATTATTTTGTATCAGCATGGGTGCACGATTTAAATATTTGTTATTGGACATTGTATTTGGATATAGCCCAACTCTTTGGGCACCCAACCGCTTTATTCTTTATTTGGACAAAAGCAAACACAAAATCTAAAGTGTGCTAATTGTAAATTTGGGCTAAATAATATATTAGATACATGCTCTGTGGAGCGCTCACACAAGGCATGGGGCGAGATTGTACCCAATTGCGCTTTTTGCTCAGGTTGTGCAAGTCTTCTCTCTTGTTTTTTGTGCAAAAGTAGAGTTCTTTTGTTCTTGAGGACCTTCCGGCACTTGCTGTGTATGTATACATCATCCAATCTGTGCACCAAAGACCCCATGAAGAGTTGGTACTCCTCACTTTAGTCGAAGTTCTGGGGAGAATAGATTTGGTGATTGTCATTAAGAAACAGATGTAGTATCCCTCTCTCAATTGAGTGGAGGACCATCACCCTTATTGGCTACATTTATAGGCACTACCACTCCTATGATTGTTAGATTTTCGCAATCATTTATGGGTGGCACTCGTCTAGGTGTCACTCCAACTATAGGTACATGAGATAACATATATCTCCTAGTTATGTTTAGTAGCATGCTCCTGGATGGAAGAGAAGTCATACTAGACATATCTCACTAGGGTATGGGTACTTTGGGAGACATCCATAGGTGTTATGTATATGAATGATGAGGGAAAGACACTCATAGTATAGGTGCATGAGTTTTGCAAACTGATCTTTCTATACAACGCATTAGATAGCTAGAAAAATGTGCCAAAGGCTAGCAAGGACTATGTGATAACATCCTTGCATGAGGAGTTTCCAGCATCTTGTGCCTCACTAATCATTTCTCTATAGGATCGATGAGGAATCACACGTACACTTATGTCCCATAGATAATCTGATGTGTGGATAGTAGTAAAGAATAAGAGAATGAAGCCCAAGTGGCTAGATTAGTAGGATTGGACAAGCCTAAGAGAGGAGGCTACTTCTTCTTAACAAAAATGGCAATGACAACAAGAGGCTGCAAGGGCCTAACTCGAGGCAAGATTCGTGCATTACCTTAGGATTGACAACCATAGGACATACCTAGGGGATTTTGTAAGTTTTCTATTTGTTATAGTAGATTCCTTATTCTCTTTATGTCCCAAATTAATAACCTAATTCTAATAATATTAATTCACATTTTTTACTATAGCACTCAATTACAAATCACAATATTGCAAGTCTAAAAACAATATATACAAAAAGATATGGCTTGACTACACTCATTACAGCACCTCTATGTGCATGATTGTTAGGTATGTCATGTATCTTTTGATAGAGTAGTAAATTTTTAGTTTTAAAAATATTTTTTTTTATTTATAGTAATCATTGTTTATGTTGTAAATCCCTATCAATGATCCATTTCATCGAGATGAACTTTCTGATGGCAACTGACGATTATTACAACCCTAGAAATTCCCTAAAAGGAGTTTCATTGATAAGATATATATAAAGAGAAGTAGATATTCTAAGAAGGTATAAAAATAGCCACAATTTTGACTTTTCTCCTATAGGACTAGTATTAATATCTCTCTCATTCTTTTGATCTCGTCTTCCCCTCCCTTTGTCTCTCTCTCTCTCTCTCTCTCTCTCTCTCACTCTTTCTCTCTCTCCCTATATATATATATATATCTCCCTCTCTACAAAAATAGAAATGTAGAAAATAAATCTCTATTCCTCTCTCTCTCTCTCTCTCTCTCTCTCTCTCTCTCTTTCCCCCATGTAAATAACAATGTGTAAAGAATACATGGAGATCGAGAGAAAAGGGCATACCTCATGGTTTGAAGATGGATGTTTGCTATCTTGAAGCTCTTCTACATGATCTTCTTATTATCCTTTCTCTTTGTGACTTGGTACTTTACGTGGCCTTCTCTTCAAGCTCCTCCTCCTCCTGTGTGTGTGTGTGTGTGTGTGTGTGTGTGTGTGTGTGTGTGACTCTTCTCCTCTTTTCCTCTCTCTCCTAGTTAAAATAGTTGTATAATTTTATTGTGACTTTTTTGCACTTCTTTTTCCCACACTATAGCAACACTATTTGCTATGCTAATTAACATGCAAAAAGCATCACTATTTGCAAATATCATCCCTATTTACAGTGCGAATAGGATGAAAATATCATCACTATTTAACAATAGCAACTCTTTAAAAAATCATATCTACGAAGCATCCCTATAGATCCATTCCCTTCTAGTGTCTCTTCCCCCCCCCTCTCTCTCTCTCTCTCTCTCTCTCTCTCTCTCTCTCCCCTTTTGTTTACTCACATTCTTCCCCTTACTCTTTTCCTCTCTCAAGTATATGAACTTTATAATGGTGATTCTAGTTGCAAAGACAATATCCCAATACTTGGATTTATTATCTAACTTAATCCTAATTAAATACTAAAAATGGCAAGCATGTACAATCACTTGCTTATGTAGTGACTTTATCATAGATGTTCTTAGTCCATATCTAGTGAAAGAAGATAAATCTTTTCAAAGGTCAATCAAAAATATGTAACATCTTTTCTAAAGAACTTCAAATCCACTCCATAGTTGTTATTAATAGTATAAAAAAGCTTTGATAAAAGATTAGAATCTATTCTAACAAGAACGGCCTATGCAGCTATTGATGCTGCAACTTATGGGCTGCAAATAGATCCAACTAATGAAATTGTTAAAGCATGTAAAAGTAATACAAAATCTAAAGTGTGGATGTAGGCCTTGGAACGCATGGAGCAAGGCAAGGCAACTAAAGATGATTTAACCACTGCCAGTCAATGTATTTGAGGAAGAACCGGTTGGTCCAAGCCTGTGGATTCATTTTCAGCTTTTGCTCGGTTAGCTAAAATTAATAATCAAGAAGCCATGATAGAAGAAAAGAGAAGAAGATGTTGCCGGTCCTTCTTCTTCAGGACCGACTAAACGCATAACAAGAAGTAAACCAGACCAACAGAAGGCTGCTGAAAATCCATCGCCGCCAGAGTTTGACATGGGAGATGCCCCTCAAGCAAAGAAGACAGAAGGAAAAAGAAAAAGCAAACATCCCAGCTACAAGTTGCAGTCTCACATAGAGACCGCAACGGATCTTAAACGGATCCTAGAAGAAAGGATTCTTGGAAGTAGAATTGAATTTACATTAGGTGAAATTCTCCGTATTGCAAAACGAGGATTTCATGATGTAATAATTGATGTAATTAAATGAAAAAGACAATATGTTGGGGGCGAGGATAATGACAAAGCTGTCCGATTCTTGACCGTCTGTGTTAATCACCTCCGGAATAGGGATCGATTGGGAGATCATCTTGTTCCTCCTAATGCTTGAGAATTTAAGGGTTTTCGGGTAGAGCTGCTATAAGTGGAGGCTATGGCAGTGCATCATGTCACAAAAAATTGCCTCCACATATGAAGGAGGCAAGGCCAAAAGCTGATTTGCAGGTTTTTTCAACCAATGATGTGGGCTGTTATAAACAGTTTTTAGCCATGAACAGGGCTGAAAGAAAGTATTTGTGTCATATGGAGCAAGAGCTGAAGCAAATTGATGTTTTACCTAAAGATGAAGAAATTTCAGGACTATTTTATGGGCAGAATAATAATGATACAATGGCTGAAATTTATACAGTCGTTCATGCAGAAAAGCAAGCTGAAAATCAGTCCATACAAGTATATACATTGGATATGTATGACAATTCAAGAATTTGCAGATTATGAAGCTTTTGGACAGCCAAACAAGGATGAAGTAAGAGTAGAAACAAATTATAAAATAGTTGATAAAAAGATCAAGCCGGTAGCTACTCCTCTACCGCCTGAAAGCGAAGGACTGGCAGAAAGGGTATCCAAACACCCAAGCCTTCGTGATCCTAAAGATATTGGTCACCAATTTACAGCAGAAAGTCTACAAAAGCTGAAAATTCATGAAGACTCTTTCCTCTTGCCGGCTGAAAAGAAAATCTTCATGCAGATGTTAAAGAATCATGGTAAAGCCTTTTCATTTCAACCACATGAAATTGACTGTGTGGATCCAAGCATTGTGGCACCAATGGTGATTTTTACGGTCCCACATGTTCCTTGGAATCTTAAACCAATTCTAGTTCCAAGGGCTCATTTGCCTAAGTTATTAGAACTTCTAAATGAAAAGATAAAAATGCGAATATTAGAGCCATCTTCAGCTCCATATTCCAACCGATGGTTTATTGTACCGAAGAAGAATGGATCTTTGCGATTCATTCAAGATTTACAACCCGTCAATAAAGTCACTATTAGAAATGTTGGATCAGGGCCAATTGTTGATGAGTTTGCCGAAGCTTTTGCAGGTAAGGCAATCTATTCCATGGGAGATTTATATTCAGGCTACGACCAATTTCAGCTTGCTTTGGAAAGCCGAGACATTACCACAATGAAGACGCCTCTTGGCCTAGTCCGCATGTGTACTCTACCTCAAGGGGCTACAAATTCAGTAGCTCACATGATGAATGCTATGCATAAAGTATTGAGGGATTGTATTCCTCAATTTACTCTTCCTTTTCTTGATGATGTTCCAATCAAAGGATGTGAAGTTCATGAGAAAAATGAAGAACTCAATGAACTTGGATGTCGAAAGTTTGTTTCTGATCATATTAATGATTGTGCTCAAATCTTGTCTAAATTAGAAGAAGTCCATCTTACTCTTTCAGGAGCTAAATCTGTTTTTGGAGTCGAAGAAGTCCTTGTGGTCGAACATATGTAAGCTTCACTGGGAGTTATATGAGGAATTTGCATATAAAATTCAGACATTGTTATCCAATAACCAACTTAGTTACACAAGTTCTTTTGTATTTAGCATATAATTTTCAGTTATACCATGTATATTGATGAAAAATAAATCTTTGGGAACCTACAACTTGGTCAACTGGAAGTAATTGACAGTCTGCAGGATAAATCACATTGATTCAGGTGCAAAAATATGGTCAGAACTCAAGAAAAATGCCAAAAGTTGTCAAAAGTCCACTAGGTTCACATGGGACCTGAAGTAATAGACTTAAGTGACCAGCAAGTGACCTGGGTAGGTCAAAAAGTGACCAGGGCCTGAGCAGGGAGCAGCCCGCATTTTTCAGCGCAAAATGCGGGCTACACAGTCTGAGCACAACTGGAGAAAGCTGGAGCTATGGTGCATGATTTGGAGCATGCAAACTGAAGATCAACAGGCCCAAAAGCTGAAGGGATAAACATGGTGAGAGCTCCACTTCTCTGCCCATTTGGTCTGACGAAAATGCATGTTGAAACACTCTATAAAAGAGGGAAATCTGAGAGAAAAATATTCAGCCTGCTCTTATGCATGACTTCTCTCATTTTGTCTACCTCATTCTTGGTCCAATGAAGCCCGACTTGTACCCAAGTACTTGAGTGACTTTGGGGCAAGCAAAGGGTGAGGATTTAGAAGGTATATGGGCTCTTATGGGCTGAAATAACTAGTCATAAATAGGGCAGCCCACTATTATGGTCCATTTTTATGAGCAAACAAGACATTTATGTGGTTGTAATGGAAGGAAATGACCTCTTTTCATCAAGACTTTGTTCATTAATGATTAGAGGAGCTTTTTCATGAGTTTATGCACTCATTCTGAGCTTGATTATGGGCTGGAATTTTTTATTTTAAAATAGGACTGAAGCTAAAATTATGCTTCTTCAATTCATTTCATGTATCATTGGCCCAAATCTTAAATGTATTTGAGTCTATTAACATAATACTTGTTCCAAAGGGTTGAAATCCATCTATATACTTGAAATAAAAGCCATTAGAACTTGCATTTAATATTCATAATTGAATTGAGAATCTGAAAATGTCCTTTATGATATGATATATGTATCCAGAGGCATTTGATGTTATCAAGATAGAGTTATTTCTTCCGTTCATGTATGCTAAATACATAGAGAAAATCCTTGAATTCTTCTGCCGTACCTAAATCATTTCTAAATCCCGGATCTTATTAAACCCCAATCTATTTCCCCTTCCTGAACTTTGAATCCTAAACTCCTCTTCTGCACTAAAGCCCCGGTGGTAGACCTTCAACCCTTAACACGATGACAGCGCTCAAGTTTCGGCCTACTTTTTTTTCTCTGTGGGGCGTCGCTATTTGCGTCGCAAATGCGATGCAAATAGAGACGCCACTATTTATCGTCACTAATCGGGATCACTATGGCCTAGTTTCCTTGTAGTGATTGTTATGCTAAGGAGGATGGTATCTACAATGCTAAATTACAATAAAGAAACTATGCATCATCTTGACAATAGAATGAAGATAAAAATAAGTGTTTGTTTGTTATGTAACATATCATGAATGCTATTATAGGAAAGGGGACATGATAATATATAATATATTGGTTCAAATGTATCTAATCATATGACCAGCCATGTTGAATGGTTTGGAGAGATGCAAGATTTACAAAATCTATGTTATGTGTAGGCAAGTGATGATTCATGTCACCTAATTTCACACATTACAACAGTCCCCTTATCCTTGCATGATGGTCAAACTATGTTAGATGTATTATATGTGTCATCTATCATAAAGAATTTAGTGTCTATTGACTAGATGGTAGAGTAAGGGTTGCAAGTTTTATTTAATGCAAAAGCTTGTCTTATCGAAGACTTTATTCATAAGTGTGGATTGGTCACAAAAGAAAGTAGAGTTGGGTACATATTCACTTTAGATATTTAAATTCCTATTATGAATGCTACCGTGTATGCTAAAGGTAAATGAGTATTTTTAGATATTGAAATATTGCATCAATGTATCAGATATACCAATGTGCAAAGGCTAAAATTAATACAGTCTAAATGGTTGGTTACAAGGTTGCATACTTTTAGACTTCCAAGATTTCATAAAGTATGTGAAGCTTGTTAGTTTGGTAAGAAATAAAGACAATATTTTTTGTATGATAGAGATGTGAGGAGGAATATACTTGATGTTATGCATGCAAATGTTTGGGGGCCTACAGAAAATATACCTCTTAGTGACAATAGATATTTTATCATGTTTATTGATGATTTTTCAAGAAAGTTATGGGTATATTTCATGAAGGTAAAGAGTAACATATTTGAGTACTTCAAAACTTTCAAGGCTACTATTGAAATAGAAATAGCTTGAAAGTCAAGTGCTTGAGGTTAGATGAAGAGGGAGAGTATCACTCTAATGAGTTTAGTAACTTCTTGATGTCTCATGATATAAAGAGATAGGTTAGTTGCAAGTTTATCCCGCAATAAAATGAGATTATGGAAATGAAAAATAGACATATCGTAGAAGCTGCATGGGCATTGATGGCTTAAAAGAAAATTTCAAAGCTTTTTTGGCTTGAAGTTTTTCATACCACTATTTATATTATGAATATAAATCCCACAACTACAGTTCATGTAATGATCCCCAAAGGATACTTTACAAGCAAGAGGCTTGATGTGTCACACTTGAAAGTGTTTGGTTGTATTGCATATGTCCATGTGTCAAATGAGTTGCAAAAGAAGCTTCATCCAAAGGTTATAAAATTTATTTTTGTTGAATACTTTTTAAAGCAAAAAGAATTTTGTTCTTATAACCATATCACATGTGAATTTAGAGTAAGCAAGGATGCTATTTTTTATAAGATGAGTAGTTGGTATGCATATGGTGGTGATGCATTGGATGATGACAATGATCATGATAGTTATGTTCAAAAATACAAGCAAGAATCATAGAGTCTTAGTAGACTAGAAACATTATCTAGTACTACATCTATAGTTACTCATTATTAGTTTGGGAGACTAAGGAGCAGTTTAGGTGTATCTACTAGTATTACAAGTAATGATAAAGGGAAGAAGAAAGTGTCAGATGGTAATGATACATCTACTAGTATTTTGGGGTTTCCTAGAGATTTCAATGGTTCAAATAGTTTTAATGATAAGCTTGGTATTCCTTTAGCCAATAGTACACCAAGTGTATAGAGATGAACACATGGTAATGTAAAGCCTCTAGTGAGTGGTCTAGTGGTACACAAGTCTAGGATGGTTCACCTTGTAAGGCCCAAGCCACCTTCTCACCATCTTGTGAATAGTAATATGCTAATTGTCCAAGTTGCTATCTTACACCAATATCCAATCTCCCTCTTCCACTACTCTAGGTCCTAGCCTATGCTTGTTATCAAACTTGTGCTTGTTTTGTAGCCTAGCTTCTTTGAGATTTTCCACTGCATACTGAACATCATTATCCTTCACTCAAGTTGCAAATGCAAAGAGCTAGGAGCTCATCTCCAAACATATTCTCTTGCAAAGGTAAAACACTCCAAGTAAGTGCACAAGCCTTTATCAACATAACAGATTTTGGCCCATATATCAACTCCGAAGGCATAGAATCTCTAGTAACGTTATGAGTAGCATAATCCATCCAAAGAGCATAGGGAAACATTCTCAATGGGTCTTTAGTATTTGCACCCAAAGGCATCCCAAGGACGATTGGATTTGTGGGAGTGGATAAGACATTAGGCATACACAAGATTTGTGTGATTGCCAAGAGTTACAATGGGTGGTCGGGTTTCCTTGCTAATATCTCCAAATGCTAGTGGTCTTCCATCCATGACTTCATCTAGTGTAGGATTCATCTTTTGGAGTACTGGAATCCACTATCCATTCACAAAGCCATTGTCAATGAAACATGTAGAGGCCCTGAAGTCAACCATAGTTTTGAGGGAAAGATTCTTTCTTAGTAGGATCATCTAGACTGTGACAAGGAAAGTTTCCATGGGTGTAGGGGATCCATTATTATATCGAATTCCACTTGTACGATCTCATTTACAATCGAACATCCTTGTTTTCCTACTCAAGGATAGTTGCAACAACTCTTGGGGTTCTTTCCCTATTATTTAGGCAATTTAGGCAATATTTCCAGGGTCTCCACAATATAGTCATAGATTATTCTCTCTTCATCTTTGCTTTTCTTGTGGGTTCAAGTGCTAGAATGCGGTATTATCTATTTGCATTAGTTTAGGCTTGGTTTCTTTTGTCATTTGTTCTTTGATTGGAGCTGGGTTCCATTGGCAAGGCCTTAATTCTTCATGCTTTTCTTGCTTCCTCTCAAAAAATCTATTGTCACATTGGATGGCTTGCATGTTATAATCATAGAGTGTTTTTGTCCCAAGTATAGTGAGCATGAGGTCCTTCATATCATCTCGAAGACCACATCTTGTGTAGCTCGTGTTTTGTTTCTACTACTCCATTAGTATCTGCATCTCTAAATGTGGAAGTGAGCTTGCAAAGAAATGCCTCATAGTTATGAAGTACTAGCATATTCTTTTCCAAAATTGGGGCAAAACCGTGAGACATCTTGACCACAAAGCACAATCCCATTGAATCCCACCTCCTTGGAAGTATCATTTGGATACCTATCAAGTTGCATGAGGATATAGAGCTTTACTTGTTGCAGGAATCCCCCCTTAACTTTGATCGGTCACCATTGAACTTCTCTAGCATACTAACCTTGAGTTATCTTGTTGGGGGTTGATAAACTTGCGGAATCATATGATTACTTCTTGTATTGTTCTACAAGCCTCTGATCTGGTCTTGCATCTTTTTAAGTGTAGGGCCTAGATGCATCAGGTTTTCTATTTGAAGTTGTGCTTGTCATCCATTCAAGTCTTGAATTTGGTATTGGAGATTTTGAGGGGAGACCACAATGCTTTCAAGGGTTGCCTCCATGGTGCAGAATAAGGCTAGAAAGTAGTCTATCCAAACTATTGTTGGAGCACTATATTATACTTGAGAGACTAGACTAGGTGCAAGATTTGTTGCAAGAGTTCTAATTTTAAGATAATCCCACGTAAGGGTATAAGGTACAATGATAAATTAACAAAGTAGGAAAAATCCCTCAACCTAGGACCATAGGTATAAGCAATATGACTCGATACAATATGAAGGATGCCACAACTTGGGACTATAGGGATGGATATGAGATATCAAAATTATAAGATCTCCCTTAATGGGGATGAACAAGATACAAGACAGTATTGGACAAGATCTCATACTATGAGATTACAAGGTGACAAGACAACATGAGTATAATGGAAAACAAGATACCATGATTAGATAAGAACTTGAATTAGAACTCAAAGTTACTTACTTGGAGGTCTCAACTCCTTGAGTTCCCAAGACTGGCATTGGTAAGACTGAGAAGCTCTATGGTGAGCCACTCCTTTTATATGTGTTGGAGAGCGGCTAAAGATCTTCCAGAATGTTCGATAATGAAATCATCGATGATGAAGGCAATGATATGGCATATCTTCTAGAAAGTTCTATGATGACATGGCAAAGGTGGGTTTGCATGGTTGGCTTGAGGATGTCTTGTTAAGGGTGCATTCCCATGGGGTGTGGATTCATATGCATGAGTAAGAATTAATCCGTACACTTCATCATGGCATGTTTTTGACATCACCCCCTTCTCTAGCAAGCGATGAGTTTCACAAGAAGTGGCTTGGTGGTTTCGTCCTTTCATTGGGTTCTTCTTGTGAAATTCTTTCACTTTGAGAGGTGCTCTTTGGAGATATTCTACAAGTTTCCAATTGTGATCATTGATGTCATATTCTTTCTAGTAAACAAGGTATTCCAATCGACCTTGGAAGATCCTCGAGTCTAAGATATGCTCAATCTCAAATTATTCATGATCCTCATGGTACTAGGGAGTTAAAGTCAGTAAGTAACTAGGTTGATTTGGGCTACGATAGTGAAGCACCCAAATCTTTGGTGGCCTAGCTTGGCGAAGGGCCTTATTATCTTGAGGTTATGCCTGAGTAAGCATACTTTCCCACTAACTTTGTATGCTGGATATTAAAGATGATGCTGGTCCACATAGTGCTTGTATTGATTTTGAGTCTTTTGGATCTGTTGCTTGAGTTCATGGTGTATATCTCCTATCTATTGAGATTTATCTTGGGCAATATTAGGAATCTTTACTTGATTGGAGACATGTACATCCATCCTTGGATGCTAGCCATAGTTTGCAAAGAAAGGAGTTTTCTTAGTAGATGCATAGATACTACTATTAAAAGCAAACTCTGTGCAAAGGGCAAGAGCTAAACCAATCATTTTGATGAAAATTGATGGTACAACGGAGTTATTGTTCCAAAACTTAATTCACCCATTCTATTTGACCATCAGTCTATGGATGATTGGCTATGGATAACTTAACTTGGACTTGAAGGAGATTGCAAAGGCTCTTTCAAAAACTAGATATGAATGGGGACCCTGATAATTGCTAATGATGTTGTCTAGGAGTCCATGTAATCTGAAAATATATCTCACAAAAAGCCTAGTGGTAGTTGCACCTGTGATGGTTCTGGTGGTAGAGATGAAATGTGCCCTTTTTGTGAACCTATGTACCGCAATAGAAATAGAGTCATATTTGCCTAATTTGGGAAGTTCTATTAGGAAATCCATAGACAGAGAAGACCAAGGTCGAATTGGAATGGGCAAGGATTGCAAGCAACCATGTGGTTTGTGACAAGGTACATTGACCTTGTTGCAGGTATCACATGGTTCTATATATTCATTAACTTCTATGTATTGTGAGTATCATTTGTTATTTCTTGGTAGTAATTTTACCTTGCTTTATTTAATTTTTTTTAAAAATAATTTATCAATTATTTTGTTTTAGAAAAAACCATCATTTTAGATCTTATCATAAAATTCCAATAAATATGTGATAACTCACTACATGCAATGTTCCTTGAAGAGCATTTTTTCCACTGATTCTCCATTGGATAGATGATCAAGAAAATGTATGGAAACATGTTTCCACGATGGCCCCATGCACATAGGGCATTATGAGAGGGCATAAGGAAGCCCATGTGGTTAGATAGAGAGGACTAGCGGAGGATCAAGGGGATCAAGGAGGAGGTGATACCTCTCTCTCTTGAGAGATATGCCTAGGTGGTTGGATAAAGAGGACTAGAGAAGGATCAAGGGGATTAAGAAGGACATGATGCCTTTCTATCTTAAGAGAGGTATTTAGGGTGTGATAGGAGAAAGTAAGGGAGAAAGTAAGGCGTGGTGGTTGGTCTGCCTACTTAGAGAATTGTGTAAGTTTCCTAGTTTTATTATTAAATACTCTTTTTTTTTTGTGTTGCTCAAAGATACTAATATGATTCCTGCTTTACTATGTAGAGCCATCCATAGTTAATTCTTTTTTAGTCATCATTCGTCAAGATGATGATGTAATTTATTGCATTTATATTGTATGCAACTTGTGGTTATTCTATCTATTATCCACCTCATGATTGTAAATGTTCTATCAATATGTCAAAGTTTTTTTTCTTGGAAGTGTTTGAAATGCATCAAATAATTTAGTTTCAAAAAAGTTTTTTTTTGGTTCAATGTTTGAAATGCATCAATATGTCAATTTTTTTTCAAGTGTTTGCAACGCATCAAATAATTTAGTTTCAAAAAAATTTAATGAGATACAATTAGTATACTAATTAGAGGACCAAGAAATATAGATCAATCATTAATTGCATTAACATGCTAAAAACATAATCCACCTAAAATGGATTTTAAGTGGTTTATTTGTAGAGAAATATAGAAAGTGTGCTTGTTTAATTTGAGACATGCCATGTTTGCTTTATGTTCACTATATCGTAGGATAAATTGATTTAAGTTTAAATAGAGATGTATCCATTTTGCATTTTATTCAAAATATTGTCAAATAAATGCAAAACTAAATAAATCATGTTTAATTAGAGATGATATCCACTATTGGTTTATGTGCACTATATAGGTGAACATAGAATTATGGCTATATGGATAAGCTGTGAGCACATAATAACACTACAAAGAGCAAGTGTATGAGAACACTCACTACAATACCTAAACTTAATATGATGGACCAAATTCTTATAAAGGTCTACAACATAGTGCAATTATATAAGTAGGCACATACATAATCACACCACAAAGATTAATATGAAATGGTTAAGTATGGATTGTAAAGAACAATATGAAATGATCAAGTCTATGAGAACACTCAATGCAATGCTCAATATGGATGGACCAAATATCCTAAAAGGCCTAGAACATAGTGCAATTAGAAAAAAAAAAATTATGGGAACAATAATTAGAAAATTTTGCAATCATTTTAGATGGAATTTGTCCAAGCGATCAAGAACCAATCAAATTAGTTTCATAGCAACACAGTTAGAAGATGGCAAAGCTAGGAGACGGAGCTCTTGTGTTTTATTTTCACTATTCCCAAACGATCGTTTGGATGGATACAAGGAGAGGTTGGATTTGCTACAAAACTTGGCATGAGTCCTGTTACATGGATTGAAGATTCTTGATGTTGGAAAAGAGCTGGACTTTATAATATATAGCCATTACACCTACTCTCACAAGGAACTTTCAATCGATCCCCATATAGAAAAAAAAGAGAATTCCCCATGGAATTCCCCAGTTGAAAATACATATAAGTGGGGAAAGTAAAAACTAGGGAAAATGGGACATTTCCTAGTGAGAATAAGTAGGGAATCACATAAGACCTTTCCTATGTAGGAAATATTTCCTACAAAGGAAAATACAAAATTTTCTATGTAGGGAATAATTCCTATATAGGAAATATTCCATATATAGGAAAAAAAATCTAGAGGTGATTCCCTAGGTACTCTCACTAGGAAATCTCTCATTTTTCCTATTTTTTACATTCCCTACTTATATGTACTTTCAACTAGGGAATTCCGTGGGAATTCTCTTTTTTCCTTATCACTTTATCTACTTTTCCCTTACTCTTAGACATGCTAATATCAAACAAGAAATTACACAATAAATTTTTAACTAGAAAATTATATAGAGAATGTCATCATTTCTAAGTAAGGATCGATAATATACATCTAATTATCAAAATAGATTAAAATAATGACCACAATTATATATATCTAATTAAAATATAAATTAACAATAAAGTTACCCTTTGAGTATCATTTGAAATGTTAATCTCAATGCCTTGGTTTGGGAGATCTTTAAATTCCTTAAAAATTTAGATTATGCTTTTCATGTATGACATAAAAAAATATATAAACATTTACATCTAGCACCTTTGGTTCTTTTTTGTTGATATTGGTACCTCGCTTCATGCTCCTTTGTTGCAAAAGATCCTTCGTCTTCTCACTTGGCTAGTCAACACATAAAATAAATAGTTATGTAATAAATCATATCTTTAGTTATTCACTAAAATATGACGCTATTGTTCTCTCACAAACATATATCAAATACCTTCCTCTTTCTTTGTCTTTTTCGAGATGTTTCATTAATGTCATCATCTGGATTAGCCTACATTCAAAACTAAAATTAGTAATCACATTAAAAACATTTATATAGAAAAAAAGTTACATACCTTATCATTGCTTGAACTATGGATACTTTGTTCCAAAGTTTATTGACGTTTAGTTGAGTACATTATTTTGTTTAAACCATGTGACAATAACTTTGAAAAGCTGGCACAATTTTCCATATCAAGTGTCTCATCTTCATTTTCAACATCCTACATTTTAAGCATGTAAAGGATAAGATACTGTTAAGAACATGAATCATATGGTCAATCTTAAGTTTAATATAAAGCAAAGAACCTCATCGGATGTATAACATTGAAATTCTTCAAAGCTCTTTTCTTCCTCCACGAACATATTCATCTATGGGAAATGAAAGTTAATGTATAAGTATCTGTATAAGAGACATTCTCAAAGAAAGTTATTAGATATGAGCTTAAAAGCATTACCTGTAATGATAAATCTGTTTGCTTGTATTGTTGTCCTTCAAAGGAGCTACTTTCTTCAAGAGGCTACATCAACAAAATAAGATCATGTGTATACATCAAATGTCTCCAAAATATATGGAATCAAGTACAAAAATGATAAACATATAAGATTATAAGATAACTTTTCCAAACCTTGTTCATTCGAAATATCATCCATGCTAGGAATGTAGACATCAAGTTGATTAGAATCAATAGTAGCAACATATGGTTCAATCTGCCATCAATAGACACCCCTAAATGAGTATGGGAGAAAAAGAACCAATCCTACACTTATGATATCAAACTTATAAATCATATCATCTTACCATTGATGATGTTATGTCATTTGATACATTTTGAAGCTTATCTATATCATCCACTCCAAGAGATGCGGATAATTCTCTCTATATGTCATAAGATTAATAGTTCAATAACTAAGAATTTACACCTCAAATATTAGGAAAGCCAATAAAAAAAGTAACAATCAACTTACCTTCTTTAAAAGATCTTTTTTCTTCAAATACTTTCTTTCATCTTGCTTTATACCCTTCCACCAGTCATATGTGTCATTCTCTCTCCATATGTACTCACATCTAGTAAACTTCAATGGTAAAATCTGATGGTGATTCTCTGATATGATTTTCATGATATACTCTTTATCCGCATTTTTATAACGTAGATCATTTGGGTTTAAGGATTCAAACCACCTATGTACTCGATGATAATTTTCGAGCACGACAGTGTGTTGACTTTTAAAGTATTCAGCCAAGAGCGTTTTTCCATAAAGTCTACCCTCTTCTCTAAATTTCAACATGGGTGGCCGATAGATATCATCATATGATGGTATGCGTATCACTCCTATTGATACTCAAGTGATCAAATATCATTAGTTTATATAACCATTTCAAAAATTAATGACTCATTATCAACATAAGAAAGCTGGTAATACCTGATTCTTGGCTTGAAGAAGTGTTAATGCAAGAAATCTCAATGTCTTTCTTTCTTGCATTGTCTCTTTTGTCATCTTTAGTAACTTGTTTACCTATATATACATAGAGTTAACCAAAGCTCACGATAATACAAGGTTATGAAAATTTTCAATAACACAAAAGAAAGTAATTAGATATTTTGTATCAATTTGGGTCACCAAATTTATACAAGTTTTTGATCCTTAAAGTTGGTACCTGCATCTTGACTTGAAGAAACATTATGGCAAGTAACCTCTTGATCTCCCTTTCTTACATTACCTCTTTTCCCACCTTTTGTTGTTCTTTTATCTATGTTTATATATATACACACAATTACTCAAAGTTTAAAAATATGAGTAACTATGAACATTTTAAATTAGGCAAAGAGACTAATTAAAGCTAGTTAATCTCAAAATGAATCACCGAATAAAGCAAGATGTAATATATGTACAAATTTTAATTTTCAAAGTTTAGTAGAAATAAAGACATATACCTGTATCATGATTTGAAGAGACATTAGGGCCAATGACCTCCTTAGCTTTCATTGTTCCATTATCTCTTGTACCATAATTTGTGATTTTGTTACTTTTATGTACACATAATAAACCAAAGTTTAGAAACATAAGAGACTTATATTTTTTAAAAAGAAGTGCTATATCAAACTAAATCACTTAATTTCTCAGCACTTGGATTAGAACACATAATTAGTAATAAAATTAGGTATAAATTTAGTTATTAGAGTTAGTTACCTTTCACTTCTTCCACAACTGAATCCACAAGCCCAAGTAGTTTGGGATCCTCACTCATCATTTTTTTCAAAAGAGCCATCATCTCTAGATTAGAAGTCGACATGGCAAACCTACATAGGCATGATAACAATAAGAAAGTGTTTGCAATGCATTTTTGAAAATGTAAATTACATTAAGCAATACAAAACAAAAGACTTCAATAAACATACTGTCATAACATTGTTGCCTCATGTGAATGCGAATGCCATATGGTAGGCACAATCTTTTTTTTATTTTCAACTGCAATTGCTTTTGTTTTGAATACTTGCTATTGCTTTTTCATGGATACACATAGCTACCAATCCTTCCAATCTTGATCCTCTATTCTCACTTTCCAAATATTTTCTTGCAAGTGTACATTAGTTAGCCAGCCCACTTTTACTTGCTTCATTTCATAGTGTACTGCTCTTATAACGGCACATTTGAGGTCATTTGGCTCACATAAAGCATCTAGATGAGACTTCATATAGACAACATCATTTTCCTCTAGCCAAGGAGGAATGCAACCGATGCAACCTATCTTAATCAAATGTGACCTTGGTCTCAAATCTTTTGTCTCATATGCGATGATATTGTTTCCATGTTGAAGTGGAATAACTTTGTGTAACAATGATTGTATTGGTCTAATACAATCCCATGAAAATGGAACAAAACCATTTTGCAAGACACTCATACCTGTAGTGGTATCCACAACTAGACTTTCATGGCCACTTTCAACCACAATACATTGTCTGTAGTAATAAGCTCCAAAAAATAGTTTCACTTCACCATTGCATTCAAACGAAAAAAATGATGATATGCATGCTTTCCAATGGCCAACATCTATGTTCACTCTAGAGTCTTCATCACATCTTACCACCACTTTATCTCCCACTTTATAAACTTCTCCCTTTAGAAAAACCTTTTTATATTCTGTAACTGTTTCCACCTCTATGTTGAAGCTATGATGAACATATCTCTTTTCTTCATTAGTTGCATCCCTGCGTCTTAACTTCTTTACTCCTATGGTTATTCCCTTTGTTAGAGCTACTCTTTTGCATGCATAATCATTAGCCTTTTCTAAAAAACTCCATATTTCTTTTTCTTTCTCCACACATGATACATGCATGAGACCTGATGCATGCCATTCTTGACATCCATCGTACCTATTAGAATCCACTAAGTATCCATCAGGTGGTAGTAAAGCTTTGTGGAGTTCTCTTGTCATCCTTTGATACGGCATAAGTCTGTCACATTGGTATTTTGTAATATGCATAAATATCCATGTAAAGAATCTTCGTCTTTGGTAGTTTGCATAAGAAATCTCATTATCTTTGTTATTTATTTTGATATTGACATATATTGAGACCATACACTCATAAATATAACACCAGAAATCATCATGACTAGCATGTCGAATAATGTCATCCAAGAATTCTCCAAAACCTACATTTAGTAAGGCAAGAAAATATATACGATTAAAGTGAAATATAATTGCTATATAAATGAAGAAAGTAAGAAAATAAAAAATATTTATACATGCAACATGTTCCAAAGGAGCCAAGTTTGATCCTAAGAGCTCCTCAGAGCTTACTCTCCATGAACCAAGCAATTCTCTCAAAGTGTCTATATTTTCTCTAGACCAACCATAGTCACGAGTGTAGTTGTAAGAAGCATGAGCAATGTCTATCAGAATCAATCCTAGGTCATAGAATACCTTCGGAATACCTTCAATCTCACATAGTACATAAGGAAAACACCATTGAATCCAATTTTGATTTTCCTTAGCCTTGTAGCTCTCACAATACTTACTAGGATATCTTGGCCAGCAACCATAACGAATAGAGTATGGTGTCACTTTAGTGAGACGATGTGTTGTCTCATCGATTTTTACTTTCATCCTGTTATCCACAGTCCTTATTAGAGCACATATATATTTTGAGAACAAATTTAGAGCCAAAATATGCAATCATATACAAGGTCCAGGGATAAACCAAAGCCATAGCGTTCATATAGTCTCCACAAGCATGATCTACCAGAAAGTCCCGCATCTTTCAAAATCTCTTCTCTTTCTGCTTGGGTGAGGGCTCGCTCTGCCATAGTCAAGGAACTAAGCATTTTATTGGTTGATCTTTTAATTGGTCTATATCTCAACTGGAATCTATTTTGATCATACAAGTAACGTCCTAAGCCCTCACCCTCCAAAGTGGCTATTGCTTTGTCTCTACGACAAAATGATTGACCACCATCTTTGAAAGATCCAATCTTGCAATGAGCTGGATGGTCTCCAGTTACCATCATTAGCATAGCACGTGCAATGAATCTTCGACTAAGAGAATTTTCATGCTCAACGATCTGTGTAACTGGATAATTGAATTCTACTTCAAATCCATCAACAAATAGACTTTCTAATTCATCTATCAATGGCTGCATGAATATGTGAAAGAGTTTACTAGACCTTCCAATAACTTTTTTGCAACTGAATGGAATAAATAAAACCGGTATAACTCCAATAAAGGAGCTCTTTCCAACATTGAGAATTTTGATTTCAACAACTCCACAATTCTTCTGGGTTGTCTTTGAGGCTTGGAATCCATCCCAATGTAATAACAAGGCGAAATTGAGTGGATCACCCTATTTATCACAAAACACACCACATTTTAGTAACCTATATCAAATTTCATTTATATTAATTAAAAAGATGAGCATGATAATAAAGTTTACCTTACAAATCCTTTTGTACCCATGTATGTGAGTTCGACATGATTTGCAGATAAACTTGTAGGCACTCTCAATATCATCCCATGAATGATCAAGCAATGGTGACCTTTGGGCAAAAGGCCAAGCTGTATAGACTTGTTTGCAATGCATGTTATTACTTATCAATGGAAACTCAAAGTATGATTCAGGATTCCAAAAATCATTTACACTTTTGCATTTTATACCATCCCAAAACTCATTTATTGTAGAATCACAAAGTGTATTCTCCTGTATTAACCATTTGTTTTTATTTCTCCACATTTCCAACATTTCATGGCATAGAGTTCTACTTCTAGTTAGTAGACGCAATTGTTCTCTAATGGAGACATAGTCAAAAGAGAGCATATCTTTTCTCGGTAGAGAACACTTGGAACACTTTTCACAACATTGTGAACAATCACGCTTTAACTTCTTCCTTCCTCCTTTTCTGGTGTTTTACAAGCATTCAATTGTGTCTCTAATGTAGTTATCCTCCTTGCTTGGTTGATAAAACAATGGTGCATGAATAAAGCTCTCACTTCCTTGGCATACCCTGTAACGTTGGGAGTTAACCATACCTAGCCGTATGAACATGATACCAAGTTTCTCCCAACAAGTAGGAATATTTATACCATTCAAGTCTCCATCCCATGTGTTAGGCATTTGCACTAGTAGTTTGGCCAAGCTTGGCATATATATATTGTCCATATGTGCTTGGGGGGATTAGAACTGACCATATCACCAAAAAGAATTTTAAGCATTTTATCTTAAAACTCAATTGAAGCTTGATGCTCATCCCAAAGTGCTTGCAATTGAATTATTCTTTGAATGATTTTGTCAAATAAAGATGGTTCAACATCATCCATCTCGAATGCTTCATGTTGTGGTTCCACCTCATTATCCTCCCTTTCGTCTAAATTGTCAATCTCATCCGATGGGTCATTATGGACCTCATCTCCCATGTCATTATGCTCTAGTAGAATGTCATCTTGTGGTAGTCCTTGAGAGTCACGTAAACCAAGATTAGTAGTGAGACTCTTAAATCTTTTCTCAATTTTCATGTGTCTTGCATATTTTGAGTGAGGAACCATACGTCCACCTCCACAATATGTTCTGCATGTACACCACAAACGCCTGCGTCTAGGCAAAGAGTGAGATGATGGTTGATCCATAGGAGGGTTATCTTCACTCATAGGAACATCATTGTTAATAGAATTTTGACCTTCTTGATGAGCCGAAACTGATGAATGTATTATCCCATTCATATCCTTGCGATTGTGTGATTGTAAGTTTGTCTAGTAACATTCTGATAACCAAGGGTTGAATGCCTACACTTATAATTGCACTGACATCTCCTTAAATTATTCATTATGGCTTCTTGAAACATAGACATAAATAAAAAATAATCAATCTATGTATTAAAGTTACATATCAAAGGTGGAAGATTGATATGCTAAAGCATATAGAAAAGTTGATTTATACTTTAGAAAAGATAAATATTTCTCAATAAGTGTATGAACTTAAAGCACATAAGTGTACGAACTGATTCATATATGAAGGCACATTGAATATGTGATTTAGGCTTAAGAAAAATAAAGATTCTCAAGAACTATAAGCACATAGGAAAGGTTATACATCAAACGGAAAAAAAAAAGCATTACTCAAAGGGAAGTAGACTTTTATCTATGGTGGAAATAAATTATATTCAAGAACCATAAGCATAGTCAAGGAGATTTAATTAGAAAGCTGCAAAGAGTAGAAAGTGTATGAACTTAAAGCACATAAGTGTACGAACTTATTCATATATGAAGGCACATTGAATATGTGATTTAGGCTTAAGAAAAATAAAGATTCTTAAGAATTGTAAGCACTTAGGAAAGGTTATACATCATGACAATTGAACATAAATGTAGGTTAAGATCCCTAATTATATTCTTATTGACATTGGCCATAAAGGTTTCTATGCTTTAATAGCCACTTCTACATACTTGCCCTTACAATCACTATAAGTCACTCAAAATCATCACCATATCCCACTCGTCAAGTGTGCCACAATCTATTGTTTGAGGGTGAACTTGGTATATGTAGTATCTTGCTACATCCTAAGTGAGTTATCATGTCAAGCATTGAAATAAACATGTACAATCTATTGTTTATGTAGAATACCTATTCTTGCAAAGTATGCCTTGTGAAAATACACTTTAGGTAACAATCACACTCCCTTGTAGAATACCTTTGTATCAAAATCTTCCAAAGATGCATAAGACTTAGCTTAGCAAAAACATGTGTCTATTATTTCTAAGGGTAGAGCAGGGATACGATAGTGCTATATGGTTTATAAGCATATTCATAGGGTAAAAGAAAAGTATGTTCACTTGATATTGTTATCTCAAAGTTTTATATTTATTATGGGCACATACATAAACTAGATCTTCCAGTAAAGTATAGCTAGATGTACGTTATGAACTGGTGCAAAGGTGTCACTTGGTTCATGTGAATTGAAGCAGAATTCAGGCTAACAATGAGTCTACAAACATGAGTAGGCTATAGAGAGAGAGAGTACGAAACCCTACTTGGAAAGGAAGATCGTGTCGCTAGGGCCAAAAAGACCCATCACATCACTTATTATTTCCCTAGTATGGTTAAACATCTCCTCAAACAAGTGATACTTGGAGCTTACTATAATAAACTTATGCTCGAGAAAACCTAGCATAAAAGTAAACAAGAGATAACAAAACCCAGCTTGGATATGAAGATCATGTCCTTAGGGCTAATAAGGCCCATCCCAACAGTTATCATTTCCCAAGCATGGTTAGACATCTCCTCAAAACAAGCAAAGGAGAGATTACAAAACCTTACTAGGATAGGAAGATCGTGTCCCTAGGGCTATAAATAAGGCCCATCACAATACTTATCCTTTCCCAAGCATGGTTAAGCATCTCCGCAAACAAGCAAAGGAGAGATTATAAAACCCTACTTGGATAAAAATATCGTGTCTCTAGGGCTAATACAGCCCATCACGGCAATTATCATTTTCCAAGCATACTTAAACATCTCCTCAAACAAGTGATACCTATTTTAGTGTTATTTTTGTAGCCTAAGTCATGAAAGTATAAGTTCTTATATTTTAGTGTAAAAAGTAAATCACAACCTTTCAAGTGAACAGTATCACCTATAAGGACACTCTGGGAAATACATGGCAATCCTACGTAGAATACCTATTCTTGTAAAGTATGCCTTGTGAAAATACACTTTAGGTAATAATCACACTCCCTTATAGAATACCTTTGCATCAAAATCTTCCAAAGATGCATAAGACTTGGTTTAGCAAAAACATAAATAAGAAAAAGAAGCTTCAGGGCTCATTTTATGCTAAACGATTGTGGGTGTCATGTTTCCACAAAGATATACTCATTTATACTTTTAGACATGGGATTTCTAACAAATGCATGGTGTGCAAATGTTGAGAAACTCCTTGATATATAAAGCTGCAAATCAACATGTCTTTATATAAATATTAGCATTTCTAATTGAATGTAAATCAAAAAAATGCATCTATCACATTGCTAATTAAGATAGGAGAGTGCCCTCACTGTCAAAGGGGAGCCGCTGACTGTCAATTAAGGTTGACCGCTGAAATATGTAGGCGCTGTACTGATGAGCTGAATATTAATGTAGCTGACGTGTTGACGGGGCTGGGCGCTTAATGTGACGAGCTGAATATTAATGTAGCTGACGTGTTGACGGGGCTGGGCGAGCTGTGTCGACGGGACCCTTGAGGTCGCTGTGACGGGGCTGGGGGGCGCTGTGACGGCGCTGTGACGGGGCTGGGGGGCGCTGTGATGGGGACGCTGTGTTAGTACCAAGAGCCAGGGAGATGTTGGTAGCAAGAGTTATAATACGATTCTAGATATTGTCCTTGAATTGACCCTGCGTACTGCACAGGACAGTTTCTGAGACAGCCGCCGTATGAAACTATGAGCCAGCAGTGTATTGTTATATATGATGCGAGACGGTCAGACGGGAATGGAAGGTGGCGCGGCTTCGACTCGGACCCCCGGCATCACATCTGATCCTTGCATGGTTGCACACGTCTCCAGGTGTCTAGCTTCCCCTAGATCGTGCAAGCTTCTCATATGGATTGATAATAATCCACAAGATACCTTCTGGCCGTTCACGGCTGTAATAGACATACGCATGGGCCCTACTTTATTTGTTAGTTTGTTCATTTGCACACCATGCATAAAGTTGTTTCGCCCATAAATTGGAGAACTTTTCGAAGAATGTACACGATGGAGTGGTTGATAGAGCTCAAGTTGCAAAGTAGCCACTTCATTCGAGATTTAGGTGGAGCTCCAGAAGTGTACCATCATTTAGTTTGCGTTGTCAGTGGCACTCATGATTTAATTAGTCAAGAAGCCATCCGTTTAAACATGCATGGCCAATGAGATACGCAATTACCTATGTTCACAAAAAGGAAGAGGTTCAAATGAGATGAGTTTTGGGGAATAAATAGCCGTATTTGTATCTAAAAAAGTCCAACAAATAGTTGCTTTTCATCAAGACAACAAAAGCATTTTAGCTAATCGAGAAAAACACACTAAAGACCAATTCTCCATGGATATTGAATCTACACATCTAGCTAGTCTACCTTGCATGATGTGACTGGAGGTAGCTAAATGATGAGAGTAACTCTCATGTGTGTTGGTCCTAGAGAGTAGTGCTTTTTCCATTGAAGATTTTGTTGTCAAATATAAGCGTGTTTGAAGCATAGCCTTATTCAAACTGTGAATACACCCATACATACACTATGTGTGGACACCAACAAGACTAGTGTCCCTACTAACATAAATTTATTGGTTATAGGATTGTATTGCTTGAGATCAAACAACTTTATTCTAGCAAATCTATTTCCATACCTAGTGATCCATTCTTGCTACTTCCAAATCCCACTTACTTCAATTCGTGAGTTTATAGACCAAAAAAACCACACATGCTAGATATCACATGGAAGACTTGGCAAAGATCTCATAAGAAAATCCATTGAAATACGTTCCCATGGTCATTGAGGAATTGGTAGACAATTAAGCATGAGTTTTTGGAACTTGGTGATGTGAAATTCTACATCTTTCTTTTCTAACCCATTAAAGATGGGTAGAGGGAATCCTAAGGCTGTTAAGTTTGGCATTCTGTAGGAATTGCAATATGTTGCAGCATAATGGCAACCAAATTTGCTATAGGAGTTTGCAATGGTGTGATTGCAACCCCACTTGCAGTAGGTTGACTTACTAGGAGAAGGGGTGAACTAGAGCTTCCTCCTCCTCCTACTAGACTGTTTGTGAAACTAGAGTCACTAAGACCTCTCCCTCGTAGGAATACCAAGCTCCTACATTTAAGGGAATATCTCCTAAGGATTACAATCCGCAATCTAGCCATTTTGGCTCTTTCTTGTTTTTGGATCTTGACTTGATGATGTTTAATAGGAAATAAGAGATCCATCTCAATGCTCTTGAGCATAAACTAACTCATTGATCTCTATCTAACCAAGATTTAGGAAGTGTCACGTATTGGTAGGTCGTCTCAACAAATACATACCTATTATTGGGGCAAAAAATGAGCCTGATACTAGATCTAGGGCTCTAGTTGATCCTTCTATACTCACCCAAACAACCCCACAGCCTCAGACACAGAGGAGCATATAGACACTATGAACTCATTTATCAAAAAAACATGTTTGTAGGTAATCTCTAGATTATAGTCCAATGTGATGCCCTTGTCAACTTCAAGCAAAGGGAGTACCCAAGCATATAGGTGGCTAGTATCTCATAACACGAACAAAGGGGATACTCCTCATGTCTTATCATTGTGGCTCTACTAGGACTCTCCTACACCCCATGAATTGGCACTAAGATGCATCGTCTCAATATATAACACATATGCACAAAGTCCACTCTTCACAATATTCATTCCAGGATGTAGTATATTCCTCACAGAATTTGTCCCCAAGGAAACGATTATACTAAACCTATAGCATAGGAAGCCACAGTACACTCATCGTGCGTTAATAATTTGAAATCAACTATTATGTACCTGGGAGATAGTTCTCTTTATACCATGTCAATGCAATGGAATGCAAAGTGGATGTCTTTGACTGCACAAACATTTTACTTAAATGAAATTAGCATTTTGAATGTGTTGAAATATTATTTCCATGATTTTCTTTCACTAATAACTTTGCAATGATGATAAGGCAGTGTGGGACTACATCGTGCCATTGAACCTCTTAACGCTTAAAATAATATCAAAGCCTATATGAAAAGTGTAGCAAATAAATTAAATTTTAAAAAGTGCAATGCTAGACTAGTCCATGTCAGTGTACCTCTTAACACATAAAATAAGATTGAAACCTAGATGAAAACTGTAATAAACAAATGAAAATTTTAAACCATATTTAGCACCTAATATCTTCTCCCTACTGTTTAGGATTTTACTTTTGATCGATATATTAAGAGATGTTTCCATGTATCATCCCATATGAACATGGATTGAACACTCAAAACCAAGAAAACATCATTTGTACTTTTAAAACACGCACAAGCACGGACAACATGGGTTTTGCATACTATGATTTAGAGCGCTCAAATACAACACAAACAAGCTTAAAATGACAAAAACAATCCAAATTTTCATTAAAAAAGAGGCTTACCATCATTTTTTGTGTCTCAGATCTTAAGAATTGATTTTACAGATAGCAACTGAACTAGCCATTGGTCTCCAAACATCTATGTTCACCACTACCTAGCATCGACATGGTCCACATCAATCCGATTGAGGCCAAACAATTGATCTCCATCCTAATGTTCTCACAAGAATTTCCACATGAATAGCCCACACAAGAGGAGAGAGAGAAAGGAGAGAAAGATTGATTTTGGATCTCGTTGATCAGTCCATCATTCACAGAAGTGGAGGCAGTGATTGGAAGTTAAAAAAATGGAGGAGGCTAATGTAATCAATTGATATGAATGTTCTTTGTCTCTCTAGTCCCCCCTCTCAATTTTCCACCACCATACAGTAGGGTGCCTTTTTTCTACATGCTTTGAAAAAAAACGTCCCCTCACCTCCCCTCCTCCTCACGTTGGTAGTAGGTGAATTGGGTAGTTGGCCTCTAACAACCCCCAAGACAACACCACAAGATAAAGACCGAGGATCTCCCCTCAACAAATTCCATGAGATAGAACCATTGAACACATGATCAAATATTTCTAATCACTTACTTGTCACTAAGACTTCAACTCAACACTTAAGCACTTTAAACCATCAAGCTCAGAGTTTACCAAATTTTGAGAGAATTTGATGCGGAAACAACCATGGCTAAGACTCTAACAACACAAGCTTTCAGATTCACATAACTACTTTTTAGGGATTGCAACCCCATGCAGAAATTGCCCCACAAAGCATGGTTGCCTCAAGCAGTGCAAAATCAATTGTAGATCTTTTGTGTTCTTCTTTTCTCGGAGCACACATAAATACAAACCAAAAATGCAAGTAACCAAAGCTTTATACAAAGAATTTTTATGCCAATTCAGTTGCTACAAGCATTTCACTATTGTAGACATTCCATTACTACAACAAAACAAAGTTTATACTAATATATCAATGGATAATCATGATGTCTTTTATGGGAAACCAAGTTGATGGTGTAGATGCTGTTGAACTCACTCCTTTGCCTCATGTAGCATAGAAATTGCCTCATAGAGTACTATAGATATACATTGCTCCTCTATACAGCAAACAAGAGGACACTTTCTTTGATTTCAGATTATCATTTCAACATAATAGCACATACATCTTAGCATATCTTGCATTGATAAAGAGTTACAAAGCTTCAAAAGTTATGAGCTTTAATTCATCATTTTCCTAGTTGCTGCAAATCCTTTCGAATTTCCACTAACTCGAGTCTGTGCATTCAACACCCACCCATAATACATATTCTCACCCACATACCTAGTTTTAGATGTAGAGATCATTTACTTCCATTCTTCTCTCCTAATGGGAAGCCTCACACAAACAACTAACATTCTGTGCCCCACACAATAGTGGAAGAAAACAAGACAAAAGAAAGACTCTTATTGCCATCATCTATGAAACCTGAGAACTCGCATCAGCCAATTGGCTTCAACAACCCCATCTTTAATATACTGCCATCATGCTCCACGGATTTGATAACTTCAGTTGCACAACTTCTTTCTTCTACTTTAGACTAGAAGATTCAGCTGGATATGAGAAAATGGTTGAAAGGGTGGGGAGTGGATAGATATCTAGATATGGCATCCAAAGGTATATGCATGGACACATTTCAATTAGACCTCTTACAAGCTTGTCAAGCAAAATATCAAAGTAAGGGAGAAAATGGAAAACTTGCTTATTACAGTATGCATATCTATCCTTCATGTTGGGAATCCTACATGCAGGAAGAGGCACATGCGCAACCATACATAGCCAACCTGCTCTCAGTACAATTTAGATGAAGTATTCCATGACTTCAAACTCGATCACACAATTTATTGATCGAGATAGGTGCATGGAGTGGACAGGCAAGAGAGACGAGGTTATGCAAGTTGTGTGGACTATAGAGTGTAGAATTAGAGGAGCACATGATTATGACATGCCCAGCATATGCACACATACAAGCTAACTTTGATATCCCTTTACAAGGGCCACTTCACCAGTTTCTGACCACTACTCCTATATCGAAGTTAGGGGCTCTCATCACCCACGTGCTACACTCTCGAGAGAACCACACTGCATAGATCGTTGTTTTACCGTAGCTACCCATTCCTACCATGGGGGAGGAGAATCATTGTATATGTGGAAAGGTCCCATGTGCCATAATTTGGCCTTCCATGGACTATAATAAACTACTCTACTCTACTCTACTCTCTCTCTCTCTCTCTCTCTCTCTGTGATATGCTAATTGTCTTGTGTAGAACTCCTATCTCTCTCTTTTCTAAAAAAAACTCCTCACATTTTTTCTTTTTCCCCTATTTTACCAAGATGCCTCCCTACTTCCCCTTAGTTTCTAGATGGCAAACATGCCCCTTGCCACGTAAAATCCCACTTGAGGACTCAAAATTGGAAACGAGAACATGTTCCTTGTATGAGGATACCCTTTTCTACATGACGTATGTGTCTTAACACTGAAATATCACAATCACATATCAAATATTCATGGTACCACTTGGGATTTCCATCTACAACCAGACTCCCGCTCTACAGGTAGGTGTTAGAAAGACAAAATAATAATATTTGCATGTGTTACCCCACTTGACCCCACACAGCATCATGTCCTGGGTCACTCATTTTCATCCACCATGACCAGCCACCTCCTGGTTTGGAACACAAAGTGTGAACAAACGTTTATTAAAAGCTTCAAAAAAATCTGACAAACATAAACTCCTTTTCTTGAAAATCTACCTCATAGTGTACTACACAAAAAAACTCATAACTTTCTAACCAGGTCTCATATCACCAAGCTTCTAAGAAGAAAGTTGTAGCTCTTTTCTCAATCTAGAATCTTCAGATGAGTTGAGAACCAAACTCTTTGAGCTATTATCCTGAAATAGCTCCGCATAGCCTGCAGTCCTAAATTTCTACATATAGTCTGCTTTGATTATCAATCTTCTAGAGACTATAACTTTCACATTCTTGCTCGGATGAACACCAAACTTGAGAGAGACCTTTAGTACGTATCAAAGCACACTTTAAATATATTGTCCATCATTTACAATCATCTTATTATCACTAGATTTTAGAAAAATAAATCTGTCCCAAACAATAAACTCGAAGCAACCTACTCTATGTATAGTATGTACATTACTTACATCCCCTTTATTTATAGAATTCTACATATATATTTCTTTAGAAGATATATATGTAGTCCTTTCTCCCATCGGATATATTCTTCCGATGGTCCAAGACGTGCCGAAAATCTTGTTGGCACAAGTCTCTCATGCGAAACATCAGCCTCCTCCCCTCATCATTCATGATTACAGCTCTTGTCCTATCATCTATGAGGTATCCATACCCCTCTCAAGTATGTCTAAAGTGTGTCCTCTCCCACCTACGGCCGCACTCTTGGGCATAACCAGGAGACCCCTGTACATTTGCACAAGGAACTTTCAATCATTTCCTACATAGAAAAAAAAAGGGAATTCCCTATAAACTCCCTAGTTAAAAATACACATAAGTAGGGAAAGTAAATGATAGAGAAAATGGAACATTTCCTAGTTAGAGAAACTAGGGAGTCATATAGGAAATTCCCCTATGGGAAAATTTTCGATATAGGGAAAAGAGTTTATACATAGGGAAATTTTCCCATGTAGGAATTTTCCTACATAGGGAACTACATAGGAAATTTTCTCTAACTAAGAAATGTTCCATTTTTCCTATCATTTACTTTCCCTACTTATGTATATTCTTAACTAGGAAATTGATAGAGAATTCCCTTTCTTTTTCCTATGTAGGGAATGATTGAAAGTTCCTTGTGATATAAGGGCTGGCATTGGAAACAAGAGGTAGAGCAATCTATCTATAACTATTATAGAGAATGCCATGGATCAAGAGAGCAATCTATTTATAGCTATTATAACAGACTTACTATAATACTCTAAACACCTCCAAACCTACATTTTTTGACTAATAAGACAAATCTGAAGCTTCATTCACTCTAAAAGAAATGATAATTTGTTACCACTCAAAGCATGAGAAGCACAACTAGACAACTAGATATGCATTTTTATTGTAGTCCCAACCTCCTCCAAATAGGTTACACAACTAGACAACTAGATATATTTCAAAACAGAATACTAAATTTCTTTGGTGATAAAGGGAAATTCACAATCTGCTCCCCTGGAAGGTTTTTCCATAGTTGTATTGCATCATGCACACTCTCTCTTACTGGTTTCACCTAAGTAAAAAAATAACCTGAAATTATATATTCATAAACAAAGCATGTCTTTCAAGAATGTGACAAAAAGCATCAAAACAAAATCATAGAATGGTAAAGCACAAACCTTGTCCAATTGACAAGATTCAAGGACACTCAAGGTGGTTGACTTGAAAGACATTACTATAGGACCAAGATTGGAACCAATGTGAGTAAGTGTTTCAGTTGCTACCTTCCATGTTGCCCAATTTTTATTCTCCAAAGCTTCATGTATGCATGGAATCCACATAGCCAAATGTTGTTGAGCGAGGGATCCAACTTGTTACATAGGATATGCATGTTTAGATGAATCAACATCTCAATGCACAAATACTCGAAGAAGGGCCCTCTTCTTGATAGTAGCTAAAGGTTTTTCAGTTGAAGACCTAGACCAATTAGGACTTGAAGAATTTGTGTCAAGTGTATGTTCACTTTGAAGGCCATTTGCTCATGTAGCCATGCTTGAAGTTCGGAGCTCTAGATTTTATTTTGATAGAGCCAAATCCTGGCCATCTGGGAAAACACACTTATCAGTGATTAGTCAAATTTAAACAAGCTTCCACTAAAAAAACCCTCTCTCATGCAACTACACAACCCATCTACCATAGAAGACATCAACCAAAAATAAGCATACAAATGAAACCACCTTATCACAATATATCTTCTACATGTTGTGTTATTTATAATGCTCACTAAACATCATATGCATACAATTGTAGTCTATTTATAATGCATATGTTGGTGAGTACTATTGTTTTTGAGATCAAAGTATGGCTAGTGAAGAAAATAATAATGAGATCAAAGAAAACAGGTCTGTCTTCAAGGTTGCTGCCCTCTGCCCCTTGATGATTCTACCCTAGATTGTGCTTGTTGCAAAAGTGAAACCCTAAAAGCATCTAGAGTAAAAAACTGGTTATCCTACATGTCCCTTTGTGTGTGTGCAGATTTCTCTGCATTTAGCACCAGTTTTTAGAGGGCCCACAGCCCTGGTTACTCTTGATAAACCAAGGTCTAGCAGCTTGCACCTTTGACTATCCTATTTTGATAGCTCATATGCAAAGTTGTGTGCTTGCCCACAACAGATGTAGGATGGCTCTAGGCCATCATGCATAATCAAAGGGTCATACAAACCAAAGTCAACTCTTTTTGTTGATGTTGTCCCTTGAGTTGAGGATCTATGATATCCTCCACTTTCTCCTTATCTACTAAGCATGGTGATGCTTGTCATAAAGACATGAAAATCAAGACCATGGCAAATAGATAACTAGGCGATAGCCAACCAAAAAGACCACAAGCAAAGAAAGACACATTTCTACATAGTTTTTACCAAAGAAAGGTTATTCAATCATGAGTTTGATAATGCAATATGTGAGTTTGACTTGCATCCATTAACACTTTTGATGTGCATGACCATGCACCTCCCTCCCCTTCCTCCTCATGGGCACTCGCTTGCATTTTCATCCCATAATGTTGAGGGCTTCACATTTACACCTATCATTTTACTTGAACAGAGATTAAAATTTCACTCACACTAACTTGCACAAGGTTAAGTCTCTAATCGTCATAATTTAGTAAATTTAGCAAGCATATCCTTGCCATTTCATAAGGCTTCCATAATGGCACTTGCTTTCAATATACAAACAAACATGTCACAATGAAGAGATAGGATGTCAAGCAAAATTTGCTACAGAAGACAACTTCCTCTTGCTGTCCATGTTCATCATATCCTACAATGAGGAAGTGTAGGAAACTACATCATTTGAAGGTAGCCTTTCATAAAAATGGCAAGTTTCTGCAATAGAACCATCATTCAATGTACACAGCTACCACAATGCTGCCCACATGAAGGTTACTCTCCGATGCTCTTTTATTGTTTCAACATATAATCCTTGACCTCTTTCCAATGACCCTATAGAGCAAAGTGCTTTCAAGCGAGAGACAAACATAGCAAAATCAACACACATATCCTCTAACAACATTTGTTGAAATGCAACCTCTACTTGTTTTCCAAGCTCATGCTCAGCATAAGTTGCAAATAGTGCATTCCATGAAATCACATCATGAACCACCCTCTCAAATACTAGGTAGTCTACTACAATCCAGTAACATGTCATGTACATGTGAACAACACCACCCCTTCCTAAATCTTGTCTGTTGGCACAAGCTTTCTAGGTGAATGTGATAGGAGCAAAGCCTATGGCCTCCAAATGTATATTTCAAAAATAATTGGCAGCTTCTGCACTAAGTCCATGTGCTGCATATCCTATAATCAAAGGATTCCACCTTATATCCACCTTATGTATAGGTTAACTATAAGATTCTTCAACTAGAAGGAAACTTAGGCACTTCCTCTAAACAACATTACAATGCCTATTAAATCCCTACTGAAATGCGATTGTAGTAGTCATCTAGTAAGTCATAGAACCCTCATTCAAGCCACTTTCCCAAGCTAGGAAAGTGTTATTTCAGGTTATACATCAAGTGCCAATTACTAGAGAACCAGAGACTAAATCCCAATCTAAGAAAGTATCCACCAACTACTAGAGAATCAGAGACTAAATCCCAATCTAAGAAAGTATCTACCAACTACAAGAGAACCAGAGACTAAATCCTATGATAAAATCTTGTCAGCACTTATCACACTTTTGCAAGCACAACACATGCAATTTACATGTAGAGTAGCCGTAATCGTGGTGCAAGGAAAAAGGAAACAACAAACAAACTACATTGATCAACGACATGAAAGCTTTTTCTACCTAACTAGGCCATTCATTATTTTTAGGCATGTACCAATTTCCACACACAAAGTGACAAGTCCCAAGTGATAATAGATGTGTCTTAGTCTCAAAGTGAGTACCATCCTAGTCTACTGACTATAGGGGGTATAACATGGGAAATGTGGTGGTGTTTCACACTGTCATAAGTTGTTGTAGACCCTGTAGCATCTAGCTATGTCATAAGCATTGGAGAGTTCTCTCTGATTGTGGGCCCACCAACAATAGCACAATGAAGGGTGGTGCTTCCATCACATCCACACTTCTAATAGATGTTACCTCCCATAGAAGCTTGCAAATGGAGGACATACTTCATAGACCATTTGTAGGGCATCTTGATTTGCTATGACAGATATGTGATTACTGAGCTGGCATGCCCTGTAAAAGAGAATCACCTCAATTTCTTGCTTAATGCACTTGCCATGTTTAAGGATGAACTTCATTGCCACAGTCTGCTAAAAAAAGAACACAAAAATGCATTTGATCAATGTATGTGAATCCATTCATCTACACAAGGATGTGAGAGTGTAATGAATCTTGGTTGTTTCCATACCTAACCAATATGGTTGCACCTGCCATTGTAGAATTGCCGATGGAGCCTTCTCCCACAAGCTCTATAACCTAATAATTTTCAACCCTCATGGTTGCTAGGACGAGAGCAAGATTGAGAAACGTTGCTGATGACCATGTCCACATCCTTGCCCACAAACACAACCATCATCCACACCTCTATCAGGACATCTTTGTACGGCCTTCAACTGATAGTGAGACAGATTTCATGAATAGATTTTCTTTGCATTGTGCAGTTACAATTTTCTTCGTAGTTATGCATGCAAACAAAAGAGGAGAATTGATAAGTATCCATAGTAGTGGCTATTAATTAGAACACTATCATAACCCTAGCACCCTCCAACCTAGTTGAAAAAGTATTGGTAGTTTGCAATGTTCTTCCTCATGGCTCAATGTAGTTTTTTCTATTGGGATTTTGAGTTCTAGAAGATTATAAGATGCTTCTTGTTCTCCTCAAATATGATTTTTGTGATGATGTCAGTTTATCACCCTAAACCAACTATTATCACAACATATCATGAAAAGTGAAGTGTTTAGAAGATTCTTCCAAGTTGTCTTAAAGATATAAAAATGGTCACTCTCATTATCTTCAAACCAAAGTGTCTCAAAGATCATGTTGGTGTACGCATGACCCTATATCTAGTGAGATAATTCACAATTATCTTCAAATCAAAGTATCCCAAATATCATGTGATGTATGAATCATGCTATATGTGGTGAGATAATTCATCTATTGAGCTCTAATACTATTTCCATGTGGTGAGATAATCCATAATTATCTTCAAACAAAAGTGTCTCAAATATCATGTGGTGTTTGCATCATGCTATTATGATGAGATAATTCATCCATGATTGAGCTCCATAACAATTGTCATGACATTTGTAACATTTAGAGATTCAATCCTACCCTACCTCTTGCTTTCCATATTATTTGGCATGTTCACTTGATGATTCATCAAGGCTCTGCTCAACACTGATCCTGTTATCATTGGGGGAAGGATGCACAAAAATGAGGACAATGTTACCAATGTAGATATCTATTGTGTGGCCTTCCAAAATCTACATATGCTTTAGAACTATTGGATGGTCATCTTAGAGCTTTGGGAATCTCTTACTTAGACTCTCGGGGAAGTTACTATATGCATATCATCTACATCACTTGCGTTCAAGGCCTATTTATAAATATCCTTATCTGTAAAATTTTCCTGAATAAAACATAACCTTTTTTATTCAATCTATAAATAATCCCTTTATATTACACCCTTATGTATGTAAAAAATGTATAAAAATAGTATTTTAAAAAATACATTTTTTTCAACCCATGTGATGCACACATATATTCATGAGTAACTTACTCAGCTTAGACTATAGTGGACATTGGTGAGCTACCACATGTGGGGAGTTGTTTGTTTATATCTTTCTTTATACTTGAGGAGTCTTCTTTGAGTTTTCTTTGAGGCACATCTAATCTATGTCTAGGACTTGAGCATCCATGGGTCCAACGTCTTATTGACTTCTTTGTGCCATTGCAACGCCTTGTTACTATAGCATTTATTGAGTATCAAGAGGGTGTGTTAGGAATATGTATTATACCCTATAAAGTGTTATTGTGGTTTCACTCATGACCCTCTTATTATATCTTGTAATGAAGGAGACCTAGGAGAGAGAAGGAGAGAAGGGAGAGACTACAGAGAGGAGAGAGAAATAGGAAAAAGATGAGAGAAGAAGAGAGAGAAAGACTAGCAGAAGAGAGAGAAAGACAAGAAAGGAGAGAGAAAGAAGAGGGAAGCCATGAAAGCTAGAAGGAAGGATAAAAGAGAGGCTTGATTATTGATAACTCATGCCCTAATTGGGTCTCTCAACACCTTATATACCCTATCAGTATAACTGGGTATTCCCATGCTAACCCGTGTCCTACCCATCTATCCCCACTCTTTTACATTCCATCCCGACCCCGAAGGTCTTTGCCCTTAAAAACAAAAAGATGACTTATGGCTCACAGCGAAAGGGGGGGTTGTAGAGTACTACTTTGCTCAGCATTACAAAGAAGAATATAGGAGAATCTCATGTGGAATTGGGGCATAGAATTGTGTATATGATGTATATGACATGTGCAAGTTGATAGCATATGAGTTTGGCCTCCGATTCTTGACAATTAGGGGCTGACAAACAATGGACAACATGCTGTCCATAACAGGCGTGCTGGAGAAAATTGGTCATAACTTCCTATGGGCATCTCCGATTGAGGCATATGACATGTCAAAATGAAGCTCGTTGAGGGTACTTTTAGCCTAGGTAGGTCATGCATAGGTGCACTTAATGCAGGCCCAAAAATGTTCGAAAATAGATGGTTGTCTCTGCAAAACATGCCCAAATCGAGTCATCTTCAGCCAAGGTTGCCGTCTCAAAGTGAGGGGACTGCACCGGGGGAGTGCTGATGTAGATAGTGCTTTCTTTCAACCCCCGGGATCAAATGGATAACCTCCATGGTAAGCATCACCAGCATACAAGTCATCCATGCAAGCGTGGGTCTCTACACTACCACCGGGGTTAAATGGAAAGTGGTTATTCTCTCCATGCATTGGGTTACCATCCACAAGTAAAGATAGAATGGTTAGTACCAATAGCTGTTGCATCGATCCTGCCATAAGCATCATATGATTAAGCTTGGTCTACGCTTGGATGCTGTCAATAACACATGGGGTTGCATAAGCTAAGAAGTGTTCTGTATCAACCCTTATATGTGACATGTGTACAGACTGAAGGGTCTCCTGAAAGGACATGTTTTCTTGATCCGTAATATGAGCATGATCTTTAAGATCTACATGATCTTCTTTCTTGAATGAAAGTTCATCTTGCTTTGGACCCACATCAAAATGGTCTTCAGCACGATATGTCCTATCCTTGGCATAATGATATTTGAATACAAATACGAGTTTTGCATTTTGTGCTCTACATTTGTCTGGATGATCAGAAGATATCGGCTTAGCACATCAATAACATAACCCCGCAGCATGCAGTTCCTGTATCATATCACTAGTAAGATGTGTAATGCGTTTAGCCTTAGATAGCAATCTACACACATGCTCATCACCATTGGTCAACTCAGTAATAGTTCTGACATGCTGCTCATAGTCATCTTGCTACTCATGTACAAAAGATGGCTGCCCATGACCATAATGCTCATATTGTCCATATGAAGGGTCATGCCGATGTGGCTGCTGCTCATAATGATATTCATGCTGTCCACACATATGCTCATCACCATTGGTCAGCTCAGTAATAGTTCTGACATGCTGCTCATAGTCATTTTTCAGCTCATGTACAATAGATGGATGCCCATGACCATAATGCTCATGATTTCCATATGGAGGGTCATAATAATGTGGCTACTGCTCATAATGATACTCATTATGTCCATATTGCATATGGTGATTACAGCCCTGCTGCTCATTTACATCTATTTGCTGTTGACTATTACAAGAACTTTGGCCATATTGTTGCCCATAAACATGCTGTCCAAGATTGCATGATGATTGTCCAACATGACTACAATGGTGTCCTTGCATCCTAGGTTAACCATAAATATGATGAGTAGCAAGTCCATGAGCATAGGTATCGGCATGATGCTGGTCATAATCACTGGCTTGCTGCTGCATCGCATAAGAATCTCCATATGCATGATGCTGACCAATGTTGTATAAGCTACCATATACATGTCCATGATCATGACTTGCATAAGAACTATGTTTTTGCATAAAGGAGTGCTTGTAATCATAATCATGCTATCCATATTGGCCACACTGTCGATCAAATCCATTGGAGCATGATCCACCCTCATGACAAGGTACATAGCCTAGGTGTTGCCCAAAGTCGTATTGTACAATACTTTGGTTATCAAAATCGCCCATATGTGATTTAGCTTAGCACTAAGAATTGACCTATATTTTTTGCCACATCAAAGCATCAAAAGATCCCTAGTGTTACTACTGAAAATCAGATCTGCACACTACTATTTGCTATTGTATGTTTCTCACTCTATCACAACATCTCTGACAATAAATATTTAGAATATTCTGCAATTGAGTTTTCAGGACTGTACAGAAAGTTACTGTTGCCTCCCACAGGACTCTTGGTGCAAAAAGGGTTGTGCGGATATGGCCGCATTACTAGACCCTGTAAGCCATTATATTATGATGGACTTTATTTGATTGAAGTTGAAGTGCAGTTTTGAATTCTCTGATTTCATCAAAATTTGTTGTCCTCTAACATTAGCAACCTTCTCAGAAGTTGCATTCAGCAGAAAGTCAAGCAGTTCTGTAATTATGCTAGTACAACAATTGCATGTAATGCATCCTTAGTCAATGTAGTGTGATTCTAGACAAATGCATCAGCCTCAGGACTCTTCTATAATTATGCCACACAACAATTTCATGTAATGTATCCTTTGGCACTACTAGCTGAGGAATTGTTAGCCATGTAACTTGTACAATATGTTTCATTAGCCAAGATACTTCAAACTGACAAAATCCACCATCAAGCTTGAGCTTGTGAGCTTGTTGCTTTAGATAGTTGGTAAGGATACAAGATACTATTAGGCACTTATGAATCCAAATGGTTCCCCTAGTTCTGATAGAAGGAATTCTGCATGAAATTCTATATGTTCTGTTCCTTTGTCTATTTTGTGTAAAACTCCCTTCCAACTATGCTTTTCAACACCAAGAATTTTCCCAAAATCTTGCCAATCATCTGCACAAGACTAGCTTGATTTCTTGGCATAAGAAACTTTACTTATATGCAGAGTTCTGAGGGAATTGAAATTTCATGTACTTCTGAACATCTACACATTCAGGTTGTTCTTCCACTTCAAACTTTTCAATAGTGTCCTCACCCAACTCATCATGGTTGGAAGTGGCTTGAACAATAGTCTCTCTGTTGTTTTTTGAAGACTCAAACCACAATCCACAATAGTATGAGGAATGTCCTTCCTTCAAGTAGGATTGCCTCCTATCTTTTGGAGATTATCTATGAGCTAAGCTATAGAATGCATGCATTACTAGAAAGCCCAGTGCCCAGTTGGTGACTTCTTTAGCTGAGCTTTGAAGCTCCATCATTCAGTGCTATAAAGCACATTGGAATCAGCAGCTAGAGGCTTTGTATTCTCTTGGAGCACCTCGAGAGAACTTCTATCTTATGTGTCTTTGATCCAGCTCTGAAGTACTACTACTTTCTATTGGACAAAGGAAAAGGTCCAGATGCAGTGGTAGAGGATCTCCTCTTGACATTGGCCTTCACATTTTTTGATCCTAATCATTCAGTGAATTGCATTGCATCACTTCTTGGCTAATTCTATCACATCGTAGGAAGGCAGAGCTAAAGTCAGGTGCACATCCTTCCATATTTATCATCTCCAACCTTCTCTCAACTCAGCATCATATTTGCGAAACTGTGGATAGGATTTCATCCCCTGTATTCACATGAAAACTTTCAGTTATTGATGTGAACCAAAGTGCATTCTGCCTACTCCATTTCTTCATCAGACATTTCCTTCCTAAGCTTAGCTACCTCGTCCTAGTTGTAAGCTGTAGCATAGATGTTAAAGAGCATGACATCTGCCCCCAAACATTTCAGGATGTGTTCAAAAGCATGCCTCTACATGGCTATACTTTGATGCTTCCTGCAAGCACTAAGCAAGGAAAGCCACATTGAAGCACCATGCTGACCACTTACTCCTAAAAATTTGTCATTGGCTCCATTTAGAAGTCCTGCCCGACCCAAAAAGGTCAATCATACAACAACAATCTTAGGGTCTTGGTGTGGTGCAATGATCTCACCACATTAGCACTGAAATAGTGGTGACCCTTTGATTAACTAAGGACATTGAATGCAGAGAGCACACTTATCTGTCATTCAGTTTCAAGCGAGCACATAGCAATCCTTTGAAGAATTGGAGAACCTTGTTCCAAGCCCCTGCTAAGCAGCCATTGTTGCAATTCCAAGTGGTGGTGGTGTCTCGTCAAAGGACTTGATTATAAGTTTTGGTGCAACCTCCATGTGCCGCATTTTGCGTACATCCCAACCACTGCATTACACACATTAGTATCAAAACCAAAAGCCATGCTTTGTCACATCTGCATGGATCCTTTTGCACTACTCAAGCGTTGCATAAGCATTCAGGACTCCATGTGCCGCATTTTGCATCCATCTTAACTAGTGCATTACACACATTAGTATCATAACCAAAAGTCATGCTTCATCACTTCGCATACATCCCAACCAGTGCATTACACACATCAGTATCAAAACCAAAAGTCATGCTTCGTCACATCTACATGGATCCTTTTTCCCTGCTCTTCCAGAGTGATCATAGTGTTTTGAAGAAAATTTGCATGCCACCATGAAGCCGTAAGACAAGGTGCATGGTGCTTTCCTTCTGAATGTAATAGTCGGAAAGGGTACGTCCATCCTCAAGGTGTTGACCAGAAAAGCTTGGTCAGCAAAGATCCAATGATCAAGCTATTGCGAGATGATTTTAAGTGCAGTAGGAACCCTTGCTGAAACGTTTTTCCACCTTGATTTACGCCTTCGTCTATCACAGGAGGAACACCTATTGAGAACACAAACTCCAGGAGAAAGAAATAGTTATTTGACACAGCTGAAGAAGCACTCCAAGCCTATATGATGTTGCTACTCTCGAAAGATTCCTTAACTCTTGTTATGGGTGATGCAGAAACAAACAAGATTTCTCCCTTCTTTCGTTGGACTGAGAATCCATGGGAGCTTCTCAAGAATGAAGAAGAAAACTCTCATTTGAGAAGTAACTGCAGTCAAAACTCTCTCCAAGTCTTGTGGCTCTTATGATATTTCCAAGAAAGGCTACCAATACCATGTGGTACTCCATCACTGCTTCTTATAGATGTTGTACCTATGTAACTAGTTTTTTTTTTGGTGAAATATAACTGCATATGAGGAAAGAAGAAGAAAAAGGAACCAAAAACCTAAGCTCTGATACCAACTGTAATGAAGAAGACCTAGGAGAGAGAAGGACAGAAGGGAGAGACTGTAGAGAGGAGAGAGAAAGAGGAAGAAGATGAGAGAAGAAGAGAGAGAAAGACTAGCAAAAGAGAGAGAAAGACACGAAAGGAGAGAGAAAGAGGAGGGAAGCCATGAAAGCTACAAGGAATGATAAAAGAGAGACGTGATTATTGATAACTCATGCCAAAATTGGGTCTCTCAACACCTTATATACCCTGTCAGTATAACTGGGTATTCCCATGCTAACCCATGTCCTACCCGTCTATCCCCACTCTTTTACATATCTCATCATCTATGTCCTCTTGAGTCCAGCTCTTTTAAGTCCTTTCCTATCATGCCTCATCCCACTTGTAGCCTATACAAAGGCAACCGTATTTGGCACCCCACACAATGTGTGCCAAAAGTGTCATTTACTTACTCTAGGTTAGTCCTTCACTTTAAGATCCAACTTGTTGTGAGTGTCCATGATTTAGAACCATTGGATGGTCTTCTTGGAGATTTGAGAAACACTTAAACTCTCATGGAAATTGGTGAGCTACCACATGTAGGGAGTTGTATCTTCATCCCATGATTTTTACTTAAGGAGTATTCTTTGTGTTATCTTCAGGCACATCTAGCCTATGTATAAAGCATCCATGGTCCTAGCATCTTCTTGACTACTTTCCCCCATTGACATCTCTTGTTATTATAGCATTTAGTGAGTATTAAGATGACGTGTTGGAAATATATATGGTTCTCTATAAAGTGCTATTGTGGTTTTCCTAGTGACCCTCTTATTATATCTCATATTCTTATTATATCAAGAGGGCATGTTAGAAATATGTATTGTGCTCTATAAAGTGATACTGTGGTTTCTCTGGTGACCCTCTTATTATTATATCTCATGCTCTTAATTATTTTTCTCTTGGGTCTCCTTCTCTTGAGTCTCATCCCACTTGTAGCCTACACAAAGGCAATCCTATTTGGCATCTTGCATATTGTAACACCATATTGGGGAATATGGAAATTTCCCATAAGTTTGGGACATGTGGTCAAATCTTTGGATTTGTCATAACTTGAAAACTTTAACTCCAAATTGAGCGCTCTATAGCTCAAGGGATTCCATTTTTCAAGTGCTTTCCAATGATAGGTCACACCATATGGTTTTGAGAAACTTATGGGCATGTTATCTAGGTGCCACCTTTTTAGTGTTCAAAAAATGGGAATTGGGAGATTCCCAAACTCACTAATATTGTGTTTTGTATGCTAAAATCATTTTTTACTCACTCTTAATTGGTGCTCCATTCTTGGATCCAACTTTTTGTGAGTGTTTTTGGTGGCTCACTTTGGGATAACTATTGTGTGATCTCTATCTTTATTAAGTTCCTTTTTATTTTTCTTCCTTTAATATTGTTTATTATTTACATTGGTCTCTCAAATCCAATATATGAAAATTCTAGAAAGGAGCTTCCTTCCAAATACATATGAAAATACCTCAATAGCCAATTCTTTGGTTGGATGACAAACATACATTTCCTAAGGTGCAACCCTACTCAGCATTCCGAGGACGAAACATGTAGTCTTGCCGGACCCATTGTGAGCATGTGTAATAAGATGGTGGTATGGTGGAGTGAGGATCATGAGCAGAGTAACTGATTGGATCTTGCTAGGTCTCACAAAGTTTGTCTTAGAGTAGAGCACCTGCTCACATGATAGATTTAGATCCTCTAATGTGTTCATAGAAGCATAAATTATATTTTTGTCTATCGTGACCTAACACATATTAGTGACCAATGAAAAACCTAGCTTAGCTTGGATCAGGGACAAGGATCTCAACTTGGATGTCGACTCCTCAGCTTTTAGGCCCTTATTGGAGCCATTTTCTTGCAGAGTGGACTTTGAAGCTCTTATTTTTCTTTCTCTCCCTCTTTGTTTATCGGGCTCAAAGGCTCCAACATTAATGAAGTTCAACCATAGGCCTTATAACCGGAGCTTACTAATTGGAGGGTCATACCATTGATCGAGGCAAACATCAAAGAGATGAGATAAGCACCAATTTAGGAGGGATCAAATCAATGAGGAGAGGGGGTGTAGTGTGGAGGACAAAGGAGAGGTCAATGTTGAGGGTCAAGGCTACTAAAGAGTATAACTATGTCGAGGGCAAATAGCGTAGCATGGACTAAACCCTTCTTGTTGATTGTGTTTCCTCCTTTCTTCCTATTCATTCAACTATTCAGATGCCATTGCCATCTTGAGAGAGAGAGAGAGAGAGAGAGAGAGACTCATCACTTTGGTGCCAAGATGAAGGTTCCTAAACCTAGCCATTGAAATAATTTGCTTTTACCACTTATTTTTTCATTTCTTAATGCCTTAATAATACAATTCTTATCAAACATCATAAACTAATGTTTATTGTCACTATATTTTTCATTTCTTAATGCCTTAGTAGGAGAAGGGAGAGCTCTAAAGCAATCTAAGCTTGTGCATGTAACTATAATTATCCATGCTCATGATTAGGTAGGTGTAAATCATTATATTTATTGAAATAGAAGGTCCTTCTAACCATAGAATGATGCATAGTAGAGTAGAAACGAAAGGTGCATCATCAATAGCATGTTCTACACTAGATGTGTGTGCAAGTAGTAAAACACCATCAATAATATGTATTATAAATAATCTCTAATTTAGTAAAAAAATTTGAACATAGAATGTTTCAATTGATAGGCTAGAATGTAGGCTACCTTAATTATGGCCTCAAAATACCAACCCCTTTCAAGAACCAAAAGCAAGGGCACTCTATTGGGTTCATGAGGATAAAAATATGTATTGTGGCTGTAATGACACTAAGGTTACAAACCACATAAAACCCCTCAAGATTTCAATGAAAACAAGAAACCACTACGTTTAACAACAATGGATAGCCCCTCAACAACTATCATGTAATCTGAATAACAACAAGGGTGAAAATTATTATATAGCTACAAGATTTCAACTTTCAAGATAAGGAGATGACCAATTCTCAGCATTTCATTTTACCTCAGATAGACCCTGAAGATGAAGGCCCAAATAGGTAACTTGTGTGAGGTTGGTGGTCAAATGAATTCTCAAGGTTTTATCATGTAAGAAACCTATGTGGTGATACCCTATTGAAAGGTTTGCAAAGATTGTTGCAATGATACTTTCTTTAGCTACGGACTATTGCATTATATCATACCAATAATCATCGCATACAAGCCACAACCAAATACAAAGTGTAGATCATATAGGGGAGCATCCTTAGAGGAGAATTCAAAGAAGAAGATATGATAAAATCCATTTATTCAATGTGTAATCTACGTTGAGACTAAGCATAATTTGTTGTATATAACGAGTATATAAGAGATTTCAATAGCATTTGATATATAAGACCTATCATAGGAAAATTCTACTTATAGATCATGTTTTAATGCTTTAAGTTCTAAAGTGGACTTACTAAGAAGTGTTTCTTACAATTTATAATGACATATATGATAAGTTATTTACATATTGGTGACATATAGATAAACACCATATTGGGGAATATGGGAATTTTCCATAAGTTTGGGACATATGGTCAAATCTTTGGATTTGTCATAACTTGAACACTATAACTCCAAATCAAGCGCTCTATAGCTTAATAGATTCCATTTTTCAAGCGCTTTCCAATGATAGATTGCATTATATAGTTTTGAGAAACTTATGGGTATGTTATCTGAGTGCCACATTTTTAATATTCAAAAAATGGGAATTGGGAGATTCCCAAACTCATTAATATTGTGTTGATATCATATGATGCATGTGGGAGCTCTCGCTCAACCGTCAAGACCCACGGACCCCTTATTGTTTCAAGCATTCCAAGCGAGCTCTAATGGCTATCTCTCACCTAGCCGACGCGCCATCAATCCTACGAGTGTAGTGAGCTTACCTTGATGCTTGATCGAGTACCCTCCTCTCTCTTGCACAAATCTCTGTCATCGTATCTGCACAAATCACACTGTCATACATCCCATCTATGTGCTCATCATCCTCCAAAATTCCTGCATTTTTCAAATTTTTCTCCTTCTTGCATATATACTGCCTGGCAGCTCTAGGCAACCTAGAAGTCTTCTGATAACTCATCGAACTGTTTGCTGAAATCCCAACAAAACCGGAGGAGAAAACACTACTGCCAGGAGGCGAGAACTCCAATCTCCTCTCCTCTGTACCACCGTCGTCTCGCGAAACGACAGTACCTAATGAAAACCCGAATCCCTCACAGTGGGCAAAGGTGCATCTCTGAGAGTATCTCTTTTTCTAACATGGTTCACACATACAGTCATAAACTGAACTGCTCTCATACCATCTTTACTGCGAATCCGTGCATAAGCAGATCCATCATCCATGACCTTTGTTTCCATGTGCATCTCTGTAATGAATGGTTGACCAAGAATTATGGGATAAGAGCATGAAAGAAATGAAAATCCTCCTTTACATCACCAATAGAAACCCTGACACTAGGACAGGTAGCATATAAATCACCTGCAGTGTTATTGGCGGCTCTCATATACCACCCATGCTCTACATCCATAGGCCATCTGTTACTCTCATAAACTCCACGAACTATGAGATTAATCTCTGAACCATGATCAACCAATGCAACATAAGGCACTTGTTTCTCTCCAATCTTTACCATCGTCTCTGTAGTTGCCCTAGCCCAATGGCTCCGCGAAAAGTGACTACGCGGTATCATGACAGGCTCATCAATTTCAGCATAATGCATAGGCTGAACCCTCTTCTCTACCTGCGGAAAAACAGAAGCATTATCAACCATAACCTCATCCTCATCCTCATCCAACTCCCCAATCAAAACTCCCTGTGTATCAGTGGTAGACAATGCATGCCTTTTCCTCTTCAGGACCTCCTGAAACTGATCCTGAAACTCTCTTTTTGAGATGCCCAAAATCTCAGAAATAGTGAAAGTCACCTCACTGCCAAGTATCTTATCATTAAAGATTTTCTTCATGTCTGTAGATGTCTCAATATCGGACATCAATCTGAATCCTGGCTGCTTTCTCTCTCTAGGCTCTTGCCTCTTTTCTTTCTTTTGAGCATCCTCCATCTGTCGATCTGGCCCTGGTCTTGAAGACGGTCCTACAGTAGGTGGAGTAACAAACTCACCCCCTCTAGTCTTCTTAGCTGCACTTGGATTTTCTTCATCTCTCTTACGCTTCTCCTCAACAAGTACATCTGCACCATGAGACTTAGCCAAATAAGCATAAATAGAATACCTGTCAACAGGCGAGTCCCAACCTGTCTCTGATCTGATGCTAGAGCCTGCACTAGTCAAAACAGTTTGCTGAATTTTCCCCTTGTTTGCAGTCTCCATAGCATAAGTCCATAGCGCGGATTGAGTCTCTGATCCCTTCTCAATCTGTACTCCATATGCAGAAGCATCACCTCTAGCTGTCACATAAGAAGTACGCGCAACCATGTCCTCCACTAACTTCTTCATTCCACCTTTACCAAAGTTGGTAGCAAGTGGAACTCCTGTCTCAGTCAACATACTCTAAATAGCAAAATGCGTACACCAATTACAATCCATTCGTAGTATAAACCTGACATATCTTATGCCAGCCATGGGATTTTAGCCCTGATAATGTAGACTTGAGAGAACGCATCATATCCATCGGAGTGCGGGTAGACTTGACTACTTGCTTCACAATGCGCTCTTCTTTAGTGGAAAAAACCCAAGCAGCACGAGGTAGCTACATGCAACTATCAGCACTCGACTGCGGCGGCCAAAGCACCTACATCTTACCTATCTCCTTCAAATCCATTCATGCCCCTATAGTGTCTTTCTTTCCTGTGATGTGGTCCCATAGCATGCTACCCACATTCTTGAAAATATGCATGGGATTCAACAACAGTACAATAGAAACGAGGCATAGACGCGCGTGTTAGACGCGCAAAGTCAGGCGCGTCTATCACAGCGTCTATAAGTGTGTGTAAATGTGCATGTAAATAGACACGAATTTTGCATCTATACATACGCATAAATAGACGCTAATATAGACGCGCCAGCAAACGCACAATTATTTAACCACCTAAAATTGGCAATTCACGTAATTAAAAAACCAAAGTTAATAATTATTTAACCACGTGAAATTGATTCTTGAGCATGCACATGTGCGCATGATAAAAACCATAGAATTAAGAATACACATTGAATCATTGAATTAAAAAAATTGAGTTAATAATTACTTTTTCATTCCTCTCTAATGAATGGCAGTTCCTCGAGTTGACAAGCCTGATATAAGTAATTAGCGGCAAGCGACAGAAACCTTACAATTAGTAGCAAGCATTGCAATATGTATCTCGTAATTTCTCTACGTACTTGAAGATGATAAAAGATACTTCCTTTTTATTATGGAAGATTCAATTTAGCTTTAAAATTGACTATTGATTCTTGAGTATGCACGTGTGCGTATGATAAAAACCACAGAATTAGGAATACACATTGAATCAATAAGCAAATTAAGTATGTTACAATGAATGATCCATCTCATCTTCAATGAGATCAGCCCTTGCTAAACTATCTACTTCTAGGTCTATGTTACCAAGAGGTAACAAAACAAATAAGTCTATCCCACTATCAGATGTGTTGCTATATTGCTCAATAACTTCATCAATATCATTGACAATCACATTATTGTCTTCTTCTGTGTTTCCTTGAACATCCTCGCGAGGTTCATCTTGTACTATGTCACACATATCATCCATTATGGTGTCATCATGCACATCATCATTAATTGTTGGATTGTCATCTGCTATCTCCATGTCGGTAATATTACCATATATTGGTTTTGAACGATTAGATATAGGTATGACATACCACCATCGGTTATTGTTTACCATTGGATGATACACAACCTGTATTTGAAAAACAAAAGCAAAAAACTTAAGTACTTATTACATTGTGTATATGTATCACATGTATACATATTAAAAATTTAGCATTTGCATATATACCTGCTTGCATTGTTGAGGTAGTACTAATGTGTCATTCTTGTTTTGGTGAAATTTTATAGAATCAATGATTACAAAACCACTTGGATGACGTTTGATTGTGCAATGCTCACCATTTGTTACCACTTCTTTAAACCACTTCACATCCAGTACATATATAAAGAATCGTCTGAAGTCAAGCTTCAGAATATCTTGGATCAAGCCACAATAACCTTCCATGGTACCATTGGCATCCTCGAAGTAAGCAATGACACCACAATCTTGGGTATTTCTTTTTTCATCTATACGTCGAGTTCGAAGATGTTTACCCTCACATCAAAGTGCATTGAATAATGTGCACTAGTAGTAAAAGATGAAATATCAAACATGTCAATTATTTATATTAAAAAAAACTTATAAAAACAAATTAATGGATAGTATGTCTCACCTTTGATAAGCAACCTCGTGTGTATTTCCACTCTTCTTGAGATATATTAATTTCCTCCTCTTTTTCCATTCTCTCCATTTCCTCATGTAACCAATCTATATCAATATGATGTGGGAGCGCATTTAGATGATCTGGAAATGAGACATTACGTCCATATCTAGTGCAAAATTCTTGTCTTTCGCTTTTTCTTCTTGCCCTTACTTCATTATATAGTGTCACCCATTTGCTCATTACATCACTATTGAGTACACAAAAAGTATTTAACTTACGAAGTTCTTCTTTTGTTAGCACTTTACTCATTCTTTTTCTTGAGGTACTATAGAGGTCATCCTCAAGTCTTCATCATCTTTTCATAGTTGTGGTTGAGAGGGATCCACTTCAGCAAGATATTCAGAGATATAAACAAGGGATGAGTGCACTAATCAACCCTCAGCCATGCTTCCCTCAGGCCGTGCTTTTTGCCTCACAAAATCTTTCACGATTTTCATGAAGCGCTCAAGAAAAAACATCCACCTTACATGAACTGCCCCACAAAGTGCGATCTCATCAATCAAATGTACGAGTAAATGTAATTGAGTAGTCAAAATGGATCGAGGAAAAATTTCCTCCACCAAACAAACCACCTCAACAGATAATACTCGAGCATCTTGCAATGTGTTTGGATCAATTTCCTTCGAGCTCACGTATCTGTCAAGATGTATTTGAGAATTCTTTAATTTTGTGTAGAAATTCAAAGATATATAATGAAAAAATACAATGTATACACACCTTACAAGCTCTCCCATCTTGTAAATGATATCACGTACATCTTTGGATACACAATGGGATATGCTAGTAGGAAGTACGAACTGAATGTAAACAATATTCATAGATCAAATGATTAGTTGAGGAAAAAGTCATCATACCCCAAAGTTACACATGGTGATCCCATAATGTAGATACAACATTTTTGAATATGTGCATGGGGTCCAACAGGTGATTGATCTTGAGTTCAGTCCCGTAGGGAAGACGAAAAAATATAGAGAACCTAACAAACAAACAATATATTATGTAAACAATTCATCATGCTAAATACTTTAAAGTCAATCGAGAGAAATGCACTTCTTACCGACTCATGCCGAGTGGAGAGTGGCTGTCGGTATTAATCTATCTCTCCTTCCAATCTCGAATGGTTAGATATTGTGGAGTCATTCCATTAGTAGGGAGAACATATTTGGGATGGTCAATAGGATGAAATCGATGATGATTGTCATAGATAACCTTCTTTAAACGTGCCGGCCTAGAGGAAACTAGAGAGGGACTGCAAATAGGACATGCATGATATCTTGACGTGGTTAAACCTGAAAAAACAAGTGAATTAATAAAATGCAATTGATTCAAGTCTTGAATTTCAAATATAGAGTGATATGCATGTACCTGAACACTCTCCGTATCCTGGAAAGTCGTGCATGGTCCACAACAACATGGCCTTCAATGTGAAATCTCTAGAGGATGCAGATGCACTTGTATCTTGCACCTCAATACCTTCCCATAACATTTCTAACTCTTCAATCAAAGGCTCTAAGTAAATGTCCATGTTTTTTACCTTGTGCTTTCCAGGAATCAGAAGGGACAACATCACATGTCCCTTTTTAATTGCCATGGATAGAGGAATATTATAGTTCACCAATACCACTGGCCATACACTATATGATGTGCTTTTGATGTCAAATAGATTGATTCCATCCATACCTAAATCAAACCTCAAATTTCTTGGCTCTTCTTTGAAAACCGGCCACAAATTATCTATATGTTACCATGCGGGTGTGTCTGCAGGGATCCTCCATTTTCCATCACTTGAACGATGACTAGCATGCCATGACATGAGCTTTCCAATAGACTTACACTTGAACATAAGTTTTATACGTGGAACAATCGGAAAATGTCGCAAAACCTTACGAGGCACATCCATTGACTTCATCTCCACTTCCTATCTTGATTCGCCACAAACAGGATACTCTCGTGCGAACTCATGAATCCCAGGAAATAAGACACAATCATTGACACATGCATGGATCTTGACATAATCGAGGCCTCCCAGAGATGTCAAGTAATGTCTTGCTTGCTCTCTCTTAGTTGGCAATTTGTTTCCTTTTGGAAGCATTTGTGATAATAACCTACACATATTTTTAAAAGTGAGTTAAAAAACCACCAACATATATTTCTGTCTGATTTCAAAATAGAATAATTAATATTATGATTCATAAGACAAACTGAATTGATACCTACTTCAGTAACGCATCCAAACTAACATTACTCCATCTATAAATTGTTTGCAAGTTAAGTATCTCGAGGGATCACGAAAAACGGAGTACGTACAACCTTCATACAACGGAGTAGATGATGCTACATATAGTGGATCATTTGGCTTCGTAGAGTGACCTTCTCCCTGAACCGGTTTCAAAAATAGATGGTGTACCATGTTGTCCAAAATCTCATCCTCTACAACTTGATGGGGCATTTCATGAGGGCTGCTATCATGGTCGTCAGTATCTACTCTTCTTGAAGACTCTGCCTCCTCACGTCGACGTTTTGCAGCCTCTGGACGCCCGGGAGGGAGCATCTGAGGATGTGGCACCGCATCGTGCTCAACCACAAAAGGGAGTTTCATGTACATTGATATATAATTCGCATAACATAGACATGCAATCTTAGTGGTAAAAAAAAACAATGAATACCGGTGATTTTTCTCGGTCCCATTCTCCATACAAGCTGAGGTGTGACATTGCAATTCGACGTGCTCAAAAAATACACCCTTGACAACGATCACACATGCATTTAATTTTTCGTCGTAGCCATGCATCTTGATTATGAAGACGCAATGTTTCATCCTCACTTGAGGATGTGCTCATTGACTCATCAGCTTGCACCGCACTAGGTGATGACGGCGTCGACATGATTAAACCTAATTCATGACAACATCAAAATATTTGTCATTCATATGTTTACATAAGATCTCAATTTTAAATACACAAAAATCATCATAAATACATTAAAACTTATGATAAGAATTCACTATCAAAACTTATCTTAAAAACAAAAAATTATGATAAAGCCCAAATGCGCGTCTATATCCGCGTTTAACTAGGCGTCTATATTGGCTATTTTCGTGTCTATATTCGCGTCTATACTTGCGTCTATTTGAACAATAGATGCACATATACACGCAAAAATAGACGCACACGTCAAAATTCAAACCATACTTAAATCATTTCTTTTCAAACTGCACCTTTCCTTTCCTGCGTTTTTTGCGGTTCTGAAGCTTGAGTTTAGCTGACATGCAGTGTCTTCATGCCTCACCTAGTCTCTTCATGCCTCACCTCCTCATGACTCACCTCTTCTTTCATTTCAAACACATAAGAAGGGAAAAAGGAAAGCCAAGGAGAGGAAGAAAGAGAGAACAAGAAAGAGGAGAACAAGAAGAAGTAGCAAGCAAGCAAGCATCAAGGGAAGGTAACTTACCAAGGAGAGGAAGAAGGAGAAGGAAGAAGCGCCACCACCCACCACACCAAACACCCAAGGTGAGTCTCTCTCTCTCTCTTTGTTTCTCTCTTCATCTCTCTGCTCTATCTGTGTATTTAGGATTTGTGATTCCATTATGTATTGCATTTTGTAAATCATCAATGGCGATCGTCGACCTAAAATCGCCCGACCGAGCGCGTTTGATAGCGCATCTACATCTCAGTGTAGACGCAGACATAGACGCGAAAAATGTTTCCTCTTAGAGCATCTAAGAGCGCGTCTTAGTGCGCGTGTGCTGGCGCGTGTGCTCTGCAGTATACACGCGATGATACACGCGCTGTACAGAAGGTTGACCTGTAGTCTACATGCGATTATACACGCGCATTGACTTGGAATGCGCGTCTGACAGCGCGTCTGTGCTGCATCTTAGATATGTAGATAGACACGCTGGACAGAAGGTTCACTCTGGCGTGCGTCTGAGGGCGCATCTAACTTGCAATTTAGACGCGGGGATACACGTGCCAGGTCTCCCAGTTCTGACAGTAAACAATATATTTTTGCAATGATGAATGTGACAAATCCCATGTTTGTGTTTATCAGTTTTCTTATTTAAGAGAAGCATTAGCACTTAAGTGTTATGCTCAATGTCTAAAGAAAGCTCTTTGAAAATGTAGGTAATATATGATTTTTTGTATGCAAATAAATTTGTCTTTTTCCTGTGTTTTTTTTGCAGATGTCGTAACCTGGTTCATCTAGCAATGACCTGGATGTGGATCGCATGAATGATACATTGGCCTCCTTTGGCAGGGGGGTCAATTCATTTTTTGGAGGTTTTCCTAGTAGGGAAGACTTCATGGGAGAGATTACCAGACACCTTGGCTGCTCTCCCACAGCGGACGAGGTGTTCAATGTCATGTCTGGGATGCCTCTGGCGTCTTTGCTTGGCACTACTTCCCAGACTCCACATGCAAGTACTCCACATGCAGGTACTCCATATACAGGTACTCCATATGCAGGTACTCCACGTGCTCCATATACAAGTACTCCATATGCAGGTACTCCACGTGCTCCATATACAAGTACTCCATATGCAGGTACTCCACGTGCTCCACGTGCATCGGCTGAAGCACAAGCATCTACAGAAGCACGTGCATTTGCAGAAGCTCTTGCGTCTAGCGAGGCAGAGGGTAGTCGACAGAGAGGGAGGAGGGAGAGTCGAGGGGGAGGACGAGGCTTGTGTGGGGGTTGCCTAGGAGGTGGCGAGCGATCACCCTCACCAGTAGATCATGTAGGGGAGGTTGTACGCCAGTACTATAGAGTTACAGATGTTGGTGGCATCTTTCATGATGATGAGGGAAGGGATGTAATGGCGTACATGAGGAGCATCGTGCATGCGACATATAAAGATTGTTTCATTGCCTTCAAAAATCAGAAAAGTGGCTTGTGGCAGGAGGTGTTGAGGGCAGTCCATAGGAGGTACCCAAATCCTGAGGGTCAGCGATTCTCGGATGATTAGGGAAGTACAAAAGTGAGGGATATGCTTCACAACAAAAGATCCCACCTCATGACACGGGCTAGGGACCTATTGTGGAGGCTGGAGGAGGGGCGTGGAGCCTATAGCCAACCACCTATGTGGCACCGCATAGAGTGGATGAAAGCCAAGAAGAAAGCAACTGAGAAAGTAAAGAGTCGCCAGCATGCAGAGGCGCGACGGATCCAAATGGAAACCATGGGATCGGGCAGCAGAGAGTCGTGGGAGGCAGAGTTTGTAAGTATATTTTGATTTTTAGTTTTTTTAAATTTATATTTCTTTCAATTCTTTATATATTTTAGTCTAATATATTGTGATTCATAATTGTTTGTATATCTCCAAATGTTTTGCAGACTACCATCGTTGGTAGGAGACCTACTCCTAGAGAGGTAGGTTACCATCGAGGCCATAACCCCACAGTGACATGGCTTCACTTTTATGAGGAGGGTCTCATCACTGAGGACCAATACAACCGGGCCATGAGGATTCGACAGCCAGAGGAGGTATGTTTTTCTTACTTTCCTATTAAAAATATAGCTAATTATAACTTTTTCTCCACCTTGTCTATGTAAGCAACCCTCATCTTTTGTGTGTGTAGGCGAACCCGAATGTGGAGCATAGTGAGGAGGGGGATAGAGATGCTAGTAACGATGGTGGTACTAGCGAAGATGTTTCCTCTTCAGATTCGTAGAGGAGCATCATACCTCCTCATGAGGCCCTCTTTTCTTGTATATGTATGATATCTCTTTGAGCCTATTGCTTGCGGCTACGCTTTAGGTCACAAGCACTTAAACTTCCCTTGTAAATGCTTTTGATATATAATGAATACATGGACTTTTATTTTCAATTCTCGTGCCCGTAAGATACATTGTCTTTTTCCCAAATACAAAATCTGATGTATGGGAGGAGAAAAAAAAAACCAGAGAGCATGTGGTGCTCTCTGGTTTTTTTTTCCAGTTCTGTTTTGCGCGTCTATCAGCGCATCTAAATTGCAGATAATTCGCGTTTATACGCCCGTCTATAATGCAGACTACACATGCTTATACACGCGCTTCATAATTCAAATTTAAAAAAGATATTAAATATCTTTTTTTTTTTAATGACATTTTATGTTTTCCGTTCGCGTTTATCAGTACTTGTAAAAGTGCGTCTACCAGCCTGTCTATATGCGCGTGTATATGTGCGTCTATTGCACGTCTATTTGTGCATGTAAATTCATTGATACATGTGATTATAGATGCGAAATGGTAGATGCGCAAATAGACGGGCGGATAGACGCGCCTGTAAGAATTTCTCTGTATTCAAAAATCGCATCTAAATGTGCGTCTATGAGGCCTTTTTGTTGTAGTGCAAGTGGTTAACCTGTAACTGGGTTCAATATGGCAATTCGTAGAAAACTGAGAACCGCCACATTTCGTTCGGATGTGACTCCGCGTGGACCATTTTCAACTCGTACCAGCTTGTGGCGTTCATAGGTATTGGAGGTCGTCCAAGAAAACCTTCCCTAAGTTCATGATCCTCTTGCAAGAAAGCGGTGTGTCCTTGATATACCATCTTCTTCATAGTTCATGACCTTCGGAAGTCTAATTGTGGCCTGCACAATGGACATGCATGATAACCTGAGGTAACCAAACCTATTCTAATACCACGACCTAGTGATACAAGCTTGAACGAGATAAAATATAAATATTATCAACGAGAACGGAGGCCTATTCACATGAGCACTCTCTGAATCCCAGAAAGTCATGTATGGTCCACATGAGAATGACTCGAATATTGGCAGACCGCTGACCATCGCACTTGCTCATATCTTGCACGGTGACCCTCTCCTCCCACAAAATCTTAATCTCATCGAATAATGGACGAAGATACACGTCCATATTTTTGACTTTGTAGCGGCTGGGGACAAGTAAGCTAAGGAGGAGATGTCCTTTCTTCGTAGAAAGCCATGGAGGGATATTGTAGTTGACAAGGACTATAGGCCACATTCTGTAAGAAGTAGACCGTAGATCGAATGGGTTTACGCCATCCATTGCAAGACCGAGCTGAAGATTCCTTGGCTCTCGTGCAAAGCTTCAAAAGGTAGAGTCAATGTGGGTTCATGTGCGTGAATCCCTGATATTCGTTGAACTCCATCCGTGGACCTATTCTGTGCATGCCATGTTTTCAAGCTGTTGAGATATCGAGCTCCACTCGTGATATGCCAGGGTGACCGTTGTGCATTTATGTCACCGACGTGTTAGTTGCAGATGCGATTGGTACACCGCCCATGAATAATAGCTAGATGATAGCTATCCTTATCTACTCTAGTTCGTGGCTCAGTTAGTATGCCACCTTAGTTAGTTGAGTTTGGTTTTGAGACCCATATATAGGGTTCTTCTATTTCTTTGTACTTGACTCCTTTTTGGCTTACACAACTAATAAGAGGAAAACTGTTTTCAGCCTCCACCTCTGTGTGTATTCCCCCATTCTGCAAGCAAGAAAGCTATAAGTGAGACTCCTTCCTTCTCTCCCACAATCTTGACATGGTATCAGAGCCTTGTTCGTGGTAAGGAGCTCAAGAAAGCAAGCGAAGCTCGCGGTGTTCTGGTAAGAGGAGCAGTGTTGCTTTCATTTTCTGTTTTGGGAGCAGATCTCTGCAGGTAGCACAGCCGAAAATTGCAAGAGTGCATTGTCTCAGGTTGAGACACCCTTCGTGGTGAAGCAAGAGGGCAGTATATGCTGCAGGAGTGGGCTTTGCCCTTAGCGACCCTGTTTTTCTGATTTGAGGCCATTTCGGGGCCTGTTTTGGAGGCGGAAGTTTTCTGCACACACTCAGGAAAAAGCCCTGTTTTATGCTGTGCGACCACTGTTCTACAGGTCGGTGAAAAGTTACCATAGATATTGCATCGTATGCTCGTGTGCAGAGACATTGGGAGTTACAGAATCATCCTTGGTTCCTGTATATGCAAAATCGTCACTAGGAAGTGACTGTGTGGTCAAATACCACTTTCGCCAGTTTTGCAGATTTCTCCTTGTGAGGCTGAAGCTGTGTTCTTTGCAGTGACAGAATTTTTTGCAGTGTTCTGTAATGGTGTCTGATTCTCTTTCACAGATTGTCACTGAAAAGCTTGACAAGAACAACTTCCAAGCATGGAATTTTAGAATGACGAATTTCCTTATGGGAAAAGGATATTGGGAATTTGTTGCAAGAAATGAAGAAGAACCAGTTCTTCTTGATGTTCCCAATCAACAGCAAATGCAGGCATTTAAAGCATGGCATGAGAGAGCCAGGAAAGTTATGTAGTGGCTGTCTATCAGCATTTCAGACTCTATGATCGTGCATATTCAAGATGCAAGTACGCCAAAGGAGACATGGGATACTTTGTCAAAAATGTATAGCACAAATACGCAAGCCAGGAAAATGCAGCTCAAGCAAGAGTTGCACAATGTGCAAAGAGAAAATATGAGCATCAACGACTACCACATGAAGGTGAAGAAGATTGAAGATGCACGCCAGTGGAAGATGATGATTTAGTTTCTGTGACCTTGAATGGTCTAGGAAAGGATTATGCACAGTTTCAAACATTCATTTCCGTCCGTGAAAGATTTTCTGATTTTGAGGAGTTGATTGCTCTTGTAATTTCTGAGGAGCAGAGAAATGGTGGTGCATCTTCTTCAGGAGGAACTTCAAAAGAAGCTGTCTTCTACTCAAATGCTAGAAGAGGTAGAGGCAGAGGTAGAGGAGGCCGATTTGGAGGCCGTGGTAGAAATCAGAATATGCAGCAAACTTAAGAAAACCAGTCCTATGGAGGAGGACGTGGTAACTCTAGAGGCAGGGGGAGCCAAAGAGGTCGTGGTGGATGGCAAAGAGGCCAAAATGCAAACAGTAATGTTGAATGCTACTACTGTGGTAAAATGGATCATATGGCTAAAGACTGCTATAAAAAGCAGAATGGCATCATGAATGGAAAACTGCAACAAGGGAACTATGCATCTTCTAGTAGACAGGGTGATGACAGAAATGAGCATTTGTTTATGGTGCAGCACATGAACAATTCTGTGACAAGTGCAGAAGAAAGCAATGATGTATGGTATGTTGACTCAGGTGCATCAAACCACATGACAGGTCATGCAGAATGGATGGAGGATGCAAGGAAAATGGAAAAACCAGGATTTGTGGAGACTAGTGATGATAGTGCACATCCTATTGTGCAGATTGGAAAAATTCCTTTGTCTATGCAGGATGGGAAAAAGAAATACCTGTCCGATGTATTTCATATCCCGAATATCACCAAGAATCTGGTTTCTGTTGGTCAAATGGTTGAGCAGGGCTTGCAGGTCAGATTTAATCCTCATGGATGCTTTGTTGAGGATATGAAAAATAAAGGTCGCTTGATAGCAAAAGGAAAGAATAAGGGCAGAATGTTTACGTTGGATGTAGACATGTCTGAATTGAGTGCAGCAATGTTTGCACATGGGACCGGTGTAGTTGCAGATATTGATATCTGGCATAAACGCATTGGTCATGTTAATGTACAGCGACTTAAATCAATGCAGGCCCAAAATATTGTTGTAGGATTGCCTAAATTCAAGGTTGCAGAAATGCATAAGGTATGTGAAGCCTGTCAGTTTGGAAAACAGGCAAGGAAACCATTTCCTAGACATGTTCAAGAGAGTAAGAAGCCATTGGAATTAATCCACTCTGATGTGTGGACTACCAAAGCTGCATCTCTTGGAGGCTGTCATTATTTTGTTACTTTTATTGATGACTATAGCAGAAAAGTTTGGGTGTATTTTATGAAAAAGAAAAGTGGCACTTGTAAGAAAGTGATTAAGTTGCTAATTAGTTGAGGTTTAAGAAGAATAAAACCTCTAAATTTGGTTGTTCAAATGTGATTAATGAGAGAATATTTGGTTCATTGAAGAGGTCGGCCATTAATTGCCCTCATCTTTTAATCCAGGTCAGGGGTCACCTTTTCGGCCGTTTATTGTCTTGGAACTCGAGAGATTTTGTATTTTCGAGATTTTCGTACGAACTTCGCATTTGTTTGCTCCCGCGTTTTCTTTCTATACACTATTCTCTTTTACCATTCCTTTTGTTGCACTTGCTTCCTACCACTGTGAGATTCTTGCTCGGTTCATTTGCTAGAATGTCTAGCAATACTACTTCAAATAACACAGGCGCAAGCACACGTAAATACAAGCTATCTATTCAGCTAGATCCGACTTACACATCTTGGAGAAGTATACATCATCGAGTATTGATAGATGAGATTGAAGCCAACAGGTTGCGAACACAAGGAATGAAGCATATAGATTTGTGGGTGGATGGAAATATCTATCCCAGGGATCCTTCTACAGGTAAACCACCTCCTTTTTTGAATGTCCATGACTATATAAGATATGCTGGAGAAGGTGACAATGGAATGCTTGGCTACTGTATGAGATTATACTCTGCATCTTACACATATATAGCTCAGGTGCACGAAATGAAAAAAGCACTAGAAACTACACAAACAAATATTTTAGAGTTGACAAGTCAGATTGATATTTTGAAAAATGTTAACAAATCATTGCAGGATAAGCTAACACGCTTGAGAGAAACTCCAGTAGGATTTAGAGAGAGGAAGAGACCATTAAAAAATATAACCAGCTTGTGTGAGAGAGCAAAGAAAAGGAGACTAAATCTTACAAAGAAATATGTCTCTAACATACTAGGCATAAATATCCGAGAGAATGAGGAAAGAATCAAACTTTTGAAGGAAACCATGAATAAGAAATACATTTTGAGGATTCTTAAGTCACCAGAAAATGTGGATTTGAGAGGTCCAACTCTGAGAGAGTTAGTGAAGGATTTAAAAGGCACAGTGAAAGCAAATAAAATCGTAGAGACATGTGATACTGTGGGTATAAGTCGAAAAGGTTATCGTGCTATCTCTGGATTATGGTTTAAAAATCTTAAACGCAATAAGGTAACTATATTTGGATTGCCCCGAGCCCTTGCAGTTTCGACTGCAAGAATTTCCATGAATCGCAAGATTCCACATGTTTTTGGAGATTACATTCACATCGAAAGGTCTATGTCCTATGAAAAACAAAAAAAACAGGCAATTTTTTATTACAATGAGTTTAACAATATATGGGTTGATCTAAAAAAGGTGCAAATTGCAATGGTTCACATGTATAAAATCACAGTAGAAGAAAGTTATGGTGTTCTAAAGTTTGCCTTAAAGTTGGATGAAGCACAGATTCAAAAGGGACAGAAGATGGAAAGAATTAGCATTTGCCTCATGAACATGACATTGGACCATGGCAATGGCGAGGGCAAAGCTCCATTGCATAAGATCCAATCTGAGATGGAGATTTGGTGGATTGGTGCAGCCCAGGTACCAATTGAAAATCATGAAACGTTGAAATGGTTGTTCAACCATACAGGTATTCCAAAAATCATTAAGTCTCAAAGTGAAGGCGAAATGTTGGTAGTTGATGGGGTTGGTAAATTTAATGTGGAATGGCATATGAGTGCTGATTTGAAAACTATCAAATGTATGCTTGGAATATGTAATGGTGCAAATGCAAAATATCCTTGCATTTATTGCATGGAAAGTATTGGATCCAAAGATTGGAGTAGTTTGCGACCAATAAGAAGAGCCCCAAATAGAGACTCTATAGATTTGAGTAAATTTAAAAACATAGAAGACATCTGGGATCCCATTCTTTCCATCTCTCTTAAGAATGTTCATATTTGTACTTTGCATGCACAGATTAGAATAATCGATAAGCTTCTCAGGTTGCATCTTGACTACGCATATTCCATTAAGCCATTATCTTTATCAGATGAGTGTATTGATAAATGCGAGGCATTGCTATCGAAAATGGGATTTCATGGGGGCCAAGTTCACTTGAGAAAGGATCCAATACTTTTAGGAAAAACAAGAGATATCTTGGCCGATGTCTCTATGGGAGGCTCAAAAGCTAGACGATTTTTAGGAAACCATTCAGGAAGGCAGGTGAATGCGGCTTGGGAGTGTTGGAGAGAGCTATGTGAGATCACAACAAATGTTGCAAGCACGCCGAGGCTTGCGTTTCTAAGAATGGAGGTCTGGATACACCTTGATGTTTTTCTGAAACTCCTCAGGCAACATAAGACAACATATACATATGCGGAAGAGTTCAAAAGATCAATCACAAAGCTTGTTCAGGCGATAAAAGAGGCATGGGGAGAAAAAGATATCACTTTTTATCTGGTAAAGTAATAATTATTTAATATGGGCTTATTTTGATTGGTATAAAATTTGTGTTACTTTGTATTGCAGCATATTCTTCATATTCATGGACCTTTCTTTGTGGAGGAGCATGGCCCCTTAGCAACTTATAGCAACCAAGGCATGGAAAAATCCCACTATCAAGCACGCACAAGTTATTTTCGAAGCACAAGGCATGGGGGAGGAGTTACAAAAAGCAATGCTTTGGAGGAGCTATTCAACTGGTTTTTTCAACAACAACTTCAAAGAATGCAAATAAAAGACGGCAATGACACATGAGCAATCGCACTTTTATATATAAGAAAGAATATATACAAAGCTAGTTTTCCAAAACTCTCACATTCTCTTCCTCCTCAGGAATCTTTCCTCTATATCGTAGAAATTTTTTTCTCTTGTAGCCAGCTATAGATTTTACATCAGTTCGGTCTGCAGCTAAGGCGTAGGATGAAAACGCCAAAAAGTATCCTGCTCTAGAAGCAGAGTAACCTGGACCGTAGCCAAAAATCCTAATTGCTGCAGTCTTTTCCAAAAACATTACTTTGTGGGCATTATATTGTAATCCTGAGAAACCTAGAAGCCTTGTAATAGCTTTAATACAAAGTATCGGCCATGCTGCATCCTCTGAGAAACTACTATGAAGTACAAAAAAGGAATCAGGGTAAACCCTAGCCAAGTAGTGGCCGAGTGCAATGTCTTTGGTGGTGTTACTAGCAGCTCTCGATCCTTTGCCACACCCCAAGAAGTTATCTGTATCAGCAATCTCCAACTGCAAATAAAACCCATACTGAATGAGCATGAAATGTAAACCTACCAATGTGTAAAAGCAAATTCAAAATTATCTTACCACTTGATTTTCATCGTACTCCAATTTAAATGGATTCCATAAATTAATTGATGATGCTGTCTCATTGGTGTTAGTCAATTCTTTAACATATTCAGACTCCTCTCTTCCAAAATTGGAAATCCCAAGTTCGCTTTGAATGCGATCGAAGTCCTCATCAGTAATAGTCAACTCTTTCTCAGCTTCTTTGGCCTTTTCAAAACAAAGAGAGAGGGCCTCACCAGCATCAATAAACTTATCATCTAGAGTTTCTTTATCAAGTTTCAGAATCTCTTCCTTTGATTCATTTTCTGTGTCAATTATCCCATTTGCAGCATCAGAAGCCTCTGCAATAATTGCAAGACAATAATCTTCCCTGAGATTAAAAAGTTTTTGAATATCTGACAGTAAAATATACTCCTTGTCCTTGAAAGGTATACATGGTAGGGAAGGAACAATATGGTGAGAACTCTCATCAGGTTGAGGGTTTGTATCTCCTTGGCTCTCCTCAATGATAGTCTCAGCTTTGAAGTGAGCAACATCCAAATTCTCAGCAATAGAAGCCTCAAAATCTGTATCTACAACCTCCTCTGTTTCCTTTTCATCTACCAGATCATCTAACATGCAAAAGCTGGCAGACTTTGCTCCTTCCAACTGTTGCTCCTCAGCTTTCACAGGGTATTTGACAAGGGTGAAAACAATAAAAGCAGCAGATTTTCTCATCATCTTGCAATTTTTGGAATGAGTGCAGCAAAATATGTCTCTTGAATAAAACCTCTCCAGAGAGTGGGCCCTGCACTTTTTAGTAAATACTGACTTTTCATTTCCTGTTGACCCAATGGGAACATGGACATATTCAATTGTGCCAACTTCAACAGAAGGACCTGCAAGATTTTCAAACTCCAAAAAGTCCTCCACAATATATTTTTCACAAGATTTCAGAACTTTGTTAAGTTCCCAATCAGGATTAAACACATTTTTCACAACTCTATAGAATGAGAGATCCATTCCATTCTGAAGCATAAAATCAAGTAGCTTCTCTAATGGAGTGATATTAGTGAGCTCTGATACTCCTTGACCTCTCACTACCGACGTTCGCTTCCCTGGAGATGTACTTGGCCTTCTCACACTGGTGGCAGAGGATGGAGAGGAAAAAGAATGCACAGGCTCATCACATGTTGATGCCCTTAAGCCTTTTGAAAGCCTTCTTCTTTTACCAGTTCCTGGAGAAACCTTGGATCCTAGGAATTCTATGGGTTCAGACATGTTTACATTTTCTGCCGATACGGCGTGATAAGAGAGAAACGATTCAGACGGATAGGCCCCCTCGTGCCGTATCGGTGATTCCAGTAAGAAGCCTGAAAGCCACAACGGTCATCACACGAGCTTGGGCTGAATGAGCTTGAGAGGAGAGCTGAAAGAAGACTCTGCAGAACCTCCAAAACGACGCGAAGAGAGGAAAGCGAAGAAGGCAAACAATCGCCCTCGCGCCGTATTAGCAATACAAACAGAGGTCCCGAAAAATCGAAAAAAAAACGTACGGATAAGGAATACACCCTTATGTAGGCGCGGAATTATGCCACCTGGCAGTATCCGTTGGTTTCCGACACGTGGCAGTAGCCGTTGGCCAACACGTGGCCGATAACCACGTGTCAAACAAGTGGACCGGTCATTACTTGACACGTAGCATACGGACCATAAATGTAGATACGTGGCACAATCAGCGTCGGACACGTGTCCGACACGTATCATGATTGACGTGGGTATATAAGTGGTAATTTTTCCTACGTGTACACTTTTCATTTCTCGAGCTCTTCCCGCCTTGCTTGCCGATACGGTGCGATACAAGACTTGCGTTTTCTCCGTTTCTTAACTCTCGCGTTGTATCGGTGGTCTTTCGGCTCAGTCCTTTGTTCGCTAGTAAAAAAGAGGTGTGCCGATACGGAGCGAGGGCGTCCGAACGTTGTTCTCGTTTCCTCCATATCGCGCCGTATCAGCACTTTGGTCTCACCAATACGGAGCAGGTCTATTAACATTCCGCTTTTGTCATTGCCAATACGAAGCGAGGGCGTGCATACGCTGTGTTCGTTTGCTCCATATCAGCATTTCGGTCTCACCCTTGTGTCATTGCCAATACGGAGCGAGGGCGTCCATACGCAGTCTTGGTTTCCTCCATATCGTGCCGTATCGGCATTCAGGTCTCCAATACGGAGCGAGGGCGCTGTTCCATTCTGCTCATTTTGTTCATATCGCGCCGTATCGAAATTTCTCATTTCGTCCCTTTTCACGCCAATTAGCCTGTTTGTTTCAGTTATTGTCCTTCTGGTTGTTATTTTTGCTTTTCTGGATGGCAAGGACAAAGCAAACTGCAAGAAGAGTGTATCTGGATGGGAAGGACAGTGGGGGTAAAAGAAAGTTAAAATTTGATGAATCTGAGGAGGAGCCCTCTTCCAAGTTTACTGAAGCTGGTCCATCACAGGCCCCAGAGCATTTTACAACAGAAATCCCCCCTACACCAGGTGTTGGCCTTACATCTTCTATAAATGTTTCTTCTCCTAAAGTTGAGGAAGCAAAGGGTGATTCTTGCCCTGTGAAAGACTCATTCCCTACAATGGCACCTGAGGCTACATCTGCTGAAGCCACTGAACCTCCCAAGCCACAAAAGAGAAAGAGGAAGTCCAGGTTCTTCTATATGCAGAGATGTTTTAGTGAGATAAGGAAAGCCCAGAGAGCTACACAGCATGTCATTCCAAAAGCTGCTTTTATAAGGGTCGTTAAAGAGATCTCTGATAGATTGTCTCAAGTGGCAACTGTCTCTGGTCTAAATAAGAAGTGGCAACTCTCAGCCATTCTTGCCCTGCAAGAGGCCGTAGAAGATTTTGTTATTGATTTCATGAACGACGCTTACGTTGCTGCCGCCCATGCTCATAGGATCACCCTTATGAATAAAGATTTCAGCATCATCAGCAGAGTCAGGTATAGGTTTGACAAAGTGCTGAGGCCCTTGCCTTCCAATGATCAAAAAGCCTTTGAAATCCTTAACATTCCCCCAAAATTGTCCAGGAAAGAGAAAAAGCTAAATGTTGAGGATGTTATTCACCTTTACCCTACAAGGGGTGCCACCCAGCAGGAGGCTTTCTTGAGTGAAAAAAATCAGGAGGTGCTTGAAATTGAAGACGATGTTTACAAGAGGAAAGCCGCATCACTTGCTCCCGTCAATAGCGAGAGGATGGGCAAAGTGTATGGGCAGATTCTTGTGAATGTTTCTGCGGAACTTGAGGAGGAATATCTTAGTATATCTCTCGAGGACAAGCCCATGTTGGAAAAAAGGGATGTCCAACTATCTGACTCTGTGGTTTTTTGTTGCATAAGGTAAGGTTTATATTTATTTTTTTTGCGTAAGTTAAGTCTTTTAGGTTCAAGTATATTTTGGATGAAATTTGTATTGAATAGCTTTTGCTATTGTCTGCAGGGCATTGGTCTCCTCGCTCACTCTCGATATCCGAAGAACCATATACATTGTTGATCCACTTCTCTCTGTGGAACTTTTTGCAAAATCCGGTTCTAATATTTCACCATTTTTTTGTAGCTTCGATAGTGTGACAAATTACCACATCTTTTTCCCTTATGTAGAAATGTATTTTTCTTTTTCTGTAGAGGAAAATTTATATTCATTTGCTTTCACCCTTCTACTCACCTCTTTTATGAATTTGCAGAGGGCATTGGAGTCTCATCTACATTAATTGTCTTTCAAGGGAAATTATCTTTATGAATTTTCTCAGCGGTGTTCATGGTCAAGCACGAATGTATGTTGAAAGAAAATTACTTACTTTGACTTTATTTATAAAGAATATTTTGAACTTACAAAGTTTCCTTTTGCAGTGCTGGTAGACTCGTTTCTACATTTTTGGATACAACATACGAGGATCTTGCTGATCCTTCAAGGCCTTATACTTTTCTTCTACAAGAAGTTCCATTGCAAAGCGATGCGCATTCTTGTCGATGGAGAGTTATCTCAAACATTTGTAGAACAGTGGATTCAAAGTTGTTACAAATAGAAGGAGTGAATGTAAGTTAATTTCATTTGATGTTTGTGCAACCCTCATCATGATTTCTTTTCACTAACTTATAACATTTATTTTTACAGTGTAGAGACTATCCCGAATCATATGTTTGGTGGATAAGGGAGAGATGCATCAAGCTGATTCTGGACAAGGCAATCACACCGTATGATCCTGACTCCCCTCTTCCTCCCAAAACTTCAATGGCCAAGGGCACAAGCAAGGGAAAGGTCAAGGGAAAGGGTAAGGACAATGGCAATGGTAAAGGCAAGGGCAAAGGCAATGGGACCACTGCTACAGAGTCTAAGAAAAACGGAATGCCAATGCTCTCTCCTCTTAAATTTGATCCATCCCCTCTTAAGCCCCAAGAAAAGAGACTACCTGTAAAGGTGAAATTTTTTCAACAATCAAAGAAAGGCCCTGTGAGAAAAAATATCTTTGAAGAAATCGATAAAGAATGAAAATAGCAAACATAAGCATAGACGAGCCTTATTATTTTGGCTTTGTACATTTTTATGCAATTTTTGTACCTCATTGTGTAATGAAAATTTTCACTTGTAAATTGAATGTAATGTACATTTTATTTATACACATTCGAAAGGCAACTTGCTTCCTTATGAGTTCCCATTAAAAAATATATTAAGGACAGTCTATTAAGATAAATTCCTGCCAAGTTTTCATTCTCAAGGCTCAAAACTCACAATTGTGGGAGACAAACAACTCGTACAAAAGAAAGAGCGCTGGGCTCTTTTACCAATTGTTACACCATTCACTTTGAACTTATATCTAGGGGATGTATTGTCTAGCAATTCCAAGGCATCCCTCACATCTCTCAGACTCCAATTGGAAGTAACATTCACCTTCTTTACTTCTTCATGCGGCAAAATGTGCACCGCAAGTTTATATGGTGTGTAATTTGTATCGGAATCCAAGGGAACCCAAATACCCAATCTTAGTTTGTATCTCCTGTAATCAAAGCCCAAAGCAAGAGTTTGGCGAGGGATACTGTAAGCCAAAGCCAAGGATTGAGGGCATGCACTGCACCTCAAGATATCACCCTTATGATCGCACTCTCTAGATTTCCAATGCGTCCCTATAGTGTTGTCCAAATCCTCTTCCAAAAAGTTTCTACTTAGCCAGGATACCTTCGTTCTTTGTAAATTTGCTGTTTTGAAGCAAGCCACGAAGATATGGAGGGGTACAAACCATGATAAACGTATTCTTCTTTAGATCCTTCCAGCTGTCATGGACTTTTTGATATCCTGAGATATTTTGAATTTGAAACTCTGCACCGTTACCTTGTCAGGAATCTCCCAGTTTAGAGATGAAAGACTTGGCAATGGCAAATCTTCGATATTCCCATACCTATCCGCTTTAGAGGGAACCACATATTGTGCATAATATATAAAAACCTTGCATTCACTATGCAGGATGGGAAAAAGAAATACCTGTCCGATGTATTTCATGTCCCGAATATCACCAAGAATCTGGTTTCTGTTGGCCAAATGGTTGAGTAGGGCTTGCAGGTCAGATTTAATCCTCATGGATGCTTTGTTGAGGATATGAAAAATAAAGGTCGCTTGATAGAAAAAGGAAAGAAGAAGGGCAGAATGTTTACGTTGGATGCAGACATGTCTGAATTGAGTGCAGCAATGTTTGCACATGGGACCGGTGTAGTTGCAAATATTGATATCTGGCATAAACGCATTGGTCATGTTAATGTACAGCGACTTAAATCAATGCAGGCCCAAAATATTGTTGCAGGATTGCCTAAATTCAAGGTTGCAGAAATGCATAAGGTATGTGAAGCCTGTCAGTTTGGAAAACAGGCAAGGAAACCATTTCCTAGACATGTTCAAGAGAGTAAGAAGCCATTGGAATTGATCCACTCTGATGTGTGGACTACTAAAGCTGCATCTCTTGGAGGCTGTCATTATTTTGTTACTTTTATTGATGACTATAGCAGAAAAGTTTGGGTGTATTTTATGAAAAAGAAAAGTGAAGTTTTTGGGCATTTCAAAACTCTTAAAGCTATGGTTGAAAAAGAAACATGCCTGCAAATAAAATGCCTAAGGTCAGATGGAGGGGGAGAGTACCTCTCAAATGAGTTTGCAAGGTTCCTGCAGGAGCATGGCATAAAGCAGCAATATTCATGCAGTCATACCCCACAACAAAATGGAATTTCAGAAAGAAAAAACAGGCATATTGGAGAGGTATCTCGTGCCATGCTCAATGAAAAAGACCTGCCAGATTTTTATTGGGCTGAAGCAGTTGCTACAGCAATCTACATAATGAACAGGACTCCCACTGCAGTAATACATGGGATGACTCCAGAGGAGAGGTATACTGGTAGGAAACCATATATTTCTTATTTGAAAATTTTTGGTTGCATTGCCTATGTACATGTGCCAGATGAGTTGAGATCCAAGTTGGATCCAAAAGCTGAGAAGTACATCTTTATTGGTTACTCTCTGTAGCAAAAAGGGTACAGATGCTATAACCCTTCTACTCGTAAGTTTACAGTGAGCAGAGATGTTGTTTTTGATGAGATGAGTAGCTGGTATAAACCAGTAAATGTGATTGATGATGTAGATGCACAAAATGGTAATGCTGCACAGAATTCACAGCAGCAGTCACAAAATATTAGTGGACCTTGAGCGTCCTCCAGCAGTGGTTCACATTCTTCGCCATGGACAGGCAGATTGAGATCAAGAGAATCTTCTCAAAGCAATGCAGATAGTGGTATGCAAGTATCACGAAAAGGAAAAGAGAAGGTTGATCAGCCCATGTTTGATGTGAATGCAGGTCACTCTTATGTGGATGGTGAATCCAGTGGCTCAAAACAGAGCATTGATGATGAATTGGGTATTCCTTCTATTGTTACACCTGGAGTAAGGAAGACCAGGGATGTTTTGAGAGCACCTGGGAGTGAACCTACTTTGCGCAGGTCTACCAGAGTTAGGTATCCTGTGGATAGGCTGAAATATGATGAATTTACAGCCATTCACTATGCATATATGGTCAAAGTGATACAGGAACCAGAGCCACTTCTTTTGAGCAAGCCATGGGAAAAGAAAAATGGGAGAAAGCCATGGATGAAGAAATGGATGCCTTGGAAGCAAATGCTACATGGGAATTGGTACCTTTGCCTAAATGTAAGAATGCAATTGGCTGTAAGTGGGTCTATAAGGTAAAGCACAATGCAGATGGTTTTGTGAACAGATACAAGGCAAGATTAGTAGTCAAGGGGTATGCACAAACATATGGCATTGACTGTGAAGAAACATTCAGTCCGGTTGCAAGGATGGCAACCGTAAGAGCAGTCATTGCTATGGCTGCATCAAAGGGATGGTCTTTACATCAGATGGATGTAAAGAATGCCTTCTTGCATGGTGATTTGCAAGAAGAGGTCTATATGGAGCAGTCACCACGTTATGTGCATGCTGTTCATCCTGAGTTTATTTGCAGGTTGAAAAAAGCCTTGTATGGCTTGAAGCAAGCACCTAGAGCATGGTCTGACAAGATAGGACAATATCTTATCACTATTGGCTTTCAGATTTCCAAGGCAGATTTCTCACTTTATGTGAGAAAAACAGAGAAAGGTATTATGGTACTTGTCATTTATGTTGATGATTTGATTATGACAGGTGACAGTGATGAAGATATCCTTCATGTGAAAATGCTATTGAAGCAGAAGTTTGAGATGAAGGATTTGGGAGAGCTGCGTTATTTCTTGGGCATTGAGGTGATTAGATCACCAAGTGGGATACAGCTCTTGCAGAGGTAGTATGGATTGGACATGCTGTCCAAATATGGGATGACAGGCTGTAAGCCTATTTCAGTTCCTTTGGAGTGGAATGTGAAGCTGAGCACAAATGCAGGTGAGCTTCTGAAAGACCCTACTATGTACAGACGCATAGTAGGAAGCTTGATTTATATGACTATTACCAAGCCAGATTTGAGCTATGCTGTTGGATTGGTAAGTCAGTTTATGTAGGCTCCAAGGAAACCGCATTTGGATGCGGCTAGACGCATACTCAGGTATGTGAAGTCCACATTGCAGTATGGACTATTTTATGAGACTGGGGTTCAAATACAGTTGCATGGATACACTGATGCTGATTGGGCTGGTAGCATTTCTGATAGACAATCTACCAGTGGATATGTGTTCTCTTTTGGGAGTGCTGCAGTCACTTGGAGCAGCAAGAAATAGCCTACAGTTGCCTTGTCGAGCACAGAGGCTGAGTACAGGGATGCAGCAATGGCTGCATGTGAGGTAGCTTGGTTGCATAAGCTACTTTATGATATGCATCAGCCTACAGATGGGCCAGTTGTCATTTATTGTGACAACATGAGTAGTATACACTTGGCAAATAACCCAGTCTATCATGCTAGAACAAAGCACATTGAGATGCATTATCACTATGTGCGGGAGAGGGTTTTACTAGGTCTTATTGATCTAGTTTATGTCAGCACAGAGGATCAGGTAGTTGACATATTTACGAAGGCATTGGGTGCAGAGAAGCTGCACAAGTTCAGAGACTTGCTTGGGGTGCAAGAATTGGGATTGAGCTCGAGGGGGAGTGTTGAGATATCGAGCTCCACTCGTGATATGCCAGGGTGACCGTTGTGCATTTATGTCACCGACGTGTTAGTTGCAGATGCGGTTGGTAAACCGCCTATGAATAATAGCTAGATGACAGCTATCCTTATCTACTCTAGTTCGTGGCTCAGTTAGTATGCCACCTTAGTTAGTTGAGTTTGGTTTTGAGACCCATATATAGGGTTCTTCTATTTCTTTGTACTTGACTCCTTTTTGGCTTACACAACTAAGAAGAGGAAAACTATTTTCAGCCTCCACCTCTGTGTGTATTCCCCCATTGTGCAACCAAGAAAGCTACAAGTGAGACTCCTTCCTTCTCTCCCACAATCTTGACACAAGCTCGCCATGTCAGACGTACGAAATATGTGGTTTATGGGGGGGATAAGCTGAAAGTGTCTGAGAAAATTTTGAGGGATGGTTTGCCCTTGCAAGTCCTCTCGATACCTGTGAGCACCCCACTTTGGACATGTCTCCATAGTCTCGTATTCTCCTCGAAATAGTATGTAATCATTGATACATGCATGGATGTTGTTGTAGTCCATGCCAAGCTTTCGTAAAACATGTCGTGCATCATCACGAGACTCAGGCATGGTATTTGCAGATGGTAATATATGATATTTCAATAACTTGAAAAAAATAATAAACACCTTGAAAAAGCACAAATGTTTTTAATAATAGTTTCGAAAAAAAAATCAACGAAGCGTATGTACAAGGTACCTGAACAACTCGGTCACACTCACATTGCTCCACCCGTATTTTGCTTGCACACTTAAGAGTGCAAGCAGTGTCTTCAGGCGAGATACTCGACACCCATCATATAATGGTATGGATGCTTCCTCTCTAAGCGGATCAGAAGTCTCGACATCCATGGGAATCAATGCATTGATCATTGCCTCCATCTCAGGCTCCAAGACTGTAGGTAGGTCTAGAAGGTTGCTTGTCTCCTCTGGCTTTCACCATTTTTCATTTTATCTACGTTACGACAAACAATTTATTTTTGTTATCATTCTTTTTTTTCTTAAATTGTTATCCTCTCCTTCCATCTCTCTTTTTTTTAATTTCTCAAATTGTTATCCTCTCCTTCCATCTCTCTCTCTTTTTCTACGTTACGACTATGACTACGACCACGACCATGACTACCACGACCACGACCACGACTACAACCGCGACTATGACTACAACTATGACCACGACCATGACCACGACCACGACCATGACCACGGCTAGGACTACGACCACTACCACCACCACCACCACCACCATGACCATGACTACGACTATGAGTACGACTACGACTACGATCATGACTACGACCGTGACTACGACTACGACTACGACTACAACTACGACCACGGCCACGACCACAACTACGACTAGGACAAGCTCCATGTATGAGAGGTCTCTTTGCAAGAAGAACATTATGCTAGGAGGCACAAGTATGCTAGGGCTCTCTAGCCATATATCCCTTAGGTTTGTTGAGGATCGACCTAACCCCTATGAGCCTAGGATGAGCTTATTGTCAGGTCCTATTTCATTTTCTCTCTTTCTCTCCCTCTCTCATTTCCTCTCCCTCCCTCACCCTTAGTCTCTCTTTCTCTCTTTCCCTATTAGAATTAATGATTTTTCTCTCTTTTTCTCTCCTCTCTCTCTCATTTCTTTTTCTCTCTCCTCTCTCTCTCTCATTTCCCTTTCTCTCTTTCTCTTCTTCTCTCATTTTCTTTCCCTCTCTCATCCTCACCCTCTCTTTCTATCTTTCTCTATTAGGTTTTTTTTTCTCTTTTTCTATCTCCTCTCCCTCTCTCATTTTTTTCTCTCCTCTCCCTCTCTCATTTCCTTTTCTCTCTTTCTCTCCCTCTCTCATTTCCTCTCCCTCCCTCACTTTGACCCTCTCTTTCTCTCTTTCCCTATTATGTTTAATGATTTTTTTCTCTTTTTCTCTCTCCTCTCTCTCTCTCTCATTTCTTTTTTTCTCTCCTCTCCCTCTCTCATTTCCTTTTCTCTCTTCCTCTCCCTCTCTCATTTCCTCTCCCGCCCTCACCCTCACCCTCACCCACACCCTCTCTTTCTCTCTTTTCCTATTATGTTTAACATCTTTTCTCTCTTTTTCTCTCTCCTCTCATTCTCTCATTTTTTCTCTCTCCCTCTCCTTCTCTCATTTCTTCTCCCTCCCTCTCCCTCTTTCATTTCCCTATTATGTTTTCGTCTCCCCCCTCTCCCTCTCCCTCCCTCCCTCTCCCTCCCTCTTCCTCTCCCTCTCCCTCTCCCTCCCTCTTCCTTTCCCATGTTTGCCCCCTCTCCCTCTCTATAATATATCAAATATTAAAAATTCATGAGAATTTTTTTTTTCATCGGCGACGGTTCGTGCTAGAGCGGGAGAGGGATTTAGGAAGGCCAGCAAGCTCCTCGCTGGAGCTTGCTAAGCTTCAATGGCCATGCCTCATGACACGAAGGAGAGGGAGGATCCCCCTCCCTCCCCTATTTAATAGAGGGGGATGTTGCTGTGGGAAAGAAAGGAACGGAGGACGATGTCATTTCGGGGAAAGGAGGGAGTAGTTGAGCCGTGTGGAGAGAATGTGAGGAGAAAAGGCCAGAGATGGAGAGGACGACGATGCCATCACATCACCGTGTAGTACCGCTGCCGTGAGAAGGAGGTAGAAGAGAGTGCGCTGCCTTGACACTTCACAGAGGAGCTGAAGTCAAAAAAAAAGGGGAGGCTGCCATTCTGGTGCCACGTTTCGAGTGCACAGGGAGGAGCCGCTGTCGTCTTCCATCGTCGACCAGATAGCCTTAACACACCCCCCCTTCCACGTGGAAGCTTTAGAAGCTTCCTGGGGGGGAAGCTTCTAAGGGGCCCTTAAGCCCCCTTTCACCCCCCCGTGTCTAAAAATCTCCCAAGGCCCCCCCTTCTTATGCCTTTTGGAACCACACTCCCCCCCCCCCGGTTTTAATCCTCTTAAGGCCCTTTCACCCCCCTTCTTGTGCTTTCCAAAACCCTTTCACACTCCCCTCCCCCCCCCGTGTCTAAACCCCCCCTTTCTGATGGGTGTTAGAACCCCCATGTTTTACCCATTAAGCCTTTCCCTTAGGCCTTAAAAACCCTTTTTTCTCCTCGGTTGTAACCCTTATAAGCCCCCTTCCTCTTGGGCCTTGGAACCCACCCCCTCCGTGTTTTATAAACCTTTAGCCTTTTTTCCCCCATGGGTGTTGGAACCCCGTGTCTAAACCCTTAAGCCCCTTTCCATGACATATTGAAAACCCCCCGTGTGTAAAATCCCTTATCTCCCTTCCCTTGTGACATATTGAAGACCCCTCTCATGTTTAAAGCTCATAAGGCCTTTTTCCCCTTAGCCTTCCCATGCTTCTCGTGGGCTTTCTAAACCCCATGCTTTATAAAATTCCTTAAGCCCTTTCTCTTGGACTTAGGGATTACTCCCCATTTCTCTCGTGGTTAAAGCCCTTAGGCCGTTCCTTGCCCTATGCAAAATACCCTTGGGCCTTTGTTCTTTTTCCCCACTTGTAAAAGAGAAGAAGAGTGTTGAAGGTCTTATCAGCAAAAGATTTTGAAACACCCTTTGTTCGAAATCACTACTTTAAGGAGGGAACCTTCAAAAACTACTTCCGACAAACGGTACAAGGGGAGCAATGATGGAATTCCAAAGAAGAGTCGTAAAGCTGCTTCCACATCTGAACGAGTATAATTGCGATGCCTCCTAAGAAAGTCCAAGGCGCAACCGCGGGAGGGTCATCTCCCAGTATCCATGTGGATATCTCACCCCAAACCCAGGTTTTCCTTCTTAATTTTTATTTGATATTGTTGTGATTCAAACATGCAAGGTGATTTATTAGAAATAGGATATATTTTCGTCCTAGTTGTTCACGACGAAGGAACTTAGACATCAATACTTTTAAATGAAACATGCAAATTAAGAAAGTATAAACGCATTTCTAGCGAATAGCTTATGCATCGAAATGAATTATAAGCTAGATTATTGTCCATTAAAATAGTATGCTTCGATTAAGCCTAGAAGTATAAACTGCATCTCACACTATTAACCCATATCGCAATGAATCATCATGGAAAATGCAGAGCATGGAACGACTTTTACGATGCATAGACTTTATGAAATTATCGTTGCCAACTGCATAAATTAGCAAGAAAAAGGTTGCTTATTTAGCATGAATTTTGTTTGCAAAGAAAAGGGAAGATTAGTTGAATCTATGCCTAACCTCAAATCGGCAAGTTAGGGTTGAAAAATCAATTTACGCATAGTCAACGAATCATGTGGAAGTAATCTCGAAATTATATTTTAGAGTTAACCAAATTGATATAAACTTAAAACACCTATGCTATGAAACACTCATTGGGAATGAGTTAAATTCCAAGAAATGCCTATACCTTAAATACTTGCCCACATTCCCTCATTGTAGAGACAATGAATTGTAATCGTAAAAGGAACTAGGGTTTTTCCCTGAGAATATTACAAAGATGAAGCTTGGAAACCCTAGGTCTAACGTTGTCAGCTTAAAGAACCTGAAACAGATTGTTTCGTGACGCCATAGTCTCATAGTTCGATGCAGCACTTGTGCAACAAGTGCGGAGTCATATGATCTTGTGATTGGATCACAAGGGAATGGTCAAGTTCTCGCAATGAAGTTGGCATGTCCTTACGCCAGTTATCTTGCAAGAGGATGAATAATCATCCTACTTTAGTATCCTTCTTGAGTAAGGAAGATTGTTTGGAAACTAAAGACCAACCGATAAACTTAATGTTTGACCAAGTCAGGTTAATAGGGTATGCCCTAACCAAGGATATAGGGGATCTTGCCAAGTTGCAAGTCATCTCGGATCGAGTGCTGGATGCATTCGAAAGGAAGGATTCATTCCTTAGAAGTTTGCCAACAAAAATGATCAATGGAAATGTTTGTGCTTGCTACAGATTTTAGAGCACTGTTTGGCTTTATTTGATCAATGAATTAAAAGATAAATGGATATCTATACTTCAGGTTGAAGTCCTGAAGGAAGAGGCAGCTTCAGTTACCCCCGACTACCTGCCTAACCCTAACCAAGGGGGTTGTTAACCGCGCCGGGCAAGTGGACCAAACCCACCGCGAGAGATGTCTCCATTGAGCGCTACTTGGAGCAGAAGGACGCTTGGGTGCCAGGGGGCTTTGGCCGTAAATCCCTCGCCTTCCGAGCCCTGCACAAGAGGCTAACGTGACTCGGGATTGGATCTCGAGGCCTGCATACTAGTCTGCAGGCGGAAACTTGGAAAAGTCATCCCTGTGGTTGCTGGATAGCCTTCGGACAGATTGTGGATAAGCCTACGGGCTGGACTCTTTGTATTTCAATGATAAATATGATAACTTGTTAATAAGGAACTTGTCTGACATTGTTTTTCTATGTCAAGTGATAAGATTACGTAAAGGAACCAGTGCCTAACGGGTTAATTAAAGAAGTTGGTTGTTACATATCCAACTAATGTGTTAGGTAATTAAATAACTAAAACAACCGAGAAAAGTGCGGAGGATGGGCCATAGGTCCATCCTACGGATGGGTGGTCCCGGTTGGCCGCGAACTTTTCTCAAATCGCGATGGACAGTACGAGGATCGTCAAAGAACACGAACAACAAAAGCGTTGACCTAGAGTTATGATTAAACCCGATTTACACTGTTTTAGGGGAACGGAATGGGACTGTGCCTTATGGTAGAAAGGTTGAACTTTGCATCCCTCTCGTTTCCCATTCTCCTTGAACCAAGTGCAGCGTGAATCCGCTTCGAACCTGCCGTTTCTGTGTAAAGTAGTTCTCTCGGGTCCGACGCTAGTTGCTGTTAGGAAATGACCAATGAGGAAAACCCTAATGAAGATGTCGAAGGGTTTGTGAAAGCAAAGTCGTGTCTTCAGAAGACCTTGATAAATTTCAGGATAAAAGATCAATTAGATGAATAAGCAAGATGAGGAAATAATGTCAAGACTCTGTTTTATTTCTGCCAATAACAAATACAAGGTTCAAGAAGAAGAAGTCTAAATAGCCTCTGGGCATACAACATGGCAGCGACTATGATTCAAAAACAATTATTCTGATTTAAAGCAATAGATCCGTTCACTGAAAGACCAAGCTTATGTACAGCATGCTGTAATGGAAGTTGTTTTTATCTAACAGATTGTGTCAGGGAAGTATCTTGGGTACAACCTCATAGAACACCAAAGTTCCATCAACACAATTAACGAAACACAAATACATTCCAGAAGAAATCAATGGCACAATATATCCCTGCACAGTATATCCCTCTAACAAAGTCAACAAGCCTCCATTCATCAGACCTTTGCTTCAGCTCTTGCCTTGCCCACACAAATAACAGCCTTTACATTACTGATGATACAGAGATATATCAAGTAAACTTAGTACACGGCAAATCAAACCTATCTTCTCAATGGAATTGTGTCCTTATCAAACCAAGCTGTTTAGAACCTTGTCATGACTGCACACAGGCAGCTGCATCCCACAACAAAAGATTTATTGTAACTGCTGCTCAGAGATGCAATCCAATCGAGTTCTGCGTCACACTTCTTATAGCAGAGTTCTCATAGCAGAGCCAAGAACTCCACGGGGTTCTAGCTAAGGAGCTGGAACAGAGAAGGTTGTGCTTCAATCATTGGGACGTCCTCCAAGGCGATGGAATAGAAGTCGTGTGTCTTCTACATCACCTTCTTGTCTTCTTTGCCATCATCTTATGTCGTACCTTTAGTTACGTCCTCTACAGCTTGTTGATTGTTATCGGCTTCTCTGTCTCCGTTGTTCATCATGCATCGCATCTCCCTCTTTACCTTTAGTCGTCAACACTGCTGCTCTCCATCGTTCGTATCTTCCACTTTCGTACTGGAGTAACTTAGTTGCCTCTTTGTCTTCATTGTCGTTACTGCAGGTCCCGGTACCGCACAGAATTTGACTGCCTGTCTGTCGATCAATCTTCCCCTTGTCGACACTAGTCGTTGTCTTCTGTAGCTTTCGTGGTCTCCTCCTTATGCATCAAACCGATTAGCAGCATCGCGCAACTCTCTGGTTCCATGCCAATCAAAATTTTCCTTAATTGATTGACCTCCTCTGTCATTGCAACATCCTCCGAACAAGACGAAGAAATGTCCTCATCCTCCACTCTCTTCTCCCACAGTAGTGTCCACGTAGCTCTTTCTTCTTCGTCGCCTTCAGCTGCCTTCCGCTGTGTCAGCTTCTGCAGTACTTCATTCTTGACAGCATCCGCCGGCAAGCGTCCTTCTCTCTCTTCATCCTGTTGCAATCTTTTTCGATCCCAGTATTGTCGCACTCCCACTTCTACGTTGATGCTCCTCTGTTCTTCCCTGTCCTCCATTTCCTTTCCTTCCTTTCCGTAAAAAAAATCCCCTCGAAGTTGCAGAGTGCCCTCTATTTTCCTCCTCTGTTTCAGTCATCGTCTCCTTTTTGGGCTCTCCTTTTTTCTTTTCCCTCCCTCTTTAGCTTTTGAAATCCCCTCATTAGCCTCCTCCTTCCGTGTTTTCTTTTTCCCTTCCGTTTCTCCTCAAATTAGCTTCCCTCCCAGAACCAGAAAAGCACCCCTCCAAGGAAAAGTAGCCCCAAAGTAGCCACGTGCTGTAATGCCAAAGAACCTCAATCGAAAGTGTTCCCACTCGGAAGAGAACATCCCATGACCATGAAAGAGACATTTGAAATCGAAACTGCCTTTAAATCTAGTCGTTCAGGTGTTGCAATCACAATTTCAGCATCACATGAGCTTAACCCTTCAATTTGATGCAGAACAGAAGTCTGTGTGTGTAAGCATATTGAATGCATGCCAAATGTTAGCTTTAAGAGTTTACAAACTTTTCCGATCTGTAAAGTCCGCTCAGCTGAGTACACGAGCAATAGTGCTGATGAATTTTGGCAAGCAGTGGTTCCAAACCTCTTTGCAGCAACATGTACAGCAACTGCCAATGCATACACTGCTTCATAAGGCATTCCAGTCACTTTTCCAATAGCCAATACATCTAATCCAGTACCGCAGGCTTCCCAGAATTTCCAGTCGCATTTACTGGCAATTGTATTCTTCCTTTTCTCAATATTACATTTTAAATCTCCTAAACAAGCCAAATGACCAGCATTGGTAAAAGCACACAAATATGTTTCAAAATCAGTGCCTCCAGTTGTGCTCCTTGTCCCATGCTTCTCATAGCACATTTCAATGCTTGGCCTCCTTTCCAACTCCTGGATGTGGAGGTTTGGTATCATTAGGTATTTTTGATGTAGCTGGAGAAGGAGAATACAAAGTCCTGAACGAATACGTGTAACACGTTCATCAGCATCAGTTGTGCTTTCCACTTGACCTTGCTCAACATAGGCTGAAAGCATCTCATCCTGTTCTCCACTATGCCTCCAACTCCTCCCCACTATACTCATACACAGAAAATAAATGTAAACACAACAACTAAGTATGTACAAAGTATCAAATCACACACACAACTTTTGGGTGGTTTCACACCTCGAATGCGCAGCAATACGACAACGTAGAGCCCTCTCTAACACTACATGGTGTCATAATACTCAAAACTAGACTACACTTCACAATCCCCTAATGATTCAATCATGAAACTACACATTTCACAAGCTCCTAAGGGTACAATGACAGTGAGTTATCATGCATAAGTCTTTGCCTCATCTAGTGCCTTGATCTATGTTTTGATATCTTCTTATTTTAACCATGGATTCTATGTATTGTGAGTATCGTTTGTTATTTCTTGGTAGTAATTTTACCTTGCTTTATTTTAAAAAAATTTGAATAGAGGTTGTTGATTATTTTGTTTTAGAGACAAGCATCATTTAGCTCTTATCATAAAATTCCAATAAATATGTGATAGCTTACTACATGCAATGTTCCTTGAAGAGTCTTTTTTCCATTGATTCTCCATTGGATAGATGATCAAGAAAATGTATGGATACATGTTTCCACGATGGCCCCTGCACATAGGGCATTAAGAGAGGGCATAAGGAAGCCCATGTGGTTCGATAGAGAGGACTAGCGGAGGATCAAGGGGATCAAGGAGGAGGTGATACCTCTCTCTCTTAATAGATATGCCTAGGTGGTTAGATAGAGAGGACTAGAGAAGGATCAAGGGGATTAAGAAGGACATGATGCCTATCTATCACCACAACAGAAACGAGGCATAGACGTGCATGTTAGACGCGCAAAGTCGGGCGCATCTATCATTACATCTATATGCACATTGTCGTACTGCTGCGCATCCAAGGTGTGGAATCCACCAAAAAGTTGTGTGTGTGACATTTGTTACTTTGTACATACTTAGTTGTTGTGTTTGCATTTTTGTTCTACATAGGTAGTATAGTAGAGAGAGGGGTCTTTTGCTACCTTTCTTTTCAGCTGGGGTTGCACCTGATAGGTCCTCCTTCAACAATGGTGGGCATGATGGGATGCTTTCAACCTATGTTGAGCAGGGTCAAGGCGAGAAGACATTACAACTATACAAACAGATGTAAGAGGAGGCATTTTCTCAAATCAGCAGACATTTAAGATCACATTTCAAGCATGTGATACCCTCATTGAGAAGGAAGATGTTATGAGCATGGATGGGAAACCAAGAAAAGTTTCTTGGGAGATTTGCTGAGCATTACATGCAGATGCTCACAAGAAGGGCTTCACTTCAGATGCTTTTGTTAATAGCACTCTTGTTAGTATCTATGGTAAATGTGGCAGCATTTTAGAAGCAAAGAGCATGTTTGATGGGCTGTTTGATCAAGACATTGTTGCATGGAATGTTATGATCTCACGATATTTTGAGCTGGGTAAGGCAGAGAAGGCTCTCCAGCTGTATAGTCAAATGCTAGTTGAAGGAATGAGTCCCAATAAGCCAACATTTCTTGGTGTCCTCCAAGCATGTGGTTCACTTGCAGAGAAGGGATGTACTGTTGCTTTAGAGATTGGCAGGGCATTGCATGCTGCTGTTGCTGCACCAGTGTTATCTGCTCCTGCCTGTCGCCGAAACCTAGTCAAGGAATGCCTTTCTGATACCCTGAGCCCTCCATTGAAGCTTTGAAGACCGGAGTTGCAACTTGTCTCTCACGTTTTGATTTCTCTGAGACATCATTTGTCTCAAGGATACATGGTGCTGTAACACAGAGAGGCTCATTAGGTTTATGTTGTAGCAAGTTTATTGGTATTGTTGCTGATGATGGACATTTGCAGCTATGTTTCAGAGTGTCCAAAAATGTTGGTCAGAGTCTTCTATTTCCAACAAGGTGGTTGGAGAAGTGTTTTTGTTAGAGGCAAACACAGAAGTTGAGGCTTGTGATAGTAAAAGTAGATGCTGCCACCAATGATGGGGGAAATCCAATTGCACCTCTTCAGCCAAAATCTCCTAGTGGGTAGTTTCTAGTTGAACTACTCCAGAGCCATCCTCACCTCTTTTTAGCTGCTGTTGAGCAACAACTTGAGAGGCTTACTGAAGACAGAGATGCTGCTACAGGTCAAAAGGGGTTAGTATGTACAGCAAGTGTGGAAGGAAGCTCAGTTCTGCATTGATGGCAGTGAATTGTCCCACATTTTGGCATGATATGCCTAAACAGTAACAAAATGACCTATATCCTTCAGTGCTTATATGCATTTCGAAAGTTGAATGCCATCCTTACAGAGAACAAGAACCACCATCTGTTTTCTTAGACAGCTGATAATTATACTTCCAGATTGCACTCATAATCAATGTCCGACAACCAACAGTCACCGGAATCACATCCAGTGTCTTCCTGATCCGACAAGCTCTACACTTCTCAAAATAGTAGAAATGTTGGTTGTTGTAGAAATTAGCCTGCGAACTCCGGAAAGGAGAGTTGATCTGCCGCGTCAGCAGACATAATTTGTCAAATTGAATTGTACTTCTGCGAGACCCTTAGGGATATAAGCCAAGATTCACACAATGATATCTGAAGCTTAACCTGCTTGCTGTCATTATGGCATTGACAGTTTAAGTTCCCCTGTTCCTAAGCCAGATGTATGTCCTAGAAATTTGCATGAATTGAAGGTGCTTTTGCAGAATGAGCAATGCTAACAAAGCAAGGGCATCTACAGACTGCTAGTACGCTAGAAATTCAGAAGAATTTGTACATTCATGCGAGACCTTGTTAGATAGTGTTTGGGGAAAAGAATTGAGTCGGATAGTAACTACAAGAACGTCCCTTTGACCTCTGGTAGCACAGAAGGGGATGACATTGCACAGGCTTTATCTCCATCACAAGGGCACGGATCAAAATTTCAGGAAGAAAAAAGGGATTATTGTAGGCCACCTGGGGGAAGAAAAAGCAATGGATGGCTATTTCCAGAAAAAGCTTTGGAGGGGGACTTGCTTTGTATCCGGTGGAAGGAAGCTCGAATGAGGAGTCTGCCATCGACGAAAAAAAAGAGGAGAGATTTTACCTGCTTTGGTATTCAAAGGACTTCAGGCATGCTGGTTCTCCCGAGTCTGAACCTAGCAATGGCATCACCGTTGTGTCTGGCAGGATTGAAGAAGTTGATCATTTTCTTCAAAAACTTAAAGCGCTGGAAATTGCCACACCTATACTGAAATCAGTGCCAGTTGAAAGCACCGTGAAAGACCTGCTTTGGTATCAGAGGAAAGGTGCAGCAGGAGGAGGAAACTGGTTTATGGTGTATGAGGATGTGAAGGATAAGCAGGCACTTGAGTTGAGGAGCGAAATGCAGCCAGTTAACTTTTGCTTCATGCCAAAACTGGGAGGAATGTACTCTTTGACTTTCTCAGTTTACGATACAGAGGAGAGACATAATCAGAGTGTACTCGACGGTTTCTTTGTGAGTGCCAACAGTAGCGCATAGGCAAATGCTGGCAACATCTTTCCAAGTGAATGTCAACAAGATGAATTCAAATTTATTCCTCAAGAGTAAGCCCAGTTGATCCCTGATAAGGACATATATGATGCAGGAGAGAGAGCTGAGTTGTTAATTCTATCTCCTCTCAGATCGTAGGGGTCCAGACACCTTGCATCTCATCAAGCAAAGAGTGACATCAACAAGAACTTCAAATCACAACAAATTTGTCAACTTCTGTCATCCAAAGCAGGGTTTAATGAAGTTCTATCTGCAGAGAAAGACTCTTACGTATGGGAGGATAATGATGAAAGGTATTCTGTAGAAAATGTACCCCTCTACGATTCTAAAGATGATGAACCTCTTTCAAGTTTCTTCAAGCGAGCACAGATTTTTGTAAAATCAAAGAAATCAACTATTAAAGATGCATCTCCACCATTTTTAAACCCTGTAGGAACACCAGTTGATCAAGCTCTAGAAGAGTCCTTAAAAGAAAACAAGAGTGTGTTATAAAGTGAAGCCCAACATCATAAAGAAGCTTGTCTACAAATTGAAGCTCATCTGGAATTCCAAAACTTTATTGGTGCGAGATGTCATCTCATGGAAGGCCATGATTTCTGCTTACACACAGTATGGTAAGGATGATGGATGCCTTTGTTTGTATGTTATGATGCTGCAAGAGGGAGTTTTACCCAACAAAGCCACCATCAGTGCTATCTGTGCAACTTATCAAGGATTAAGATATTCTAACAAAGAGACACAATCTCATCATGGTTGTTGGCTACCACTTTGTTAAAGATGTATACCAGATGTGGAATATGCAGAGAGTACTACAGAGAGTTTAAGTTATGTGCATGATTCTTTCCTTGTTATGCATCCAGAGACTACTGTTTCTATGAGAGATGAGTAGATAGCTGAGATCACTCAGCAAGAGACAGAGTTTGCTATTGTATGTCAGCATACTGAGACATTGGCTGTGATTTTATGGTTTCCAAAGTTATCGAGAGTTGATATCTGTCAGCCGAACGAGTTGAGGAGTGATATATATTGGTCAAGAGTTTCAGAGAGCGTCAAAATATTTAGCTGATTGAATAGTGGATTCTGCAGATTTTTCTGGCACAATATTTGTGCTTTCCTCACAAATCCTCTCATCTTGCTTATTTGTATGATTGATCTTGTATCTTGAAATTAGTAAAGGTCCTCTGTGGTTGCGACTTTGCTTTCGAAAACCCTTTGACAGCGTGTAAATAGACACGAATTTTGCGTCTATATATCTGCGTAGATAGATGCAAATAGAGACATGTTTTCACATGCGTAAATTATTTAACCACCTAAAATTAGACTTAATATAATGAAAAAACCAGAGTTAATAATTATTTTTGCATTGCTCTCTAATAAATGGCAGTTCCTCCAGTTGACAAGTCTGATATAAGTAATTAGCGACAAGTGACACAAATCTTATTATACAATTAGTAGCAAGCATTGCATGTATCTCGTAATTTCTCTATTTGAAGATGATAAAAAATATTACTTCCTTTTTATTATAGAAAACTCAATTTAGCTTTAAACTTGACTATTGATTCTTGAGTACGCACATGTGCGTATGATATTTTCCATAGAATTAAGAATACACATTGAATCATTAAGCAAATTAAGTATGCTACAGTGAATGATCCATCTCATCTTCAATGAGATAAGCCCTTGCTAAACTATCTACTTCTAGGTCTATGTTACCAATAGGTAACGAAACAAATAAGTCTATGCCCCTATTAGATGTGCTAATATATTGCTCACTAACTTTATCAACATCAACCACATTATTGTCCTCTTCTGCGTTTCCTTGAATATCCTCGCGAGGTTCATCTTGTACTATATCACATACATCATCCATTATGGTGTCATCATGTACATCATCATTAATTGTTGGATTGTTATTTGCTATCTCTATATTGGTAATATTATCATATATTGGTTTTGAACGATTAGATATAGGGATGATATACCACCATCGATTATTGTTTACCATTCAAAGAAAATTGATCCAACCACATTATAAGATGCTCAAGTATTATCTATTGAGGTGATTTGTTTGGTGGAGGAAATTTTTCATCGCTCCATTTTTACTACTCAATTACATTTGCTCATACATTTGATTGATGAGATCGCACTTTGTGGGGCAGTTCATGCAAGGTGGATGTTTTTTCTTGAGCGCTTCATGAAAACCTTGAAAGATTTTGTGAGACAAAAAGCACGGCTTGAGGGAAGCATGGCTGAGGGTTGGTTAGTGCAATCATCCCTTGTTTATATCTCTGAATATCTTGCTAAAGTGGACCCTTCTCAACCACGACTAAGGAAAGACGATCAAGACTTGAGGATAACCTCTATAATACCTCAAGGAAAAGAAATGAGTAAAGTGCTAACAAAAGAATAACTTCGTAAGTTAAATAGTTGTTGTGTGCTCAATAGTGATGTAATGAGCAAATGGGTGACACTATATAATGAAGCAAGGGCAAGAAGAAAAAGCGAAAGACAAGCATTTCGCACCAGATATGCACATAATGTCTCATTTTTAGATCATCTAAATGAGCTCCCATGTCATATTGATATAGATTGGTTACATGAGTAAATGGAGAGAATGGAAAAAGAGGAGGAAATTAATATATCTCAAGAAGAGTGGGAATACGCACGAGGTTGCTTATCAAAGGTGAGACCTACTATCAATTAATTTGTTTCTAGTTATATTTTATATAATAAATTGACATGTTTGATCTTAATCTTTTACTACTAGTGCATATTATTCAATGCTACACATATCTGTCAGGATGTATTTGATAATTGTTTATTTTTGTGTCGAAATTCAAAGAGGTTCACTACATGATGTATGTAATATATAATGAAAAAATACAATGTATACACACCTCACAAGCTCTCCCATCTTGTAAATGATGTCACGTACATCTTTGGATACATAATGGGATATGCTAGTAGGAAGTACAAACTGAATGTAAATAATATTCATAGATCAAATGATTAGTTGAGGAAAAAGTCATCATACCCTAAAGTTTACACATAGTTACTCCACTAATTACTATATTCATGGTTAGAGATACCCTTACTTGAATCATTTTGTGCCAATCGTGGGACTTCAAACCAGATAGTTGCTCCACACCTCTTTTCTTTTTTTTTATGAAGGCTCCCTTGAGACATCTCATATATCGTGTGGGTGTTTCGAAAGCTATATATTTGTTCCCTCACTATTTTTTCATCGTTCTTTGACAACATCCAAGGTACATGGGGTAGCTCAATCTTTCCTCTGGGTCCAATGCGTGGCCAGGCTTGTGTCATGCGACCAATGTTACGTAAATCCTCCCTTACATTAACTAAATCACGAGCCCCTATCAAGTGATCCCATAATGTAGATACAACATTTTTGAATATGTGCATGGGGTCCAACAGGTGATTGATCTTGAGTTCAGTCCAGTACGGAAGATGAAAAAATATAGAGAACCTAACAAACAAACAATATATTATGTAAAAAATTCATCATGCTAAATACTTTAAAGTCAATCGAGAGAAATGCACTTCTTATGGACTCATGCCGAGTGGAGGGTGGCTGTCGGCATTAATCCATCTCTCCTTCCAATCTCAAATGGTTAGAGATTGTGGAGTCATTCCATTAGTAGGGAGAACATATTTGGGATGGTCAATAGGAAGAATCGATGATGATTGTCATAGATAATCTTCTTTAAACGTGCCGACCTAGAGGAAACTAGAGAGGGACCGCAAATAGGACATGCATGATATCCTGATGTGGTTAAACTTGAAAAAACAAGTGAATTAATAAAATTAAATTGATTCAAGTCTTGAATTTCAAAAATAGAGTTATATATATGTACGTGAACACTCTCCGTATCCTGGAAAGTCGTGCATGGTCCACAACAACATGGCCTTCAATGTGAAATCTCTAGAGGATGCAGATGCACTTGTATCTTGCACCTCAATACCTTCCCATAACATTTCTAACTCTTCAATCAAAGGCCCTAAGTAAATGTCCATGTTTTTTACCTTGTGCTTTCCAGGAATCAGAAGGGACAACATTACATGTCCCTTTTTAATTGCCATGGATGGAGAAATATTATAGTTCACCAATACCACTAGCCATACACTGTATGATATGCTTTTGATGCCAAATGGATTGATTCCATCTATACCTAAACAAAATCTCAAATTTCTTGGCTCTTCTTTGAAAACGGGCCACAAATTATCTATATGTTGCCATACCAGTGTGTTTGCACGGATCCTCCATTTTCCATCACTTGAACGATGACTAGCATGCCATGACATGAGCTTTCCAATAGACTTACACTTGAACATAGGTTTTATACGTGGAACAATCAGAAAATGTCGCAAAACCTTACGAGGCACATCCATTGACTTCATCTCCACTTCGTATCTTGATTCACCACAAACAGGACACTCTCGTGCGAACTCATGAATACCACGAAATAAGACACAATCATTGACACATGCATGGATCTTGACATAATCGAGGCCTCCTAGAGATGTCAAGTAATCTCTTGCTTGCTCTCTCTTAGTTGGCAATTTGTTTCCTTTTGGAAGCATTTGTGATAATAACCTACATATATTTTTAAAAGTGAGTTAAGAAACCACCAACATATTTTTGTGTCTGATTTCAAAGTAGAACAATTAATATTATGATTCATAAGCCAAACTGAATTGATACCTACTTCAATAACACATCCAAATTGACATTACTCCATCCATAAATTGTTTGCAAGTTAAGTATCTCGAGGGACACACGAAGAACGAAGTACGTACAACCTTCATACAACGGAGTAGATGATGCTACATATAGTGGGTCATCTGGCTTCATAGAGTGAACTTCTCCCTGAACCGGTTGCGAAAATAGATGGTATACCATGTTGTCCAAAATCTCATCCTCTACGACTTGATGGGGCATTTCATGAGGGCTACTATCATGGTCGTGAGTCTCTACTCTTCTTGAAGACTCTGCCTCCTCGCGTTGACGTTTTGCAGCCTCTCGACGCCCGGGAGGGAGCAACTGAGGATGTGGCACTGCATCCTGCTCAACCACAAAAGGGAGTTTCATGTACGTTGATATATAATTTTCGTAACATAGACTAGCAATCTTAGTGGTAAAAAAAAACAATGAATACCGTTGATTTTTCTTGGTCCCATTCTCCATACAAGCTAAGGTGTGACATTGCAATTCGACGTGCTCGAAAAATACACCCTCGACAACGATCACACATGCATTTAATTTTTCGTCGTAGCCATGCATCTCGATTACGAAGATGCAATGTTTCATCCTCACTTGAGGATGTGCCTCCTCTCATTATGTCTGAGGACGCGTCTTAGAGCGCATGTGCTGGTGCATGTGCTCTACAGTCTACACGTGATGATACACGCGCGCGCAGATTGACCTAGTATATGCGTCTGACAGCGCGTCTATCCTGCATCTCAAATGCGAATATAGACGCGCTGAACAAAGGGTTGACTTTAGGAGCGCGTCTGAGAGCGTGTCTAACCTGCAATTTAGATGCGGTTATACACGCGTGAGCTCTCCCAGCTCTGATAAAAAACAATATATTTTTGCAATGATGAATGTGACCAATCCCATGTTTGTGTTTATCAGTTTTCTTGTTTATGAGAAGCATTAGCATTTAAGTTTTATGCTCAATGTCTAAAGAAAGCTCTTTGAAAATGTAGGTAATATATGATTTTTTGTATGCAAACAAATTTGTCTTTTTTCTGTGTTTTTTTTGCAGATGTCGTATCCTGGTTCATCTAGCAATGACCTGGATTTGGATTGCATGAGTGATACATTGGCCTCGTTTGGCAGGGGGATCAATGCATTTTTTGGAGGTTTCCCTAGTAGGGAAGACTTCATGGGAGAGATGACCAGACACCTTGGCCGCTCTCCCATAGCGGACGAGGTGTTCAATGTCATGTCTGAAACGCCTCTGACGTCTTTTCCTAACAGTACTTCCCAAACTCCAATTGCAGGTACTCCACATGCAGGTACTCCACGTGCAACACCTGTACGTGCATCGACTGAAGCACAAGCATCTGCAAAAGCATGTCGACAGAGAGGGAGGAGGGAAAGTCGAGGGGGAGGACGAGGCTTGTGTGGGGGTTGCCTAGGAGGTGGCAAGCGATCACCCTCACCAGTAGATCACGTAAAGGAGCTTATACGCCAGTACTATAGAGTTACAGATACTGGTGGCATCTTCCATGATGATGAAGGAAGGGATGTAATGGCGTACATGAGGAGTGTCGTGCATGCGACGTATAAAGATTGTTTCATTGCCTTCAAAAATCAGAAAAGCGGCTTATGGCAGGAGGTGTTGAGGGCAGTCCATAGGAGGTACCCAAATCATGAGGGTCAGCGATTCTCGGATGATTGGGGGCGCACAAAAGTGAGGGATTTGCTTCACAACAAAAGATTCCACCTCATGACACGCGCCAGGGACTCACTGTGGAGGCAAGAGGAGGGGCGTGGAGCCTATAGCCAACCACCTATGTGCCACCGCATAGAGTGGAAGAAAGCCAAGAAGAAAGCAGCAAAGAAAGTGAAGAGTCGCCAGCACGCAGAGGCGCGATGGATCCAAATGGAAACCATGGGATCGTCGCATTACGGATCGGGCAGCAGAGAGTCGTGGGTGGCAGAGTTTGTAAGTATATTTTGATTTCTAGTTTTTTTAAGTTTATATTTCTTTCAATTCTTTATATAATTTGTTCTAATACATTGTGTCTCATAATTGTTTGTATATATCATAATTGTTTTGCAGACTACTATCGTTGGTAGGATACCTACTCCTAGAGAGGTAGATTACCATCGAGGCCATAACTGCGCAGCCACATGGCTTCACTTCTATGGGGAGGGTCTCATCACTGAGGACCAATACAACCGGGCTCTGAGGATTCGACAGTCAGAGGAGGTATGTTTTTCTTACTTTCCTATTAAAAGTATAGCTAATTATAACTTTTTCTCCACCATGTCTACATAAGCAACCTTGATCTTTTGTGTGTGTAGGCGAACCCGGATGTGGAGCATAGTGAGGAGGGGGATAGTTTCTTCTTCAGATTTGTAGAGATGCACCATACCTCCTCTATGGCCTTGTTTTCTTGTATATTTATGATCCATCTTTGAGCCTACTGCTTGCGGCCACCCTTTATGTCGCAAAGCACTTAAACTTCCCATGTAAATGCTTTTGATCTATAATGAATACATGGACTTTTATTTTCAATTCTCATGCTTTTAGATCCATTGTCTTTTTTCCAAATGCACAATCTGATGTATGGGAGGGGGAAAAAAAAATCTTTTTTTTTCTAGTTTTGTTTTGCGCGTCTAAATTGCAGAGAATGTATGTTTATAAGCGCGTCTACAATGCAGAGTACACGTGCTTATACACGCGCTAGATAATTCAAATTTAAAAAAGAAATTAAATATCTTTTTTTTAAAATGAGATTTTTTGTTTTCCGTTCGCGTCTACAGGTGCTTGTAAAAGCGCGTCTATAAGCGTGTCTATATGCCCGTCTAACTGCCAAATAGACGCGCTAATAGACGCACACAATGAATTAAATAAATAGCAATTTTGGTTTATTATGCGCTTGTATTCACGCGTCTATATGTGCGTCTATCGCGCGTCTATTTTTGCGTGTAAATTCGTTCATTCATGCGATTATAGACGCGACACGGTAGACGCGCAAATAGACAGCCAAATAGACGTGCTCGTAAGATTTTCTCTATATTCAAAAATCGCATCTAAAAGTGTGTCTATGAGGCCTTTTTGTTGTAGTGTACATTGACTGAATCACGAGCCCCTATCAAGTGATCCCATAATGTAGATATAACATTTTTAAATATGTGCATGGGGTCCAACAAGTGATTGATCTTGAGTTCAGTCCAATACGAAAGACGAAAAAATATAGAGAACCTAACAAACAAACAATATATTATGTAAACAATTTATCATGCTAAATACTTTAAAGTCAATCGAGAGAAATATACTTCTTACCGACTCATGCCGAGTGGAGGGTTGCTGTCGGCATTAATACATCTCTCCTTCCAATCTCGAATAGTTAGAGATTGTGGATTCATTCCATTAGTAGGGAGAACATATTCGAGATGGTCAATAGGAAGAAATGGATGATGATGGTCATAGATAACCTTATTTAAACGTGCCGGCCTAGAGGAAACTAGAGAGGGACCGCAAATAGGATATGCATGATATCCTGATGTGGTTAAACCTAAACAAATAAGTGAATTAATAACATGCAATTGATTCAAATCTTGAATTTCAAATATAGAGCTATATACATGTACTTGAACACTCTCCATATCCTGGAAAGTCATGCATGGTCCACAACAACATGGCCTCCAACATGAAATCTTTAGAGGATGCGTAGAACAATCGAAAAATGTCGCAGAACCTTACGAGGTACATCCATTGACTTCATCTCCACTTCATATCTTGATTCACCACAAACAGGACACTCTCGTGTGAACTCATGAATCCCACGAAATAAGACACAATCATTGACACATGCATGGATCTTGACATAATCGAGGCCTCCCAGAGATGTCAAGTAATATCTTGCTTGCTCTCTCTTAGTTGGTAATTTTTTTCCTTTTGGAAGCATTTGTGATAATAACCTACATATATTTTTAAAAGTGAGTTAAAAAACCACCAACATATATTTGTGTCTGATTTCAAAATAGAACAATTAATATTATGATTCATAAGCCAAACTGAATTGATACCTACTTCAATAACGCATTCAAATTGACATTACTCCATCCATATATTGTTTGCAAGTTAAGTATCTTGAGGGATGCACAAAGAATGGAGTACGTACAACCTTCATACAACGGAGTAGATGACGCTATGTATAGTGGGTCATCTGGCTTCGCAGAGTGACCTTCTCCCCAAACTGGTTGCGAAAATAGATCGTGTACCATATTGTCCAAAATCTCATCCTCTACAACCTGATGGGGCAGTTCATGAGGGCTACTATCATGGTCGTCAGTCTTCACTTTTCTTGAAGACTCTGCCTCCTCATGTCGACGTTTTGCAGCCTCTTGACGCCCGGGAGGGAGTATCTGAGGATGTGGCACCGCACCATGCTCAACCACAAAAGGGAGTTACATGTACGTTGACATATATTGAGTAACATAGACTAGCAATCTTAGTGTTAAAAACAATGAATACCGGTGATTTTTCTCGGTCCCATTCTCCATACATGCTAAGGTGTGACATTGCAACGCGACCTGCTCAAAAAATACACCCTCGACAACGATCACACATGCATTTAATTTTTCATCGTAGCCATGCATCTCGATTATGAAGACGTAATGTTTCATCCTCGAGGATGTGCTCGTTGACTCATTAGCATGCACCGCACTAGGTGATGACGACGACATGATTAAACCTAGTTCATGACAACATCAAATTTGTTATTCATATGTTTACATAAAAACTTCAAGGTGTATTAATTATTCTAAGATCTCAATTTTAAATACACAAAACTTATCATAAAAACATAAAAACTTATGATAAGAACTTACTATCAAAACTTATCTTAAATACAAAAACTCATGATAAAAACACAAGCGCTAAATGCGCGTCTATACGTGCGTCTAACTACGCATTTAAATCAACATCTATAAGTGCATTTACGTAGATGCATATATACACGTAAAAATAGATGCAAAAGTTAAAATTCAAAAGATACTTGAATCATTTCTTTTCAAGCTGCGCCCTCCCTACGTTTTTTGCGTGTTCTGAAGCTCGAGTTCAGCCGACATGCAGTCTATATCCACTAGTCTCTTCATGACTCACCTCCTCATGACTCACCTCTTCTTTCACTTCAAAGAGACAAGAGGGGAAAGAAGAAAGCCAAGGAGAGAAAGAAAGAGAGAACAAAAGAGAGGAAAATAAGAGGAACAAGAAGCAAAGAGAGGAGACAACAAGCAGCAAGCATCAAGGGAGAACAACTCACCAAGGAGAGGAAGAAGGGGAAGGAAGCAGTGTCACTACCCGTCAACATCAAAGACCCAAGGTGAGTCCTCTCTTTCTCTCTCTCTCTCTCTCTCTCTTTCTCTCTCCCTCCCTCTCTCTCTCTTTCTGTATTACGATCTATGATTGAAGTTCTTATATCACAAATAAATCATGGATGGCATTTGTCGGATTGAGAGTAGCCGACTTAGTGCGTTTGACAGCGCATGTAGATTTCAGGGCAGACGCAGACATAGACAAGCAGCTATGTTTGCTATCATCGTATCTGCAGTCTCGTCTCCAAGCATGTGTATTCTGCATCTCAGACGCGAGAATACACGCGCTCTACCCAGAAGCTTTGACTTAAGAAACGCATTTGAGAGCGCATCTATTCTGCATCTCAGATGCGAATATACACGTGCTCGCCCAGAAGCTTTGACTTCTGGGACACGTCTGAGAGCGCATCTATTCTTGGTGCCAAGAACAAAAGAACTCTACTTTTTGCACACAAATCAATGTAGAAAGCTTGCACAACATGAACAAGAGACCAATTGGGTGTAATCTCCCTCCATGCCTTGTGTGAGTGCTCCACAAAGCATGTATTTCATATATTAATCATCTTCAAGCTCAAATAATAGCCCAAATTACAAAATAGCACACTTTAGCTTTTGAGTTTACTTTTGTGCCAAATAGAATTAAAGCTAATGTGCGCCCAAGAAGTCAGGCGTACCCAAATACAATGTCCAATACAAATATCTAAATCGTGCGCCCCTGCGCATGCAAAAATAATAAATAAATATCAAGCGCTTTGATAAATAAGCGCGACAAAATATAGGCGCCATGCCTAAGATAAGTGCCCATTAAAATATTGAGGATAACTTTAATACACGCTATCCTCCAATGCTTTCCACTGCCACTGCTGTTATCTTTACACATCAACTAAAGCATTCATAATCATTAGTAAAATAATACAATTAAACCGACAAAAGTGAATACCTAGCAGTCTTCAGCTACATAAATAAATTGGTTAGAAATCAATCCTAACCTTAATTTATCACGAGTACGCACTCTAAACTCATAAATGTTTATTAATTTAAATATGTATTTTGTAGAATCACCCGCTATGGAATCACCCATGTACACATAAAATTAACAAAACGACCGAAAAGGATAAGCATCCCCATCGACTTCTCACACAAAGAATCCACTTTGTGTATGAGCCCCGGTAATAAAATTTTACAGAATCTACCGTAAAACCTCACGAAATCCACCGTGGCACGGAATCCACTGTGGAATATACCTCCTGGCATCATACCCCTGGGGTGGGATAGCAATTTTCCTCAATTGCTAGTAGCTCAATGTGGAGCTAACAGAGTGGGAAAAGCATTTAAGTCTCTAGCGTGCATCCATTGGGCCTCTTCAACAGGATGGTTTTCAAACTTGACCAAATATCTAGAATATCTACGGCCAATTCTAGTGGTCATAAAGTAGTATCTATAATAGTTTCAGGCTCAAGGATTTCAGTTTCATAATCTAACAAAGGAGGGTTTTTGTAAACAGGGTGTATAGGTAATTGGCCTCTAAAGGGTTGTAATAAACTGATATGGAAGGTGTTATGTATTTTCCAATGTTGTGGTAGTTCCAGTTTAAATGCATTGTCATTGATTTTGTGTATGATCTTGAATGGTCCATAGAATCTAGGTGCTAATTTCACAATTGGGTGTTTATCTACACTTTATAATCTACGTTTTTCTATTCGTAACCAAACATAATCATCAACTTTAAAATTCATAGCTTGTCTTTTCTTATTTGCTTGTTTTGTATATGATTGCTGGGCTTTGGCAATCATATCTTTAACTTCATAAAAAATAGTGGCATGCATGTTAGCAATATCATCAGCAGTTTGAATTTTGTTTGATAATGATGCAACAGGTGTAGACAATCTATATCCATAAATAACTTCAAATGGTGCTTTCTTTGTAGCTGTGTGTGGTGTATTGTTATATGCAAACTGAAGTAAATGTAGATGTGTATCCCATGTGTGTGGTTTTGAAATGGTGTAAGCACGTAAAAGATCTAAAATAGTACTGTTAGTAGCTTCTGTTTGACTGTTTGTTTCACGATGAAATATAGATGAAAAATCAAATTTTGTTCCAAAGTTAACAAACAAAGTAATCAAAAAATTATTATAGAATCTAGAATCACGATAAAAAATAATAACTTTTGGTAAACCATGGTTAGTAAAAATAGTTTTAAAAAACAATTGAGCAGCTTGAGATGCAGTTAAAGTTTTCTTGCATGGAATGAAATATGCTTGTTTGCTAAACCTCTCTACAACAGTCCAAATCATATCATGGTTAGCTTTAGTGTTAGGTAAATCGGTAATAAAGTCCATTGAATTTTTTTCCCATGGTCGTGATAGAATAGATAATGGCATTAATAAACCATATTGTTTACCATGGTGTCTTTTAACTCGTTGACAAGCTAAACATTCAGATACAAAGTTAGATACATCAGTGTCCATATGTGGCCAATAAAAATCTTCAGTCAATGTACCTCTATGACCTTGATATGGAGAACAATGAATCTCATGCAAAACAAATGATCTAAATGGAACTGTCACACATAATCTCTTTTCATAAAACATGAATCCATTATTGTAAGATAGTGAATCAATAGGAATCCAATTATTTGCAACTAGTTTATTCCAATTAGTTTGAAAAGTAAGATCCTGATGATAAGTATCTTTCATAGGGATAAGGAAATTAAATGATATCACAGAAATATTATGAATTGTCGGTCTTTTACTCAAAGCGTGAGCTACAATATTCTCTTTTCCTGGTTGATATTGTATAAGGGGATGAAAACTTTGAATGAAAGCGGCCCATTTAATATGTCGGTCAGATATTTGGGATTGACTAAGGAGATGTCTAATGCTTTGTTGCTCAATTTTGATCATAAATTCAGATCCCATTAAATAATGTTTCCATTGACCTAAGGCTTGTACTACAGCTAGCAATTCTTTATCATATGTAGAATATTTAAGTTCAGATGGTTTGAGTTTACAGCTAGAGTAGGCTATGGGATGATTATCTTTCATAAGGATAGCTCCTATTCCAGATCCACTAGCATTGGTAACTACTAAAAAGAATGGTCTATTGAAGTCAAGTAGTTGTAATACAGGAGCATGGGTTAAAGCATGTTTCAATAAATCAAAATATTTTTGTTGATTATCATATCAGTTATAAACAATACCCTTGTTTAACAGTTTAGTCAAAGGTAATGCAAGTAATGAAAATTTCCGCATAAACTTTCTGTAGAAGCTAGCAAGACCTAGAAAAGAACGTAACTCATGCACATTTCTGGGTATGGGCCAATTTAAAATTACTTCTATATTTTTAGGGTCAACTTTAATACCTTCTAATGAAACAATGTGTCCTAGATATTCAATTTCTGTTTGGAAGAATTCACTCTTTTTTGGATTAGCATACAATTGATTGTCTTTTAACAACTTGAAAACTAAAGACAAATGTTCATAATGCTCATTCTTATTTTTATTGAATACTGATATATCATCAAAGAATACTATGACACAATGCTGATGTTTCAGAAATATGTGATTCATCATACGACTAAATGTAGCTGGTGCATTAGTTAGACCGAAAGAAGTAACTAGAAATTTATAATTTCCAAATTGTGTTCTAAATGTAGTTTTGAATATATCAGATTTATCCAATCTTACTTGATGATAACCAGATTTAAGATCTATCTTACTGAATATGGCAGATCCTTGTAGCTTATCCATAAGATCATCTACCCTAGGAATTGGATATCTATTCTTAACATTAATTTTATTTAGGGCATGATAATCAATGCACATGCGATAAGCATTATTCTTCTTCTTTACTAATAAGACAGGTGCACCAAATGGAGAACTACTAGGTCTAATTAATCCTCTGTTAAGCAATTCTTCTATTTGATTTTAAATTTCTTTTTGTTGAATTTGGTTATGTCTATATGGTGCTTTACATGGTGGTTGTATTCCAGGAATTAAATCTATTTTGTGATCTTCAGGATGTGAAGGTGGTAGTCCAGGTGGTATATCATCACCAAAACAATCTTGAAATTGGGCAAGAAATTGTGTATGCCTATGATGCGTTTGTTTTTCTTTAGCTTGAAGTTCATTCACCCATATTAAATAAGATTTGCTACTTTTACGTAATACACGTTTAGCCTACGTATGAGTAAGCAGTGAAAATTTATTGGAAGCTTGCATACCATGCAATGTGATTTATTTTCCTTGAAAACAAATTTTAATTAAATGCGTAAAATAATCTATGTCAGGATTATACTGATGACGCCAAGGCATTCCTAAGATAATGTCACTAGACTGCAAAGGTACAACTAGGAAATTTTTTCATTCAGTATATTCACCAATTTTAATTTCTAAGTTATGCACCTATTGTGTCCCATTATATCTCGTGCCTAGGAATGCAGCTTTAATGCGATAATGTGTAGAAACAGTTTGTAATTTCAATTCTTTCACTAACTTTGCAGAAATAAAATCATGTGTGCTCCCATCATCATGTAAAATAGTCTTTTCTTTACCATGCACAAAACATTTCATTGTTAACAAAGAATGTGAAGTTGGCATACCTGGCAAAGTATCTGAAGAAGTACCAATGTCGTCATCATCTTCTGTAAAGTCAGGCATTTCCTCACGTTCTTCATCTTCCATTGCTCCAAGATAATTGATATGGATAGGTGGCTTTTTGGTTTGGCAATTGGCTGCTACATGTCCAGGTTGATGGCATTTGTAACAAACTATGGGTTTGGCTTTAGATACATTGTTGGTAATGACAGGAAGTTTAGGAATGTTGGGATTTGGCTGTGAGGATGGATTAGGATTTGGATTGGTATTTGATGGCAAAGCAGGTGGTCGTGTCCAAGACTTACGGAATGAAGATGGAAGAAAACGACTTTGATTGAATCTTCAAAAATTTGAATTGAATTGTTTGGAACCATAGCTACCATTAGTTTGAAATTGTTGTGGTCGCTTGTCTCTTCCGCTGTCGTCGCGTTAAGAGTTGAAGGTCTACCACCGGGGCTTTTAGTGCAGAAGAAGAGTTTAGGATTCAAGATTCAGAAAGGAAAAATGGATTGGGTTTTGAAAAAGATTCGGGGTTCAGAAATGATTTAGGTACGGCAGGGGAATACAAGCCTTTTCACTTTGTTCTTAGCATACTTGAACAGAAGGATTAAGACTAACTTGAATACATCAAATGCTTCAGGAAGCATACATCATTTCATAAAGGAGATTTTCAGATTTCCAATTCATTTATGAATGTCAAATGCAAGCTCTAATGGCATTTATTACATGTACAAAGATGGATTTCAATCCTTTGGTTCAAGTATATTGATGCTAGAATCAAATACATCTAAGATTTGGGCCAAAGATACATGAAATGGATTGGAAAAGAATAACTTTAGCTTCAGCCCTATTTTAAAACAGAAAATTCCAGCCCACAAACAAATTCAAAATGAGTGCATAAACTCAAGAAGAAGCACTTTTGATTATCTATGAACAATGTCCTGAAGAAAAGAGGTAATTTTTCTCTATTACAACCATTAAAAAATCCATGTTTGCTCATAAAAATATATCAAAATAGTGGGCTGACCTATTTATGACTGGTTATTCCAGCCCATAACAGTCCATAAATCTTCAATATCCTCACCCTTTGCTTGCCCCAAAGTCACTCAAGTTCTTGGGCACAAGTCGGGCTTCATTGGACCAAGAATAAGGTAGAGAAGATGAGAGAAGTCGTGCATAAGAGCAGGCTGAATACTCTTCTCTCAGATTTCCTCTCTTTTATAGACAGTTTCAACATGCATTTTTGTCAAACCAAAGAGGAAGAGAAGTAGAGCTCTCACCAAGTTAACGTCTTCAGTTGTTGGCCTGTTAATCTTCAATTTGCATGCTCCATTCCATGCATCTCAACTCCAGCTTTCTCCCAGTTTCCCTCAAGCAGAGCAGCCCGCATTTCGCGTCGAAAAATACGAGCTGCTCTCTGCTCTAACCCTGGTCACTTTTTGACCAGCCGAGGTCACTTGCTGGTCATCTTAGTCAGTTATTTTTTGTCCCATGTGGACCTAGTGGACTTTTGATAGTTTTTTGGCAGCATTTTTTGGTTTTGTCCATATTTTTGTACCTGAATTAATGTGATTTATCTAGTAGACTATCAATTACTTCCAGATGTCCAAGTTTTAGGTTCCCATAGACTTATTTTTCATAAATGTACATGGTGTATCTGCAAATGATATGCTAAATACAAAAGAACTTGTATAACTAGGTAGATATTGGATAATAATGCCTGAATTTTGTATGCAAATATCTCATATAATCTTCCAGTGAAACTCTTCTGTGTTTATAAGAATCCCATGATTTATATCATGGACAGTAAACTCTTTGACATTCACCCCCTCCTAACCTGCACATCCTCCGGCATGTGCCATTTCATAAGATTACAGGTCAAGGAGGGTCTTCTTCTTCATCTTCATTCCCTAAGTCTTCGTCTTCCTATATGTCTTCAAGTAAAGGGCTTGTATCAAAGTCATCAAGTTCATAAGTTGAAGATTCTCTTCGTTTGAAGAGTTTGATTCGTTTCCCAGCTATTGGAGTCTTTATCATGGTCCCATCCATTTCAGCCAAAGAGTAAGTAGCATTATTATGTACTACTTTTACAATATATGGTCCAAACCATCGCTTGGCTAACTTCCTATGAGCACTATATTGATTATCCAAGTTGCTATCATAAACAAGAACCCAGTCATTCTCTTGAATAGCTTTTGGATGGAGTCGATGGTGCTTATCAAACCTCTTATTATTCTTTAATCTTGTTTTTTTTAGCCTTTCAATGGCTATTTTGACATCTTCTGGCCTTCTTTCAAGTTGCCTTGTGCGTAAAAACAGCAATTCTTCCATGTTCATGCCTTCATCCCAAGGCAAGATACTCCATGTGATAATGGATTCCTCAATAGGCATAATAGGTGGCTGTCCATACATGAGTTCAGCTGGCATATATCATGTCACTGCACTATGGGTTGTTCTATCAACCCATAATGCGAATGGTAGCATTTTAGACCATTCCCTCAAATTTCCTTAGCATGATTTTGCTAAAGCTTGAAGAATTGGTTGATGACCTCTTTCACTCTTACAATTTCCTTCAGGGTTGTAGGCTGAAGTAAGAGATAGCTTAATCCCCAATTGAGCAAAGAAATGGCGAGCTTCATCGGCATCGAATTCTCCTCTATCAGCAATTACTTTAGCAACACATCCATACCTGCAAAATACTTCTTCAAGTAAAAATCTACAAACAACATGAGTGGACTTTGTTGTCAAGGCCTTTCCTTCCACTTGATTTGTGAGTTCCAAATTCCTGTAGGCATGGTTACTAAATCAATAACCCATCTATAGTGAATAAAAAAGGATAGGTAGGCTGAAGCCCATCTCTATGTTTTACCATCGAATACATTTGACAAGCATGACAAGACTCAACAAAATGCTCAATGTCTTTATACATGTTTTGCCACCAAAATTTTTCTTTTATTTTGGAAAAAGTACCCCATATGCCTCTATGACCAGCCAATAGGCTTTCATGGAATTCTTGCATGACGTGTCTTTGTGTCTTTTTGTCACCTAGGACACGAACAGACGCTCTTCCTTTCTTTTGTGCATACCTCCAAAGGTAGCCATCTTTAAGAAAAAAACCATAGGCTTTTCTCTTAATTCTCTTGAACTCTTCATGAGTCCATTCTTCTTTCTTTGTCATAGTGCTCAAAAATTGGCCAATTTTTAGCCAATCATCTGCATAATATTCTTCTTTAAAGTGTGAACAAACCATAACAAAACATGGAATATGCTGTTTACTAGCTGTCCATGGTCCTTCTTTAGTTGATTCATCCATCCTTGCTGATGTAAAAGCTGTATTATCAACTGAACCTGTTGTTATTGCTATAATTTTTGTTGTACCTGCATTGACAGCTTCATTTAAAAACTCTGATTCTTCTTTATCCATCATTTCTTCTTCATCCATATATCTGGCACGTGAAAGCATGTCAGCAACTGGATTATCTTTACCTGCAATATGTTTCAAATCAGGATTTAAGGATTTAATATAGGCTATCCATCTTAGCATGGCTATGTCAAGAGTGGAACAGTTGGCTATCATGCCCAAGAGTGGAAGGCAATCTGTCTCAACTATAACATGTGCGCCCATGAAGTACTCCCTGTCACATTTTAATGCAGTTACTACTCCCCAAAGCTCTCTTTTAATTTGAGCATACCTTCTTTGTCGTTCATTAAGAACCTTTGCTCCAAAGCGGATCACATATCTGTTGCCTTCAAGGTCGTCTTGACCAACTGCCCATCCTATTCCAATAGGACTTGTGTTCAGTGTGAGAAAAATGGGTTGTCCATTAGAGTAGTTAGCCCTCTTTAAATTGGGAGCTGAAGTCAGCATTTTCTTGAGTTTTTGAATAGCCTGAGTGTGTTCTTTTGTCCATAGAAACCTTTGGCCCTTTCTTAGAAGCTGATAAAGACTCAAAATGTGGTATCCAAATAAGGTAGAAGACACATGCACCAAGAAATCTTCTCACTTCTAAAACATTTGTACATTCTTCTTGCATTTTGTTGATTGCATTTATTTTAAATGGAGAAGGATTTCGGCCATATGGACCATACATATGACTGACCACAAGAACTTCTTCAACTCCAAAAACAGATTTAGCTTCTGAAAGAGTAAGATGGACTTCTTCTAATTTAGACAGGATTTGAGCACAATCATTGATATGATCAAAAATCAACTTTCGACATCCAAGTTCATTGAGTTCTTCATTTTTCTCATGAACTTCACATCCTTCAATTGGATTATCATCAAGAAAAGGAAGAGTCAATTGAGGAATATAATCCCTCAATACTTTATGCATGGCATTCATCATGTGAGCTAGTGAATTCATAGCCCCTTGAGGTAGAGTACACATGCGGACTAGGCCAAGAGGCGTCTTCATTGTAGTAATGTCACGGCTTTCCAAAGCAAGCTGAAATTGGTCATAGCTTGAATATAAGTCTCCCATGGAATAGATTGCCCTGCCTGCAAAAGCTTCAGCAAACTCATCCACAATTGGTCCTGATCCAACATTTCTTATAGTGACTTTATTAACGGGTTGCAAATCTTGAATGAATCGTAAAGATCCATTCTTCTTAGGTACGGTAAACCATCGGTTGGAATATGGAGCTGAAGATGGCTCCAATATTCGCATTTTTATCTTTTCATTTAAAAGTTCCAATAAATTAGGCAAATGAGCCCTTGGAACCGGAATTGGTTTAATATTCCAAGGCACATATGGGACCGTAAAAATTACCATTGGAGCCACAATGCTTGGATCCACACAACCGATTTCATGCGGTTGAAATGAAAAGGCTTTACCATGGTTCTTTAACATCTGCATGAAAATTTGTTTTTCAGCCGGCAAGAGAAAAGTGTCTTCACCAATTTTCAGCTTTTGTAGACTTTCAGCTGTAAATTGATGGCCAATATCTTTAGGATCACGAAGGCTTGGTTGTTTGGATACCCTTTCTGCCAATCCTTCGCTTTCAGGCGGTAGAGGAGTAGCTACCGGCTTGACCGTCTTATCAACTGTTTTATATATTTTTTCTACTCTTGCTTCATCCTTGTTTGACTGTCCAAAGGCTTCATAATATGAAAATTCTTGAATTATGTCATACATATCCAATGTATATACCTGTATGGATCTTCAAACGAAGAGAAAGTTCAACAAATGAGCTAGAAGACTTGAATATAATTCAAGAGCATGAAGACATAGAGGAAGAAGAAGAGGCAGAAGATGAAGACATTGACATGGGAAAAGATACTTCTTCTGACACTGCAAATCCGTAAGACTTTGACACATGCCAAAGGATGTGCAGGTTAGGAGGGGGTGGATGTCATGCCGCTACGTACACACCATGTAAAAGAATCTAGAGAGCGGCTTCCTTTTAGATTTAGAGAGCTAATGCCATTTTAGACATTAGTGTTAGTGTCCATGGTTCAAAAATATTAGATTTTAGTCAATTTTTGATATTCGGATGACGTGTAAAAGAAACCATATAGCTTTCAGCTAATTTGAGAGGATCATATGTAAAAAAGAGAGTTTAGCGAAATTGCATAATGCGCGATCACTGTTTTCAGGCAGCAGTGAACAACACTCTGTAAGTGGAAGATGAAGAAGGAGTGATCTGGCCAGGTGTTCTGGTATTTAATCCCGCTTTCGAGGCCATTGGAAGCATCAAATTAGCAATCTGAGCAGTATAGAGGAAGGTATTATTTTGTACACGTTTTTTTCTATTAGAGTTATATTTTCTCATAATGCTGAAAGAAACTGACAGGCTTCATCTTTGTTAGTATTCTTCTATATTTTCTAATTCTTTTTGGGAGTATTCTTCTGTATCTTCAATCTCTTCGAACCCCTTCTCTTCTGTCTACTCCTCTCCTTGAATCTACCTACACTGTGTTGTCTCTTATCTTCAAGAACTTGGCTTGAAACCTTCAACCCTTCTCTTCTCTCTACCATCTCTAAAGTCTAAGCTCTTGAACCCCCATACATTCTTCTCTTTCCAAACCCCTGTGGTGACCTTCAACCCTACGCGCTGCGACAACGTAAAGTAGAAATAATACCTCTATGGCCTTGATATGGGGGACAATGAATTTCATGCAACACAAATGATTTAAATAGAACAGTGACACATAATCTTTTCTCATAAAACATAAATCTATCAAAATAAGAGAAAGAATCAATTGGAATCCATTTACTAGCAATGAATTTATTCCAATCAGCTTATAAACTGGGATCTTGGTCATACTTATCTTTCATAGGGATAAGAAAATTAAAAGATAGAATGGAAATATTATGGATACTTGGTCACAAGGAATCAAAAGATAGAATTGTGATGGGCCCACATCATCCGGCTTTCTAGTATCCATCAAATTTTTCTAACGCTTAACATCGATGGAAATTTGGAGGTATTGCTTAGTGATCATATTCATATAATATGTCATCGTATATTTTACTTTATTAAAAATGTTTGGTGTAGAGAACTCATAGCCAGTGGTTTCAAGAGCTATCCCCCTAGGTTGCACAACTTGCAAAGGGGGTGCTACCTATACTACTAACCCTTGATTTACAAAAGGAGCTCTTTAGCTAGTTGGTGGCCAAACAAAATTTAGAGGAGTTGGTAACAAATTCACATTTTATGTCATGCTTTCTCTACCATTTGGGTTGATCACAAGAGTATCGATTGCATCTTGATCCCCACTAACCATTCGGGTTGGTCACAAGGGTATTGATTGCACCTTGATCTCCACTAACCAATCCCAAATTATTTTGCGAACTAAGTCTCAAATGTAGATTTTTCCTCAATGAGTAGGCCAATTATAAGCGGAACTCTACTTCCTCTGCTTTGCTTATAGCAATATCTATATTTGCTAGAGAGACACTACTCAATTGCACATAGATATTGAAGTCCAATTCAAACAAGAAATATTGTAGTTGGATAGCAAGTGGGATAGGGATAGAGGCTTGCAATTTGCAAAATACCTCTTTCATCTTCTCGACATAGAGGCTTGCAATTTGTGAAAGACATTTTTCATCTTCTTAGCATATTAGAGTTGGGCAATACATGGGATAGGGATAGAGGCTTGCTTTTGTGAAATACCTATTTCGTCTTGTTGGGCATTTTCTTGGGGCTCTTAACGTGTCACATTTAGCACATGTAGCCAATATTGTCCACCTCTCTCAAGGGAATTTTCCCTTCAAAAGGTGCATAGGATAAATCGATTTTGGTTATGGTACTGCCTTCTAGACTATGATACCACATTGCAGCCCTCCCTTTTAGGGTCATGTTAAAGAACATAATTAGATGTCCCTCATCTTGAATTCGACAATTAAGCATGAGTTTTTGGAACTCGGTGATGTGCAATTTTACATCTTTTTTTGCTAACCCATTAAAGATGGGTAGAGGAAATCCTAAGGCTATTAAATTTGTCATTTTGTAGGAATTGCAATCAGTTGCAGTATAATGGCAACCAAATTTGCTATAGGAGTTTGCAACGGTGTGAGTGCAACCCCACTTGCTGTGGGTTGACTTACTAGGAGAAGGGGAGAACTAGAGCTTCCTCCTGCTCCTACTAGAATGTTTGTGATACTAGGGTCACTAAGACCTCTCCCTCATAGGAATATCAAGCTCCTAAATTTAGGGGAATATCTCCTAAGGATTACAATCCGCAATCTAGCCCTTTTGGCTCTTTCTTGTTTTTGGATCTTGACTTGATGATGTATAATAAGAAATAAGAGATCCATCTCAATGCTCTTGAGCATAAACTAACTCATTGATCTCTATCTAACCAAGATTTAGGAAGTGTCACGTATTGGTAGGTCATCTCGACAAATGCATACCTATTATTGGGGCCAAAAAATAGCCTAATACTAGATCTAGGGCTCTAGCCGATCCTTCTATACTCACCCAAACAACCCCATGGCCTCTCACACACATGAGCATATAGACACTATCAACTCATTTATCAAAAAAAAAAGTTTGTAGGTAATCTCTAAATTGTAGTCCAATGTGTTGCCCTTCTCGACTCCAAGCAAAGGGAGTACCCAAGCATATAGGTGGCTAGTATCTCATAACACAAATAAAGGGGATACTCCTTGCGTCTTATCATTGTGACTCTACTAGGACTCTTCTACACCCCATGAATTAGCCCTAGGATACATCATCTTAATATATAACATATATCCACAAAGTCCACTCTTCACAATATTCATTTCTGGAGGTAGTATATTCCTCACGGAGTCTGTCTGCAAGGAAACGATTATACTAAACCTATAACATAGGAAGCCTCACACTCATCGTGGGTCAATAGTTTGAAACCGAGTATTATGTATCTGGGAGATAGTTCTCTTTATACTTTGTCAATGCAATGCAAAGTGGATGTCTTTGTGTGCATAAACATTTTATTTAAATGAAATTAGCATTCCGAATGTGCTGAAACATTCTTTCCATGATTTTATTTCACTAATAACTTTGCAATGATGATAAGGCAGTGGGGGACTACTTCGTGCCATTGAACCTCTTAACACTTAAAATAAGATCAAAACCTATATGAAAAGTGTAGCAAACAAATTATTAAATTTTAACAAGTGCAATGCGAGACTAGTCCATGCCATTGTACCTCTTAAAACATAAAATAAGATTGAACCCTAGATGAAAAGTGCAGTAAACAAATCAAATTTTGAACCATATTTAGCACATAATATCCTCTCCCTACTATTTAGGATTTTGCTTGTGATGGATATATTAAGAGATGTTCCCTTGTATGTTTCTTTATAAATAAAAGCAATAAATACGTAGTAAAACACACAAATGGACATGAAGGAAAATGATCATGCTTTATCTCCATTATAGTTGCACAAACATATCCCTAATTTTCTACTCATAAATACCATTTTTTCTCTTTTCTTTGTCCCAAAAACCCATTTTAAACTTTTTTATTTTAAAAAAAATGTAAAATGCTAGATTTTTTATTTTTCAAATTCAAAAAATTAACTTGAACTCTAGTCTGTCATCCCATTTAATATCATCCCATATGAACATGATTTGAATACTCAAAACCAAGAAAACATCATTTTTACTCTTAAAACATGCACAAGTGCGGACAACATGGGTTCTACATTCTATGATTTAGAGCCCTGAAATACATCACAATCAAGCTTAAAATGACAAAAACAATCCAATTTTTCATTAATAAAGAGGCTTACCATCATTTCTTGTGTTTCTGATATTAAGAATTGATTTTACAGATAGCAACTCAACCAGCCATTGGTCTCCAAACACCGGTGTTCATCACTACCTAGCATTGACATGGTCCACATCAATCCGATATAAGCCAACAATGATCTCCATCCTAATGTTCTCACAAGAATTTCCACATGAATAGCCCACACAAGAGGAGAGAGAGGAAGGAGAGAAAGACTGATTTTGGATCTCATTGATCAGTCCATCATTCACAGAGGTGGACGCAATGATTGGAAGTAGAAAAAATGGAGGAGGCTAATGTAATCAAGTGATATGAGTGTTCTTCGGCTCTCTAGTCCCCCCTCTCAATTTCCCACCGTCATACACAAGGATGCCTTTTTTTTGCATGCCTTGAAAAAAACACCCCCCCACCTCCCCTCCTCCTTACGTTGGTAGTAGGTAAATTGGGTAGTTGGCCTCTAACAACCCCCAAGACAACACCACAAGATAAAGACTGAGGATCTCCCCTCAAGAAAATCCACGAGATAGGACCATTGAACACATGATCAAATATTTCTAATCACTCACTTCTCATTGAGACTTCAACTCAACACTTAAGCACTTTAAACCTTCAAGCTCAAAAATTACCAATTTTAGAGAGAAATTGATGCGAAAACAACCATGGCTAAGACTCTAACAACACAAGCTTTCAGATTCACACAAATACTTTTTAGGGATTGCAGCCCCATTCAAAAATTGCCCCACAAAGCGTGGTTGGCTCAAGTAGTGCAAAATCAATTGTAGATCCTTTATGTTCTTCTTTTCTCAGAGCACTCATAAATACAAACCAAAAATGCAGGTAACCAAAGCTTTATACAACAAAATTTTATGCCAATTCAGCTGCTACAAGCATTTCACTATTGTAGACATTCCATTACTACAACAAAGCAAAGTTTATACTGATATATCAATGGATAATCATGATGTCTTTTATGGGCAACCAAGTTGGTGGTGTTGATGCTGCTAAATTCACCCCTTTGCCTCATGTAGCATAGAAATTGCCTCATAGACTACTATAGATATACATTGCTCCTCTATACAGCAAATGTGAGGACACTGTTTTTGATTTCAGATTATCATTTCAACATAATAGCAGATACATCTTAGCATATCTTGCATTGATAAAGAGTAACGAAGCTTCAAACGTTATGAGCTCTAATTCATCATTTTCCTAGCTGCCGCAAATCCTTTCGAATTTCCACTGACTTGAGTTTGTGCATTCAACACCCACCCATAATACATATTCTGAACCATATATCTAGTTTCAGATGTAGAGATCCTTTACTTTCATTCTTCTCTCCTAACGGAAAGCCTCACACAAACAACTAACATTCTGTGCCCCACGCAATAGTGGAAGAAACCAAGACAAAAGGAAAACTTTTATTGCCATCATCTCTAAAAACTGAGAACTCGTATCAGCCAATTGGCCTCAACAACCCCATATTTAATATACCGCCATCATGCTGCACAGCTTTGATAATTGCAGTTGCATAACTTCTTTCTTCTAAAAATTTTTTCTTCTTCTTCTAAGCATGAGATTTCTCTGTTCTCTTTAGACTGCAAGATTCAACTGGATATGAGAAAATGGTTTAAAGGGTGGGGAGTGGATAGATATCTAGATATGGCATCTGAAGATATATGCATGGACACATTTCAATCAGACCTCTTATGAGCTTATCAAGCAAAACATCAAAGCAAGGGAGAAAATGGCGAACTTGATTATTACAATATGCATAACTATCCTTCATGTTGGGAATCCTACATGTAGGTAGAGGCACACAGGCAGCCATACATAACCAACCTGTTCTCAGTACAATTTAGACAAAGTATTGCATGACTTCAAACTTGATCCACACTTTATTAATCAAGATAGGTGCATGGAGTGGACAAGAAAGAGAGACGAGGTTATCCAAGTTGTGTGGACTATAGAGTGTAGAATCAGAGGAGCACATGATTATGACATGTCCAGCATATGCACACATACATGCTAACTTTGATATCCCTTTACAAGGGCCACTTCACCAGTTTCTAATCACTACTCTTATATCAAAGTTAGGGGCTCTCATCACCTACATGTTACACTCTGGGGAGAACCACACTGCATAGATCGTTCTTTTACCGTAGCTACCCTTTCCTACCATGGGGGAGGAGAATCATTGTATAGGTGGAAAGGTCCCATGTGTCATAATTTGGCCTCCATGGACCATAATAAACTACTCTACTCTACTCTACTCTCTCTCTCTCTCTCTCTCTCTCTCTCTCTCTCTCTCTCTCTCTCTCTCTCTCTCTCTCTCTCTCTCTCTCTCTCTACAACAGAAACGAGGCATAGACGCGTATGTTAGACCCGCAAAGTCGAGCGCATCTATCAGAGCATCTATAAGTGCGTGTAAATAGACGTGAATTTTGCGTCTATATATCCGCGCAAATAGACGCTAATATAGATGCACCAGCAAACACACAATTATTTAACCACCTAAAAGTAGCAATTCACATAATTAAAAAACCAAAGTTAATAATTATTTAACCACCTGAAATTGATTCTTGAGCATGCACATGTGCGCATGATAAAAACCATAGAATTAAGAATACACATTGAATCATTGAATTAAAAAAATAGAGTTAATAATTACTTTTTCATTGCTCTCTAATGAATGGCAGTTCCTCCAGTTGACAAGCCTGATATAAGTAATTAGTGGCAAGCGACAGAATCCTTGCAATTAGTAGCAAGCATTGCAATATGTATCTCGTAATTTCTCTACGTACTTGAAGATGATAAAATATACTTCCTTTTTATTATGGAAAATTTAATTTAGCTTTAAAATTGACTATTGATTCTTGAGTATGCACGTGTGCGCATGATAAAAAGCATAGAATTAGGAATACACATTGAATCAATAAGCAAATTAAGTATGTTACAGTGAATGATCCATCTCATCTTCAATGAGATCAGCCCTTGCTAAACTATCTACTTCTAGGTCTATGTTACCAAGAGGTAACAAAACAAATAAGTCTATCCCACTATAAGATGTGTTGCTATATTGCTCAATAACTTCATCAATATCATCGACAATCACATTATTGTCTTCTTCTACATTTCCTTGAACATCCTCGCGAGGTTCATCTTGTACTATATCACGCATATCATCCATTATGGTGTCATCATGCACATCATCATTAATTGTTGGATTGTCATCTGCTATCTCCATGTCGGTAATATTACCATATATTGGTTTTGAACGATTAGATATAGGGATGGCATACCACCATCAGTTATTATTTACCATTGGATGATACACAACCTGTATTTGAAAAACAAAAGCAAAAAACTTAAGTAATTATTATATTGTGTATATGTATCACATGTATACATATTAAAAAATTAGCCTTTGTATATATACTTGCTCTCATTGTTGAGGTAGTACTAATGTGTCATTCTTGTTTTGGTGAAATTTTGTAGAGTCAATGATTACAAAACCACTTGGATGACGTCTGATTGTGCAATGCTTACCATTTGTTACCACTTCTTTAAACCACTTCACATTCAGTACATATATAAAGAATCGTCTGAAGTCAAGCTTCAGAATATCTTGGATCAAGCCACAATAACCTTCCATGATACCATTGGCATCCTTGAAGTGAGCAAGGACACCGCAATCTTGGGTATTTCTCTTTTCATCTATACATTGAGTTCGAAGATGTTTACCCTCACACCAAAGTGCATTGAATAATGTGCACTAGTAGTAAAAGATAAAAGATCAAACATGTCAATTATTTATATAAAATAAAACTTATAGAAACAAATTAATTGATAGTATGTCTCACCTTTGATATCAATATGACGTGGGAGCGCATTTAGATGATCTGGAAATGAGACATTACGTCCATATCTAGTGCGAAATTCTTGTCTTTCGCTTTTTCTTCTTACCCTTGCTTCATTATATAGTGTCACCCATTTGCTCATTACATCACTATTGAGCACACAAAAACTATTTAACTTACGAAGTTCTTCTTTTGTTAGCACTTTAGTCATTCCTTTTCCTTGAGGTACTATAGAGGTCATCCTCAAGTCTTCATCAACTTTCCATAGTCATGGTTGAGAGGGATCCACTTCAGCAAGATATTCAGAGATATAAACAAGGGATGATTGCATTAACCAACCCTCAGCCATGCTTCCCTCAGGCCGTGCTCTTTGGCTCACAAAATCTTTCAAGGTTTTCATGAAGCGCTCAAGAAAAAACATCCACCTTACATGAACTGCCCCACAAAGTGCGATCTCATCAATCAAATGTACGAGTAAATGTAATTGAGTAGTCAAAATGGATCGAGGAAAAATTTCCTCCACCAAACAAACCATCTCAACAGATAATACTCGAGCATCTTGCAATGTATTTGGATCAATTTCCTTCGAGCTCACGTATCTGTCAAGATGTATTTGAGAATTGTTTATTTTTGTGTAGAAATTTAAAGATATATAATGAAAAAATACAATATATACACACCTCACAAGCTCTCCCATCTTGTAAATGATATCACGTACATCTTTGGATACACAATGGGATATGCTAGTAGGAAGTACGAACTGAATGTAAACAATATTCATAGATCAAATGATTAGTTGAGGAAAAAGTCATCATACCCCAAAGTTTACACATATTTACTCCACTAATTACTATATTCATGGTTAGAGATACCCTTATTTGAATCATTTTGTGCCAATCGTGGGACTTCAAACCAGATAGTTGCTCCACACCTCTTTTATTTTTCTTTATGAAGGCTCCCTTGAGACATCTCATACATCCTGTGGGTGTTCGAAAGCTATATATTTATTCATTCACTATTTTTTCCTCGTTCTTTGACAACATCCAAGGTGCATGGGGTAGCTCAATCTTTCCTCTGGGTCCAATGCGTGGCCAGGCTCATCTCATGCGACCAATGTTACGTAAATCCTCCCTTACATTAACTGAATCACGAGCCCCTATCAAGTGATCCCATAATGTAGATACAACAGTTTTGAATATGTGCATGGGGTCCAACAGGTGATAGATCTTGAGTTCAGTCTAGTACGGAAGATGAAAAAATATAGAGAACCTAACAAACAAACAATATATTATGTAAACAATTCATCATGCTAAATACTTTAAAGTCAATCGAGAGAAATGCACTTCTTACCGACTCATGCCGAGTGGAGGGTGGCTGTCGGCATTAATCCATCTCTCCTTCCAATCTCGAATGGTTAGAGATTGTGGAGTCATTCCATTAGTAGATAGAACATATTTGGGATATTCAATAGGAAGAAATCGATGATGATTGTCGTAGATAACCTTCTTTAAACATGCCGGCCTAGAGGAAACTAGAGAGGGACCGCAAATAGGACATGCATGATATCCTAACATGGTTAAACCTGAAAAAACAAGTGAATTAATAAAATGCAATTGATTCAAGTATTGAATTTCAAATATAGAGTTATATACATGTACTTGAACACTCTCCGTATCTTGGAAAGTCGTGCATGGTCCACAACAACATGGCCTTTAATGTGAAATCTCTAGAGGATGCAGATGCACTTGTATCTTGCACCTCAATACCTTCCCATAACAACTCTTCAATCAAAGGCTCTAAGTAAATGTCCATGTTTTTTACCTTGTGCTTTCCAGGAATCAGAAGGGACAACATCACATGTCCCTTTTTAATTGCCATGGATGGAGGAATATTATAGTTCACCAATACCACTGGCCATACACTGTATGATGTGCTTTTGATGCCAAATGGATTGATTCCATCAATACCTAAACCAAATCTTAAATTTCTTGGCTCTTATGATACATTAAAACTTATGATAAGAATTCACTATCAAAACTTATCTTAAAAACAAAAAATTATGATAAATCCCAAATGCGCGTCTATATCCGCGCTTAACTACGCGTCTGTACTCGCGTCTATCTGAACAATAGACGCACATATACACACGAAAATAGACGCACACGTTAAAATTCAAACCATACTTAAATCATTTCTTTTCAAACTGCGCCTTTCCTTTCCTGTGTTTTTTGCGGTTCTGAAGCTTGAGTTTAGCCGACATGCACTCTCTTCATGCCTCACCTAGTCTCTTCATGCCTCACCTCCTCATGACTCACCTCTTCTTTCATTTCAAACACACAAGAAGGGAAAAAGGAAAGCCAAGGAGAGGAAGAAAGAGAGAACAAGAAAGAGGAGAACAAGAAGAAGCAGCAAGCAAGCAAGCAAGCATCAAGGGAGGGTAACTTACCAAGGAGAGAAAGAAGGAGAAGCAAGAAGCGCCACCACCCGCCACACCAAACACCCAAGGTGACTCTCTCTCTCTCTCTCTCTCTCTCTCTCTCTCTCTCTCTCTCTCTCTCTCTCTCTCTCTCTCTCTCTCTCTGTTTCTCTCTTCCTCTCTCTGCTCTGTCTATGTATTTAGGATTTGTGATTCCATTATGTATTGCATTTTGTAAATCATCAATGGCGGTCGTCGGCCTAAAATCGGCCGATTGAGCGCATCTGATAGCGCATCTACATCTCAGTGTAGACGCAAACATAGACGCGAAAAATGTTTCCTCTCAGAGCGTCTAAGGGCGCGTCTTAGAGCGCGTGTGTTGGCGTGTGTGCTCTGCAGTGTACACGCGATCATACACGCGCTGCACAGAAGGTTGACTTGCAGTCTACACACGATTATAGACGTGCATTGACCTGGGATGTGCATCTCACAGCGCGTCTGTGCTGCATATTAGATGCGCAGATAGACGTACTGGACAGAAGGTTCACTCTAGAGCGCGTCTGAGGGCGTGTCTAACCTGCAATGTAGATGCGGGGATACGCGCGCCAGGTCTCCCAGTTCTGATAGTAAACAATATATTTTTGCAATGATGAATGCAACCAATCCCATGTTTGTGTTTATCAGTTTTCTTGTTTAAGAGAAGCATTAGCGCTTAAGTGTTATGCTCAATGTCTATAGAAAGCTCTTTGAAAATGTAGGTAATATATGATTTTTTGTATGCAAATAAATTTGTCTTTTTCCTGTGTTTTTTTTGGAGATGTCGTATCCTGGTTCATCTAGCAATGACCCATACGTGGATCGCATGAATGATACATTGGCCTCCTTTGGCAGGGGGGTCAATGCATTTTTTGGAGGTTTTCCTAGTAGGGAAGTCTTCATGGGAGAGATGACCAGACACCTTGGCCGCTCTCCCATAGCGGACGAGGTGTTCAGTGTCATGTCTAGGACGCCTCTGGCGTCTTTTCCTGGCACTACTTCCCAAACTCCACATGCAGGTACTCCACATACAGGTACTCTATATGCAGGTACTCCATATGCAGGTACTCCACGTGCTCCACGTGCATCGGCTGAAGCATAAGCATATGCAGAAGCACGTGCATCTGTAGAAGCTCATGCATCCAGCGAGGCAGAGGGTAGTCGACAGAGAGGGAGGACAGAGAGTCGAGGGGGAGGACGAGGCTTGTGTGGGGGTTGCCTAGGAGGTGGCGAGCGATCACCCTCACTAGTAGATCACGTAGAGGAGGTTGTACGCCAGTACTATAGAGTTATAGATGCTGGTGGCATCTTTCATGATGATGAGGGAAGGGATGTAATGGCATACATGAGGAGCATCGTGCATGCGACGTATAAAGATTGTTTCATTGCCTTCAAAAATCAGAAAAGCGGCTTGTGGCAGGAGGTGTTGAGGGCAGTCTATAGGAGGTACCCAAATCCTGAGGGTCAGTGATTCTGAAATGATTGGGGATGTACAAAAGTGAGGGATATGCTTCATAACAAAAGATCCCACCTCATGACACGGGCCAGGGACTCACTGCGGAGGCTGGAGGAGGGGCGTGGAGCCTATAGCCAACCACCTATGTGCCACCGCATAGTGTGGAAGAAAGCCAAGAAGAAAGCAGCAGAGAAAGTGAAGAGTTGCCAGCACGCAGAGGCGCGACGGATCCAAATGGAAACAATGGGATCATCGCATTACGGATCGGGTGGCAGAGAGTCGTGGGAGGCAGAGTTTGTAAGTATATTTTGATTTCTAGTTTTTTTTAAATTTATATTTCTTTCAATTCTTTATATATTTTAGTCTAATATAGTGTGACTCATAATTGTTTGTATATCTCTAAATGTTTTGCAGACTACTATCGTTGATAGGACACCTACTCCTAGAGAGGTAGGTTACCATCGAGGCCATAACTGCGCAGCGACATGGCTTCACTTTTATGAGGAGGGTCTCATCACTGAGGACCAATACAACCAGGCCATGAGGATTCGATAGCCAGAGGAGGTATATTTTTCTTACTTTCCTATTAAAAGTATAGCTAATTATAACTTTTTCTGCACCTTGTCTATGTAAGCAACCCTGATCTTTTGTGTGTATAGGCGAACCCGGATGTGGAGCATAGCGAGGAGGGGGATAGCGACGCTAGTAGGCATGGTGGTACTAGCGAAGATGTTTCCTCTTCAGATTCGTAGAGGAGCACCATACCTCCTCATGAGGCCTTCTTTTCTTGTATACGTATGATATGTCTTTGAGCCTACTTCTTGTGGCCACGCATTAGGTCGCAAGCACTTAAACTTTCCTTGTAAATGCTTTTGATATATAATGAATACATGGAATTTTATTTTCAATTCTTGTGCCCGTAAGATACATTGTCTTTTTCCCAAATACACAATCTGATGTATGGGAGGGGGGAAAAAAAAACCAGAGAGCATGTGCAACCACATGCTCTCTGGTTTTTTTTTTTAAGTTCTGTTTTGCGCGTCTATCCGTGCGTCTAAATTACAGATAATTCGCATTTATTCGCACGTCTATAATGCACACTATACGTGCGTATACACGCGCTTCATAATTCAAATTTAAAAAAGAAATTAAATATCTTTTTTTTTAATGACATTTTTTGTTTTCTGTTCGCGTCTATCAGTGCTTGTAAAAGCGCGTCTACCAGCGTGTCTATATGCGCGTGTATATGTGTGTCTATTGCGCGTCTATTTGTGCGTGTAAATTCGTTGATACATGAGATTATAGATGCGAAATGGTAGACACGCAAATAGACGGCACGTAAGATTTTATCTATATTCAAAAATCGCGTCTAAATGTGCGTCTATGAGGCCTTTTTGTTGTAGTGTCTCTCTCTTTGTGATATGCTAATTGTCTTGTGTAGAACCCCTATCTCTCTCTTTTCTATTAAAAAAAACTCACGTGTTTGCTTTTCCACTATTTCACCAAGATGCCTCCCTACTTCCCCTTAGTTGCTAGATGGCAAACATGCCCCTTGCCACATAAAACTCCACTCGAGGACTCAAAATCGGAAGTGAGAACATGTTCTGTGTATGAGGATACCCTTTTCTACATGACGTATGTGTCTCAAAACTGAAATATCACAATCACATGTCAAACATGCATGGTACCAATTGGGATTTCCATCTACAACTGGACTCCCACTCTATGGGTAGGTGTTAGAAAGATTAAAAAATGATATTTGCACGTGTTAGCCTACTTGACCCCACATAGCATCATGTCTTGGGTCGCTCATTTTCACGCACCATGACTACACACCCCCTAGTTTGTAACACAAAGTATGAACAAACGTTTATTAAAAGCTTCGAAAATATCTAACAAACATAAACTCCGTTTCTTGAAAATTCACCTCATAGCACACTACACAGAACAAGTCATAACTTTCTAACCAGCTCTCATAATGCCAAGCTTCTAAGAAGAAAGTTGTAGCTCTCTTCTCAATATAGAACTCTTCAAATGAATTGAGAGCCAAATTCTTTGAGCTATTATCCTAAAATAGCTCTGCATAGCCTGCAGTCCTAAATTTCTACATGTAGTCTACTTTAAGCATCAACCTTCTAGAGACTATAACTTTCACCTTCTTGCTCGGATGAACACCAAACTTGATAGAGACCTTTATAGGTGTCAAAGCACACTTTAAATATATTTTCCATCATTTACAATCATCTTATTATCACCAAATTTTAGAAAAATGAATCGGCCCCAAAAAATAACTACAAGCAACCTACTCTATGTATAGTATGTACATTACTTACATCCCCTTTATTTACAGAATTTTACATATATATTTCTTTAGAAGAAACCCATTTATTCTACTATTGTGAAGAGACGCATCTAAATCTTGTAGCAAGTAAGAACCATTTTTAAACTTTCGCTTGATGAGGAAAGGTCCTTCCCATCTTACTCCAAACTTGGTTTAAAAAGTGGAGTCCAAGCTATTGTCATATCTCATAACTAGCATTTCATCTATAGTATTCTTATTCTTCAATAGTGTATTGAACCATTCCCTTCTCTTCACAATCTATTTTTCATAACAATCCATTACTTGTTTCCTATCCAACTGTAGGGTATGCAAGTTGAGTCCTCTATCAACTCCCAATTCTATTTGATCTAACAGATGCTTTCTTACAAACTCCATCGTAGGAAATATGACATTCATAGGTTATAAAGCATCTGAACCATATACTAACTGAAAAGGGGTGAATCCTTATGTTTTACATTGTTCTACAAGACCAAAAATCTTTATGTAGATAATTGTCCCAATCTTTAGGATGACCTTCCACCAGCTTAAAGAGAATCTTCTGTAACGTTCCATTGATGAATGCTTCCACTAGTCCCTTGCACTCAGGGTAATAAGAAGTACCAAATCTATGTTTCAAGTCTAGTTTCCTTATTGATTCTCTCAATAGTTTATTTGTGAATCCAATACCTTGATCCATCACTATTTCTAATGGTATTCTAAATCTACAGCATATGTCCTCCATGAGGAACTGAGTTACATCCTCTTTTTTGCAATTCCTTGTAGCCTTAGTTTCATGCCATTTGATTACATAATCAACTGCAATAACGATGTAATACTTTCTTGTTTTGGCACCACGCAAAGGTCCAATAAAATCCAAATCCCACTTCTCAAACCATCTATAAGGTAACTATGGCTTTAGTAGGTTCTAGAATTAGTACCCTTTTTGCATATGACTCGCAAGCATAACAAGTTTTACGCAAATGAGCAACATCAGCACTCAGACTAGGCCAAGTTAGTCCTGCTACCAGAATTTTTCTTTTAGTAAGCTGAAAATCAAAATGACCACCACATGCTTCCTCATGAAAAGACGATAACCAAACAAGAATCTCAAAACTACCCAGCATCATGCTCACTATATTATCATTCCCTTTCATGTACAACTGATCATTTATAAGCACATATGACCTGGCCTTTCTGACAATGATAACCAAACATGAATCTCAAAACTATCTATCATCCTTCTCAGTATATTATCAATCCCTTTCATGTACAATTGATCATTTATGAGCACATATGCCCTAGCCTTTCTGACAATGGCATATCTTTTGTATTTATTAGCCAATACTTTAACCCCCAATTTTTAGAAACTCTTAAATTAGGTGAAGGCTTTCCCTATCCTCATACCTAGGATTATTCACCCTCATGGCAGCAACATAGTGGGAAAGAGGATCTTTAGCCAATTCAAGAGCTCTATGGTTGTTTTCCCTGCCAATATACCAAATTTTAAATTTCTAAAACTACCTCATGAGGTCTTTTATCTTAAACATCTAGTCCTTCAAAATATCTTTATTGGCTTCCCAATCATTTTGAACTTGTCTAACCACCAATGTAGCATCTCCTTTTGCAAACATCTTCCTGTATTCCAGCTGAATACACTATTTTAAGAGAGTATGTAAACTCGCATGTTTAGCTTCATTGTTACTTTTTATCTCTTTACTTTCTTGACTTCCAAAAAATACTTCTCGAAAATGAGAAAACCCAATCCTCCCTTTTTCAGCACTCTCCTGTAACTACCATTAAAAAACAAGGTAGCATATTTATCCTTCCTCTCCTCATGAATTTACAGATGTGAAATTAGTTTTGGTTTTATAACAGTTGCACTTTCAAAAGGTTCTTTACAAGTCAAAATATCAGCTAAACTAGCTCTTATAGTATCTTCCTTTAAACATGTAAATTCAAAATCTTGCAGAGCCAATAGCCACTTAGTAACTCTTTGGGCATTTTTAGCAGATTGCAAAACCTATGGAAGCAACTGAGAACTAGTAAGTACTACAAATGGTTTTTGAATCAAGTATGATTTCCATCTTTTAATTGTATATACCATCCCCCATACCAATAATTCTTCTTCCATCAAGATTTTTTAGTTGCTCCAATGGAGCTACTACAATTAAGACAGGTTCATCCCATTTTGAGGCATAAGAACTGGAAAATTTCTTAACTTTTCTTTAATATGCAAAAATGCATCCTCTTCAACTTGCATCCAAACTAAAGGATCCCTTTGAGTTTCTTTCTATAAAGGATATAAATACTTGGCTAGCATATGGAAGGATCTTGATAGATACCTCAACTTTTGAACAAAGCTTATCAGTTCTTTTACAGTTTTTGGAGAATCCATAAGAAGTAAAGCCTCGACTTTACTAGGCTAAGGTGAAATACCATTAGCAAACACTTCATGACCTAAGAGTATGACTCTAGTTCTTGCTATTTTACATTTATCAAAGTTTAGCTAATCACCATCCTCATCAAGTCTGCATAAATATTCATTAAGTTTTTGAGTGTATAATGCCCTTGAGTTGTACATACAAAAGTAGTCCATAAACACCTGCAAAGATTTCCTAATGAAAGGAGCAAATATCCATCTAACCCATCTTGAAAAGTTGGTGTATACATTCATCAGACCAAAGGGCATTACTCTATATAAGAAGCCTCTTGATCCAAGATCTCATCTTGAAATGGAAGAGGATAGTAGTCCCTCTTAGTTGCTACATTAAGAGGCTTGAAATCAAGCAACTTTTGAATTTCAACTTTAAGTACATTTTCCTGAATTGTACCAAGTCTCCTAAGTTTTTGAGCCATTGGTCCATACCCTTCTTTGAATTTGATATGGTGCACAACACTGTTAGTACACCTTAATTGGTGATATTTATGTAGCAAAGAGTTTTGGGTATTTTTAAAAAATGGCTAAATATTTATCTCTTTCATCAGTGAAGTCATTTCCCAACATATTCATAAGCTTGGGTAGTCCAACATTCATTTCATGTTGCTAATCACATGTTTCTTGCATGAGGTTTGTACTTCCTGCATGACCATTTACAACTTTCTCCTCTCTTTTTAAACCTTGGATTGACAACCTGAAGAGGTCAACATCCCTAGAATGTAGGCTAGCTTCCCATTCTCTATCTTCCTCATCAAGGCTAGAATTTTTTCAATCACTACTTTCATCACCCGCGTAGTATCACTTTCATATCCATTTTTAATAATGGACCTTGTTTTCCTGTCAAAGTTCACCCTCTTATGAGTTGGCTTCTTTACATAGAGTTATAATTTACCTCTATACCAATCTTGTATGGACCTCATACCAATCCTCCACGGTAGTCCCAAAATGAGAGGATATGCCCCAAGTTTTGTAGGCATAACATGGAAATCCAAACATGCTCTTTGGCCTTCAATATTGATTTCCAAGTTCTGTATGACTCCCAAACATTTCACTTCTTGAGTTGTTTGCCATTTTAACCTTAAAGAGTGACTTCCCTGTCATTTTAAGATGAATTTGCAACATTTCTTCTTCAGTGATTACACAAACTTGCGCACCACCATCAACATAAACTTGATCAATTTTCCTTCCGTGTATCCATGCATCCATAACAGGTATAATGTCTTTCACATCACTCCAACATGCCCAGTTCGTGTTTTTTATTTCCTAATGCTAACCAACCCATGCCATTGCCTTCTTAGAGATGAGTTCATTTGCAGCAGTCGACCATATGTAACCTCAGCCTTCTTACCTTTTAAATCTTCAAGAGAGTTGTAAGGAACTTGATTGACTCCCCAAGTAAAGTTCCCATTTTGAATCTTCCTTCGTTGTCTAGCTTTCTTGTTGGTTTGTGGATTTTCTGCAACTTGTTTTTCCTTTTTAATCCTTACTACCCTCTAAGTTTTAGTTTTAGTATCCCTCTCTCTAGCTCTCCTATTAGCTAAAACATCTGCATTTTTCCCATCATCACACATGGTGTTTTCAATCAGATTCATACCCAATCACTACAAGGAAATGGGGGTATAGCGACGATCATTTTTGACGCAAATTAGTAGCATCGCTATTGGTGTTGCATTTGCGACGCAAATAAGGATGCCAATAGTGATGCCACTCTGAAAACAAAAAGCAGCGAAAACTTGAGTGTGAAATTTCGCTACAAAGAGTTTCAGAGAGAGTGGCTTTGGGGGGGAGAGGAAGAGGAAGAGAGAAAGAGAGAGAAGGACAAATTCTCACCGCCATCGTTGCCGTTCATGAAGAAGAGGGAGAAATGCATGAAGAAGAAAGAGGAGACATTGCAAAGAGGAGACAAAGAATCCATCCTCGGGCCTTTGCAGTAAGTACATTGCCTCCTCTTTGTTTGTTCTTGTTCTTTCTTCTTTTCTTTTGTTTGTTTTTCCTGAGAATGAGGTGTAGTGAGGAAGAAAGAGAGGAATTGAGAGAGGGAGAAGAAGAAAGAAAAAGTAAGAGAGAACAAGAGAGATAGAATAAACATGGAAGCTAACAAAGAAAGAGAGAAAGAGAGAGAGATAGAGAGAGAAAGGGAGGAAGAGAGGAGAATGAGTGAGAAAACAATGAGGGGATGGAGAGAAACAAAGAGAGGGTCAACAAAGAAAGAGAAAGAGAGAGAGAAAGAGAAGGGCAAGAGAACTCGAAACGAATATTGTAGAGAGAGATGGATAAATTGTGTTAGGCTAGTTATAAAACCAAAGCTACTTCTCAAGGGAAGTGGTGTCGCAGCACGTAGGGTTGAAGGTCACCACAGGGGTTGGGCAAGAGAAGAATGTATAGGGATTCAAGAGCTTAGACTTCGGAGATAGTAGAGATAAGAGAAGGATTGAAGGTTTCAAGCCAAGTTCTTGAAGATAAGAGACAGCAGGGTGTAGGTAGATTCAAGGACAGGAGTAGATGGAAGAGATTGAAGATGTAGAAGAGTATTAACAGAGATGAAGCCTGTCAGTTTCTTTCAACATTATAAGAAAATATAACTCTAATAGAAAAAATGTGTACAAAATAATACCTTCCTCTATGTTGTTCACATCGCCAATTTGATGCTTCCAATGGCTCCGAAAGGGGAGTTAAATGCTAGAATGCCTGGCCAGAATCCTGCCAGATCACTCATTCTCCATCTCCCACATTTGGAGTGTTGTTCACTACTTGAAAACAGTGATCACACATCGCGCGATTTCGCTAATCACTTTTTTTACATAAGATTCTCTCAATTTGGCTAAAAGCTACATGCTTTCTTTTACATGTCCTCTTAATCTAGAAGTTATCTATAGTTTTATAGATTTTTACAAGAGATAATATCTAGAATATCAAAAATTGACTAAAAACTTGTCCAAAAAAATCTAATATTTTGAACCATCGATACTAATACTAATGCCTAAAGTGCCATTAGCTCTCTAAATCTAAAAAGAAGCCACACTCTAGATTTGTTTTACATGGTGTGTACGTAGCGGCACGACATCCATCCCCTCCTAGCCTACACATCGTCTGGCATGTGCCAAAGTCTTACGAATTTGCAGTGTCAGAATAAGTATCTTCTGCCATGTCAATGTCTTCATCTTCAGCCTCTTTTTCTTGCTCTATGTCTTCATGCTCTTGAATTATATTCAAGTCTTCTAGCTCATATGTTGAACTTTCTCTTCGTTTGAAGAGTTTGATTTTTTTTCTAGCTATGGGTATCTTCATGCTTGTTCCATCCAATTCAACCAATGAATATGTGGTATTGTCATGAACGACCTTTACCACATATGGCCCAAACCAACACTTTAGCATCTTCCTAAAAGCATTGTATTGATTGTTTAGGCTACTGTCATATACAAGCATCCGGTCCTTTTCTTAAATTGCTCTTTGCTAAAGTCAATGTCACTTATCAAATATTCTTTTGTTCTTTAGTCTTGTTGTCTTTAGCTTCTCAATAGCTGCTTGAATATCTTCAGGCCTTGTTTCTAGCTCCCATATGCGCAAAGTCAGCAACTCTTCTCTACTGATGCCTTTCTCCCAAGGTAGAAGAATCCATGTGAGAATAGATTATTCAATTGGAATAATTGGTTGTTGTCCATGCATAAGTTTAGCTGGCATATAGCCAATAGTCAACACTGAACTGTGAGTAGTCCGGTCAGCCCATAATGCAAAAGGTAGCATTTTAGGCCATTCTATAAAGAAGTTTATCTCTAGACCTTTCTTCCAAATAAAAAATCCTAGAGGTTTTTACCAAACCTCAATTATACTATACTATTAATGTATCTAATTTCCATGGGTAAATCTTTATAATAGGATTCTTATCATGATTGATCTTTTGTTAGATGGTAGGCTATATCCCAAAGATCCTAGCAAAAATAGCACTCTTCCTTTCTATAATAGCTCTTCATTATTGAGGTTCATTGGTGATGGTTATAATGGGCTTCTAGGGTATACACTTAACTTGCACGCAAAAAAGGATGTCCTCAAATTGGAGAACCATCTTTTATTAAAACATAACAACGAATTACTGCAAGAGCTAGACGGCTAATGAACAACACAATCATTTTTTGGAGAAACGCATCAAATCTTCTCAACAAAAGAAAACTATTTTAGGAATTCGAAATCGAAAAAATGCTCTTAAAAATATTTAGTCTCAAAAGAGGAGAAGGTGGTTGTAGTAAAAGAATCCAAGAAGCAAGGTATATTTTTTTTCACTTTAAAAATATGAAATATGATTTTTTTTATAATTAATTGTATTGATTTGTGATGTGGATTTTGTTTAGATATTTTTTTCAATTGAATGCAAGTGAAAGAGATTCTTTGAAAGCATCTCTGTTTTATTATCATCTTTTTTCTTTAGTAGTTTCAAAAGATATTTTGGAAAAGAAGAAATTTAAAAAGGCAAAGAAACAATGCTTGGAGTCCTTTATAAATGATCATTCTTTGGATACTGAGTTAGTGCAAAAGACACTAGATAATATTGGTATTAGTCGAGATGCTTATATAAAGCTTTTCAAGCTTTTATAGTCAAATATGAAGCAAGGACAAGTACATAATTGCATACTTTCAAGGCCATATGCGATTAGAACTATTAGACAGAGAGTGAATAACAAAGTGATGGAGATTCTAGGTGAGCCTTTCCATATCAAGGCTAGCTTCAAGGGCAAGAAAAAGGAAGTTGTATTCAATGAATTTAACAATATTTTCCTTGAATTTCCCATCCTACAATGCTTAATGATTAGATTCTATGACTTGTCACTGGAAGAGAAACAAGGAGTGGCTAGATTTGTGGTTAAACTTGATGAAATTGAGATTCTAAAATGTACAAAACTAGAGAGCGTCTCTATTACCTTGATGAATAGAGCACTTTCATTAGATCATTACAATCACTCAATTTCATTTAATGTTCAATTGGAACACATCTGGTGGGCTAAAAGCATTCAAGGTAGATACCGAGGATTTTTATATATTGTATTGGGTTTTTCATTGAACACCAATACCTGATGTTATTAAGAGACAAAAGTAGGAGAACAGCTATTTGTTGAAGGATTTGGGAACTATAAGATTAAGTGGCACATAGCTAGTGACTTAAAAACACTTAAATGTATGTACAATGTATCAAAGGGAGCCAACTCTAGATCTCCTTGCCTATATTGCATGTCCCCAACCATAGAGTTGAACTCAAGAAATTGGAATAGAGCTCCCTCTCGGCACAACAAGGATCCATAGTTTAAGCCAGTCCTAGATATTCATTTAGTGAACGCTCATATCTATACACTTCATGTGCTTTGTAGGATAATTGAAAACCTTGTTCATATTTATATAGGATTTGCATGGAAGCTGAAGCCATTATCAGCTAGAACAGATGTTGTAACAAAGATTGAAAAAGTCTTATCTACAATTGGTTTTCATGGTGGTAATGTTGTTATTAAACCAGATCTTCCAAAGTCTAAGGATGGCAATTGTGTCCCCAAAAGCTATCTATTGGTGAAGTCAAGGGTAGAAGGTTCCTAAACTTTCATAGGAGACTTGGTAAGATAAACTCTAGGAATGGTGGCTCAACTATTAGATACAATCAGTAAAAGTGCCTACATACTGCAGTTAAGGATCATGCTGATAATGGGCATGCTCGGAATAGAAAAGCCAATGTTTGGGAAACACTAGACAAAGTATTCTTTTATTGTGATAAAACAGAGTGGAATGATGATAATCTCAAAGACATCAAAAACCAATTGAACCTTTTTTTAAAATCAATAACATAAGCTTGGACTAATCAACACTTCACTCACTATATGGTAAGAAGTTTGCATATGTATGTATCTTTATTGTCTAACTCATATAGGGTTTTCTAATTGAATTTCTTTATTTCTAAACTATACAATATATTTTATACAACCACACTCCATATTTTATTAAGAAATATGGATCTCTATCTATTTGGTCAACCCAAGATATGGAAAAATCACATTATCAAGCAAGAACAAAATACTTTAGACACACGAGACATGGAGGTGGAACATACAAAGTAAACAATTTATTATAGGTCTTTCAATGGTTCTACAGATAAATTTGGCACAAATTCAACCTCAAAGACACAACCACATCATGTAATACATCATCTTTGGTAAGGACTATATCCACTGTTACCCAAAGAAGAAAATATGTATACTTAAACTCTTGTGCAAAGCAAAGATATTCAGAATGATTACAAACTAGACAAAGAGATGGAAAAATATGGGTTTCAAGAAACCCTTAATATCTTTTAGTCTGACTCTGTTTGCAGAAGAGTCTTTAGTTTCAAGGAATTCACTAGGTCCTCTAAAGGAATCTTTTATTTCATCCCACTCGATGAGACCTCTACATTTTAGGAATTCTTGTTTCGTATAGCCTGAAAGGAGATTCAAATTCTTGGCACCTCCTACATGGGAGAGAAAATAAGAGGCAATAACTCCAAAGTATCTTGCCCTAGATTCATTGTATCTAGGCATGAAGCCAAAAACTCTTAAAGCTTCTTTCTTCTCCACCAAAATTATCTTTTTTGAACCTCTATTGAAAGCTTGGGATGTAATCACCTTGGAGATAGCTTTCAAAGCCGTTATTGGTAAGCTTGGAGAGCTTGAAAACCTGCTATGATAAATTGCAACTATTTAATTATTTTAGCTTCTAATATGATCATCAAGGCCTTGGCTTTTGCCAAGCTTCAATGGCCTTGAGCCCTTGGCTCTTCCAAGAAATTTGTCTGCATCTTCAATTTCTATCTTCATAATAAACCACAATACTATAAGATATCAATATATAAATATCCTATAATATTTGTTTATAATGCATAACGTACTCTAATATAAATCACAATGGATATCTTAGAATTATCTTTTGTGCCTTAGGGTTCTCATCTTCCTTAAGAACACTATGATCATATAGCTTTATTAAACTTTTTGGTTTCTCCTCTAATGGAGACTTCAGTTTCTCTTCATACAACATATTATCAATACCAAGTCTCTATTGAATTTGTAAGTACTCTTCCTTTGTAGGTATCCTCCCCTTTTCATATTCCATGATTTGATTAATATAAGAATGCAAGGCTACAGAGCTATCTTGAAAATTCTCTCCCTCAATATCAACAGTTGCTAGTAATTCCTCTTCATAACCTATAAAATTCTTATAATTTTGACCCCATGCTGCAAAGATTTCCAAGTAATCTTCTCAAAGATAAAAATTGTGTTTAATATCATTTAGCAATACATATCTCTTTCTATTGATGAGATAACTAGGAAATGTTGGGAAACATTCAAGAGGACCTGTTTCAATCTCAACACTCAACTCTATCTCCTTTTCTTCCACTTGTAATGTTTTCACTTTTTAAACAAAGCAACATCAAATTCTTACACTAACTAGTTCTCAATATCCTTTAGAAACATTTCACCATTCTCTTCAACTTCTTTGTCTTTGCATGCAATATCCTCCATCTTTTTCTCTTTATCGTATCTGAATAACAACTATCCATATATTGAAGATATACAAGAAATCCAACATCCTTCTATACAAGAAGACATTGATGTTGATTCTATTGAAAATGGCAATCTACTTTCCAATTCTTGAATTCTTAATCAATATAGCTAAACCTTGTCTGCAAAGTTGTTCCAGTGGCATTGGAAGCTTCCATTACATCGCTAGAGATGAAAAGAGAGAGAGGGGGAATTGAAAGAGGGAGAGAGATATTGGTGGGAGAAATGGGAAGAGAGAGGGGGAGAAATGGAAACCAGGTAAGAGATACAGAGGAAACGATGGAAAGAAAGAAAGGGGAAGACGGAGAAATGCAAAGAGAGAAGGGGAAGAGATGGAGAGAGAGAGAGAGAGAGAATAAGAAGAAGAAGAAGAAGAAGAAGAGAGAGAGAGAGAGAGAGAGTGTGTGTGTGTGTGTGTGTGTGTGTGAGGGGGAGAAATGGAAAGGGAGGGAGAGATGAAAAGAGAGAGAGAGAGGGAGAGAGGGAGAAAAAGAGAGAGAAAGATAGATAGAAAGAGTGAGAGAGACAGAGATGGAGAGAGGGAGGGAGATTAAGACTATGAGAGAGAGAGAGAGAGATGGAAAGAGAGGGAGAGAGATTAAGAGAGAGGAGAAGAGAGATGGAGGGAGATAAAACGAGAGGGAGAGAGATTAAGAGAGAGGTAAGAGAGGGAGACAAAGGGAGGGAGAGAGAGATAAAAAGAGATAGAGAGAGAGAGGAGAGTAGGAGATGGAGAGAGAGAGAGATACTAAGAGAAAGGAAGATAGATAGGGATAGAGAGAGAAAGAGAGACAGAGAGAGAAAGGAAGAGAGAGCCCATGATGCTGAAGACAAAATTCGAGGACGAGAGAAGCGACCACCACAATTCCCAACTAATGGTAACTTGGGTTCAAAACAATTCAATTCAAATTTTCGAAGATTCAATCAAAAATTTTTCCTTCCATCTTCAATCCGTAAAACCTGGACACGACCCCCTGCCTTACCATCAAACAAAAATCCAAATCCTAAGCCATCTTATTATCCAAATCCCAACATTCCTAAACTTCCCGCTATTACCAATAATGTGTCTAAGGCTAATTAATCCATAGTCTGTTACAAATGTCATCAACCTGGACATCTGGTGGCCAATTATCAATCCAAAAAGTGGACTGTTCAAATCAAGTATTTGGGAGTGAGAGAAGATGAAGACCATGAAGAAATGCCAGATTTCACGGAAGACGATGACGATATCAGTACTACTTCAAATACTTTACCAGATATGCAAAATTCTCATTCTTTATTAACGATTAAATGTCTTGTGCATGGTAGAGAAAAGAATGTTTTACATGATGATGGGAGCACACACGATTTGATTTCTACAAAATTGGTCAAAGAATTGAATTTACATAATGTTTCTACTCATTATCGCATCAAGGCTGCATTCTTAAGCACTAGATACAATAGAACAAGAGGTGCATAACTCAGATATTAAAATTGGTGATTATGTTGAACCTAGAAATTTCTTAGTTGTGCCTTTGCAATCTAGTGACATTATCTTAGGAATGCCTTGGCATCATCAATATAATCCCGATATAGATTATTCCACATATTCAATGAAGATTCATTCTAATGGGAAACAAATCACATTGCATGGTATGCACACTTTCGATAATTTTCAATTGCTTAGTCATACACAGGCTAAACATGCATTACGAAAAGGTAGCAAATCCTACTTAATATGGGTGAATGTAATCAGATAAATCCTAGGCACGCACAATTTCTTTAACAATTTCAAGACTGTTTTGCTGTTGACTTACCAGCTGGCTTATCAACTATATGTCCCGAAGATCACAAAATAGACCTAATTCTTGGATCACAACCACCATGTAAAGCACCTTATATAGACATAACCAAATTGAACAGAAAGAAATTCAAGTCCAAGTTGAAGATATGTTAACTCGAGGACTCATTAGGCCCAATAGTTCTCCATTTGATGCACCTGTCCTATTAGTGCAGAAGAAAAACAATACGTATAGGATGCGCTTTGATTATTGTGCCCTAAATAAGATCACTGTTAAGAATAGATATCCGATCCCTAGGGTAGACAATCTTATGGACAAACTACAAGGGTCTATAATATTTAGCAAGATGGATCTTAAATCTGGATACCATCAAGTACGATTGCACACATGTGATATTTTCAAAATTGCATTTACAACACAATTTGGACACTTTGAATTCCTTGTTATGCCTTTTGGTTTAACTAATGCACTAGCCACATTTAGTTGTATGATGAATCGCATATTTTTGAAGCATCAATATTGTATCATTATTTTCTTTGATGACATATTGGCTTTCAGTAAGAATGAAAACGAGCATTATGAACATTTATCCTTGGTTTTCAAATTATTGAAAGAGAATCAATTATATGCTTGTCCTCAAAAGAGTGAATTTTTCCAAACACAAATTGAATACCTAGGACATATTGTTTCATCTGAAGGTATTAAAGTTGAACCTAAAAGGATAGAAGCAATTTTGAATTGGCCGATACCTACAAATGTGCATGAATTATGTTCTTTCTTAGGTCTTGCTAGCTTTTACAAAAAAATTGTGAGAAATTTTCCATTGCTTACATTACCTTTGACAAAATTATTAAAGAAAAGTATTGTGTATCATTGGTCTGACAATCAACAAAAGTCCTTTGATTTACTGAAACATGCTGTAACTTATGATCCTGTCTTGCAATTACCTGACTTTAATAGAACCATTTTCCTAGCAGTCACTGATGCTAGTGGATCTGGAATATGAGTAGTCCTTATGCAAGATTCCCATCCCATAGCCTACTCTAGCTGCAAACTTAAACCCTCTGAACTTAAGTCTTTTACCAATGATAAGGAATTGCTAGTTATAGTACAAGATTTACATCAATGGAAACACTATTTAATGGGATCTGAATTCATGATCAAAACTGATCAACAAAGTATTAAACATCTTCTTAGTCAGCCACAAATATCAGACAGACACATTAAATGGGCTGCTTTTATTCAAAGTTTTCATCCACTTATACAATATCAACCCAAAAAAGAAAATGTTATTGTCGATGCTTTAAGTAGAAGAGAGACTATTCATAATATCTCTATGATATCTTTTGAGTCTCTTCTCCCTATGAAAGATACCTATGACCAAGACCTTAGTTTTCAAGCTGATTGGAATAAATTAGTTGCAAATAACTGGATTCCAATTAATTCATTGTCTTACGCTGATGGATTTATGTTCTATGAAAAAAGATTATGTGTAACTGTTCCATTTCGATCGAATGTCTTGCACGAAATTCATTGTCCCCCATACCAAGGCCATAGAGATATTATTTCTACTTTGCATACATTTATTGAACATTTTTATTGGCCATAGATGGAATCTGATGATCTAACTTTGTATCTGAATGTTTAATTTGACAAAGAGTTAAACGACACTATGGTAAACAATATGGTTTATTAATGCCTTTACCAATTCCACAATGAGCATGGAAACAGATTCCAATAGATTTCATTACTGGTTTGCCCAACACTAAAGCTAATCATGATATGATTTGGACTATTGTAGATAGGTTTAGCAAACAATCATATTCCATTCCCATGCAAGAAAACGTTAACTGCATCTCAAACTGCTTAATTGTTTTTTAAAACTGTTTTCACTAATCATGGTTTGCCAAAAGTTATTATTTCTGACCGTGATTCTAGATTTTGTAATAATTTTTGGACTACTTTGTTTGCTAATTTAGGAACAAAGATTGATTTTTCATATGCATTTCATTAGGAAACAAATGGGCAAATAGAAGCTACTAACAGTACAATTTTAGATCTTTTGCGTGCATGCACAATTTCAAAACAACAAACATGGGATACAGATTTACATTTACTTCAGCTTGCATATAATAACACACCACATACAGCTACATACAAAGCACCATTTCAAATTATTTATGGATATAGATTCCCTGCACCTATTACATCCAAGTCAAACAAAGTTCAAGCTACTGATGATATTGCTAACATGCATGCTACTATTTTTGATGAAGTTAAAGATGTGATTGTGAAAGCCCAACAATCATATACAAAACAAGCTAACAAGAAAATAAAAGCTATGAGTTTCAAAGTTAATGATTATGTTTGTTTACGCATTGAAAAGAGAAGATTACAAAGTGTTGACAAACACCCTGTTGTAAAGTTAGCTCCTAGATTTTATGGACCTTTCAAGATCATTCATAAAATCAATGACAATGCATTTAAATTAGAATTACCCCAACACTGAACAATCTACAACACTTTTCATATCAGTTTATTACGACCTTTTAGAGGCCAATTACCTATACACCCTGTCTATGAAAACCCTCCTTTGTTAGAAAAATAAACTGAAATCCTTGAATGTGAAACTGTTCTAGATACTGACTTTATGACCACTAGAGCTCATCGTAGATATTCTAGATATTTGGTTAAGTTTAAAAATCATCTTGTTGAAGAGGCCCAATGGATGCACGCCCGAGACCTAAGTGCTTACCCCTCACTATTGGCTCCACATTGAGCTAATAGCAATTGAGGATAATTGCTATCCCACCCCAGGGGTATGATGCAAGGAGGCATATTCTACGGTGGATTTCATGAGGTTTTGCGGTGGATTCCGTAAAATTATATTTATTGCCAGGGCTCATACACAAGGTCGATTCCTTGTACGAAAAGTCAATGGGGACACCTGTCCTTTTCAAGCATCTCGTTAATTTAATGTGCAAGTGGATGATTCCATAGCGGGTGATTTCGCAAAATACATATTTAAATTAATGGACATTTATGAGTTTAGAGTATACACTCGTAATAAATAAATATTAGGATTTAGTTCTAAAAATTTATTTATTTGTAGTTGTAGACTACTAGATATTCACTTTTTTTTGTTTAATTTTAATATTTTCCTAAAAATTGTGAATGTTTCAGTTGATGTGTAGAGCAAGAAGCAGTGGAATTGGGAAGCACTAGGCGATAGTGTGTATTCAAGTTATTTAGAAAAAATTATCATTTTTATAACGTGTCCACTAGTATCATCCAGGACATATCTTAGCAGTCCATCAGAAAGGATGTCTAGAAAGCTCCGCCCAGCACTCCCATGGAATGTTATGGGATTTGCGATCTAGGGCTTTTCGCGTCTGCCACATAGCGGAAGTATTCCGGCCGTTCCCACTTAGGAGCGACCTGAATTAGGGTTTTCCTGATTGGTCATTTCCTAACAGCAACTAGCCTCGGACCCAAGCGAACTACTTTACGCAGAAACGCCAGGTCTGAAGCGGATTCACACTGCACTTGGTTCAAGGAGAATGGGAAACGAGAGGGATGAAAAGCTCAACCTCTCTGCCAACATAAGGCATAGTCCCATTCCGTTCCCCTAAAACAGCGTAAATCGGGTTAAGACATAACTCTAGGTCAACGCTTTTGTTGTTCGTGTCCTTTGACGATCATCCCTTTGTTCCTCGTGATTTGAGAAAAGTTTCCGGCCAACCGGGACCACCCATCCATAGGATGGACCCATGGCCCATCCTCCCCACTTTCCTCGGGTTGTTTTAGTTATGTAATTATCTAACACATTAGTTGGACATGTAACAACCAACTTCTTTAATTAACCCGTTAAGCATTGGTTCCTTCACGTAATCTTATCACTTGACATAGAAAAACAATATCAGACAAGTTCTTTATTAACAGGTCATCATATTTATCTTTGAAATACAAAGAGTTCTGCCTGTAGGCTTATCCACAATCCGCCCAAAGGCTATCCAGCAATCCACAGGGATCACTATTCCAAGTTTCCACCCATAGACTAGTATGCGGGCCTCGAGATCCAATCCCGAGTCACGTTAGCCTCTTGTGCAGGACCCGGAAGGCGAGGGATTTACGGCCAGAGCCCCCCTTGGCACCCAAGCATCCTCCTGATCCAAGTAGCACTCAATGGAGAGACCTCTCGCGGCGGGTTTGGTCCACGTTTCCGGTGCGGTCAACAACCCCCTTGGTTAGGGTCAGGCAGGCAGTCGGGGGTAACTGAAGCTACCTCTCCCTTCAGGCCTTCAACTTGAAGTATAGATATTTATTTATTTTGTAATTCATTGGTGAAACAAGTCAAACAGTGCTCTAAAATCTCTAGCAAGCACAAACATTTCCATTGATCATTTTTGTTATTGGCAAACTGCTAAGGGATGATTCCTTCCTTTCGAATGCATCCAGAACTCGATCCGAGTGTCTTGCAACTTGGCAAGATCCCATATATTCTGGGTTAGGGCGTACCATATTAACCCAACTTGGTCAAACCTTAAAGCTCATTGGGTACGTCAGTTTCTGGTTTTTAATCTCCTATTAATCTTCCTTACTCAGGAAGGATATCAAAGTATACATCCTCTTGCAAGATAACTTGTGTAAGAATCCGCCATCCTTGTTGCGAGAATTTGGCCTTTCTTCTTGTGATTCAATCACAAGACCATATGACTCTGTACTTGCTGTGCAAGTCCCGCATCGTACTATGAGATAATGGAGTCACAAAACAATCTGTTTCAGGTTCTTTAAGTTGACGTTGTTAGACCTAGGGCTTCCTAGCTTTATTTTTTTGTAAGAAACTCAAGGACAAACCCTAGTTCTTTTTACGTTTACAATTTACTGACCCTAGATTCAGGGAATGTGGGCAAGTATTTAAGGTATAAACGTTTCTTGGAATTTAACTCATTCCCAATGAATATTTCGCAGCATAGGTATTTTTAATTTTATATTAATTTGGTTAACTCTAGAAGGTAATTTCGAGATTACTTCCGCATGATTTGTTATCTACGTGTCAATTGACTTTTCAATCCTATACTTTATCGATTTGAGGTTAGGTTAATTCCAACTAATCTTCCCTTTTCTTTGCGAACAAAACTTATGCTAAATAAGCAACCTTTTTCTTGCTAAGTTATGCAGTTAGCAAAGATAATTCCCTAGAGTTTATGCATCGTAAGAATCCTTTCATGATTTGCACTTTCCATGATGATTCTTTGTAAAAAGAATAGGGGTTAATAGTGCGAGATGCAGTTTTATACCTTTAGGCTTAACTGAAGTATACTACTTTAATGGGTAAATAATCTTGCTCATAATTCATTTCAATGCATAAAGCTATTTGAAAAGAAAATACGTTTATACTTTATTTATTTTGCATGTTCCATTAGATGTATTTCGTCATGAATGAATAGGACAAGATATATTCTATTTCTAACAACTAACCTTGCATGATTAAATTACAACGATATAAAATAAAAATTAAGAAGGAAAAACTTGGGTTTGGGGTGAGATATCCACATGGATTCCGGGAGATGACCCTTCCTCAACTGTGCCTTGGACTTTCTTAGGAGGCATCGCAATTGTAGTCCTTCGAACATGGAAACAACTTTACACTTCCTTTTCAAAATTCCACCATCGCTCCCTTGCACTTCAATAATCTTCTTCTCTTTTTCGAGTAGGGGAAAAACCCAAGTCCCAAGGGTATTTTGGAAAGGGAAAGGAATAGCTAAGGGGTTTAACCACGAGGAGGGGGTAGTAAGACATTTTCAAAGCCTAGTACTTTTGGGGGGAAAAGGGTCTTGTAAAGCCCAAAAAAAAAAGTTATAAGTGGTTAAAGCACAGGGAGGGGGAATGATTCCGAAATCAAGCGTAAGGGCTAAATGAAAATTAAGAATACTAGGAGGGGGGTTCCAAAATACCATGGAAAAGAGCTTATAGGGGTTAAAAACCGGGGGGGGATAATCATAAGGTTTTTTGGAAGGCACCACAAGGGATTGAAAGGGCCTTAAGAGGATTAAAACCCGGGGGGGGGCGGGGAGGGGGGGCGGAAAGGGGGCTTAAGGGTCTTAAAAACCCGGGGAGGGGGAATGAAAGGGGGCTTAAGGGCCTTAAAAACTCGGGGGGGAGGGGAATGAAAGGGGGCTTAAGGACCTTAAAAACCCGGGGGGGGGGGGGGGGGGAAATGAAAGGGGGCTTAAGGGTCTTAAAAAACCCGGGGGGGGGAAATGAAAGGGGGCTTAAGGGTCTTAAAAACCTGGGGGGCGAGGGGGGGGTGAAAGGGGGCTTAACTAGCCCCCTTAAGAAGCTTCTCTTCAGAAGCTTCTATGCTTCATACGTGGCAGGAGGGTGTTTCAACGCCGTGTTGGCGAGGGGCAGGCTGCGCTTCTGTGTGGCGAATGAGGTCGATGGCTGTAGGCAGTGGCGTTGTTGTGTCAACTGGCAGCATTCTCTCTTCTCACATGGCACGTTCCGACTTATCACAGTCTTTCCCTTCCTTTCACCCCACGGCAGCGACCGGATGAAGCAAAATTTCTTCACTCTCACACATGGCCTGACGGTTCTCTCTTCTGGTCTTCTCCTCCGTCCGTCTAGCTGTGCGCCCCCCCCCCCCCCCCCCCCCCCCCCCCCCCCCCGAGTTATATAGGGGAGGGGATAAGATCCTCCCCCCCCTCATACCCCTCATACGTGTCAATGGCATGCATCTCGCACCGCTGAGAGCACCCACCGAGGTGCTTCAACGACCTTTCTATTCCCCTCCCCTTCGAGCACAACAGTCAGTTGGGGAGGGGAATTTAAAAAAATTTGCATTACCGTAGGAATTTATCAAAATTATCCATTGAAAGGGTTAGTTCACGCGAATCGAAATGTAGAACTTTACAATTTTGATGGACATACATCTTAGGCGTGGCGCCATTATTTATTTTGATGCGCTTATTTATTGAAGCACTTTACATTTATTTATTTTTTTGTATCGGCATGGGTGCACGATTTAAATATTTGTTATTGGACATTGTATTTGGATATAGCCCAACTCTTTGGGCACCCAACTGCTTTATTCTTTATTTGGACAAAAGCAAACACAAAATCTAAAGTGTACTAATTGTAAATTTGGGCTAAATAATATATTAGATACATGCTCTGTGGAGCGCTCACACAAGGCATGGGGCGAGATTGTACCCAATTGCGCTTTTTGCTCAGGTTGTGCAAGTCTTCTCTCTTGTTTTTTGTGAAAAAGTAGAGTTCTTTTGTTCTTGAGGACCTTCCGGCACTTGCTGTGTATGTATACATCATCCAATCTGTGCACCAAAGACCCCATGAAGAGTTGGTACTCCTCGCTTTAGTTGAAGTTCTGGGGAGAATAGATTTGGTGATTGTCATTAAGAAACAGATGTAGTGTCCCTCTCTCAATTGAGTGGAGGACCATCACCCTTATTGGCTACATTTATAGGCACTACCACTCATATGATTGTTAGATTTCCGCAATCATTTATGGGTGGCACTCGTCTAGGTGTCACTCCAACTATAGGTACATGAGATTACATATATCTCCTAGTTATGTTTAGTATCATGCTCCTGGATGGAAGAGAAGTCATACTAGACATATCTCACTAGGGTATGGGTACTTTGGGAGACATCCATAGGTGTTATGTATATGAATGATGAGGGAAAGACACTCATAGTATAGGTGCATGAGTTTTGCAAACTGATCTTTCTATACAACGCATTAGATAGCTAGAAAAATGTGCCAAAGGCTAGCAAGGACTATGTGATAACATCCTTGCATGAGGAGTTTCCAGCATCTTGTGCCTCACTAATCATTTCTCTATAGGATCAATGAGGAATCACACGTACACTTATGTCCCATAGATAATCTGATGTGTGGATAGTAGTAAAGAATACGAGAATGAAGCCCAAGTGGCTAGATTAGTAGGATTGGACAAGCCTAAGAGAGGAGGCTACTTCTTCTTAACAAAAATGGCAATGACAACAAGAGCCTGCAAGGGCCTAACTCGAGGCAAGATTCGTGCATTACCTTAGGATTGACAACCATAGGACATACCTAGGGGATTTTGTAAGTTTTCTATTTGTTATAGTAGATTCCTTATTCTCTTTATGTCCCAAATTAATAACCTAATTCTAATAATATTAATTCACATTTTTTACTATAGCACTCAATTACAAATCACAATATTGCAAGTCTAAAAACAATATATACAAAAAGATATGGCTTGACTACACTCATTACAGCACCTCTATGTGCATGATTGTTAGGTATGTCATGTATCTTTTGATAGAGTAGTAAATTTTTAGTTTTAAAAATATATTTTTTGATTTATAGTAATCATTGTTTATGTTGTAAATCCCTATCAATGATCCATTTCGTCGAGATGAACTTTCTGATGGCAACTGATGATTATTACAACCCTAGAAATCCCTAAAAGGAGTTTCATTGATAAGATATATATAAAGAGAAGTAGATATTCTAAGAAGGTATAAAAATAGCCACAATTTTGACTTTTCTCCTATAGGACTAGTATTAATATCTCTCTCATTCTTTTGATCTCGTCTTCCCCTCCCTTTGTCTCTCTTTCTCTCTCTCTCTCTCTCACTCTTTCTCTCTCTCCCTATATATATATATATATATATATATATATATCTCCCTCTCTACAAAAATAGAAATGTAGAAAATAAATCTCTATTCCTCTCTCTCTCTCTCTCTCTCTCTCTCTCTGTCTCTCTCTCTTTCCCCCATGTAAATAACAATGTGTAAAGAATACATGGAGATCGAGAGAAAAGGGCATACCTCATGGTTTGAAGATGGATGTTTGCTATCTTGAAGCTCTTCTACATGATCTTCTTATTATCCTTTCTCTTTGTGACTTGGTACTTTACGTGGCCTTCTCTTCAAGCTCCTCCTCCTCCTCTGTGTGTGTGTGTGTGTGTGTGTGTGTGTGTGTGTCACTCTTCTCCTCTTTTCCTCTCTCTCCTAGTTAAAATAGTTGTAGAATTTTATTGTGACTTTTTTGCACTTCTTTTTCCCACACTATAGCATCACTATTTGCTATGCTAATTAACATGCAAAAAGCATCACTATTTGCAAATATCATCCCTATTTACAGTGCGAATAGGATGAAAATATCATCACTATTTAACAATAGCAACTCTTTAAAAAATCATATCTACGAAGCATCCCTATAGATCCATTCCCTTCTAGTGTCTCTTCCCCCCCCCCCCCTCTCTCTCTCTCTCTCTCTCTCTCTCTCTCTCTCTCTCTCTCTCTCTCCCCTTTTGTTTACTCACATTCTTCCCCTTACTCTTTTCCTCTCTCAAGTATATGAACTTTATAATGGTGATTCTAGTTGCAAACACAATATCCCAATACTTGGATTTATTATCTAACTTAATCCTAATTAAATACTAAAAATGGCAAGCATGTACAATCACTTGCTTATGTAGTGACTTTATCATAGATGTTCTTAGTCCATATCTAGTGAAAGAAGATAAATCTTTTCAAAGGTCAATCAAAAATATGTAACATCTTTTCTAAAGAACTTCAAATCCACTCCATAGTTGTTATTAATGGTATAAAAAAGCTTTGATAAAAGATTAGAATCTATTCTAATAAGAACGGCCTATGCAGCTATTGATGCTGCAACTTATAGGCTGCAAATAGAGCCAACTAATGAAATTGTTAAAGCATGTAAAAGTAATGCAAAATCTAAAGTGTGGATGTAGGCCTTGGAACGCATGGAGCAAGGCAAGGCAACTAAAGATGATTTAACCACTGCCAGTCAATGTATTTGAGGAAGAACCGGTTGGTCCGAGCCTGTGGATTCATTTTCAGCTTTTGCTCGGTTAGCTAAAATTAATAATCAAGAAGCCATGATAGAAGAAAAGAGAAGAAGAGAAGAAGATGTTGCCGGTCCTTCTTCTTCAGGACCGACTAAACACATAACAAGAAGTAAACCAGACCAACAGAAGGCTGCTGAAAATCCATCGCCGCCAGAGTTTGACATGGGAGATGCCCCTCAAGCAAAGAAGACAGAAGGAAAAAGAAAAAGCAAACATCCCAGCTACAAGTTGCAGTCTGACATAGAGACCGCAACGGATCTTAAATGGATCCTAGAAGAAAGGATTCTTGGAAGTAGAATTGAATTTACATTAGGTGAAATTCTCCGTATTGCAAAACGAGGATTTCATGATGTAATAATTGATGTAATTAAATGAAAAAGACAATATGTTGGGGGCGAGGATAATGACAAAGCTGTTCGATTCTTGACCGTCTGTGTTAATCACCTCCGGAACAGGGATCGATTGGGAGATCATCTTGTTCCTCCTAATGCCTGAGAATTTAAGGGTTTTCGGGTAGCGCTGCTATAAGTGGAGGCTATGGCAGTGCATCATGTCACAAAAAATTGCCTCCACATATGAAGGAGGCAAGGCCAAAAGCTGATTTGCAGGTTTTTTTAGCCAATGATGTGGGCTGTTATAAACAGTTTTTAGCCATGAACAGGGCTGAAAGAAAGTATTTGTGTCATATGGAGCAAGAGCTGAAGCAAATTGATGTTTTACCTAAAGATGAAGAAATTTCAGGACTATTTTATGGGCTGAATAATAATGCTACAATGGCTGAAATTTATACAGCCGTTCATGCAGAAAAGCAAGCTGAAAATCAGTCCATACAGGTATGTACATTGGATATGTATGACAATTCAAGAATTTGCAGATTATGAAGCTTTTGGACAGCCAAACAAGGATGAAGTAAGAGTAGAAACAAATTATAAAATAGTTGATAAAAAGATCAAGCCGGTAGCTACTCCTCTACCGCCTGAAAGCGAAGGACTGGCAGAAAGGGTATCCAAACACCCAAGCCTTCGTGATCCTAAAGATATTGGTCACCAATTTACAGCAGAAAGTCTACAAAAGCTGAAAATTCATGAAGACTCTTTCCTCTTGCCGGCTGAAAAGCAAATCTTCATGCAGATGTTAAAGAATCATGGTAAAGCCTTTTCATTTCAGCCACATGAAATTGGCTGTGTGGATCCAAGCATTGTGGCACCAATGGTGATTTTTACGGTCCCACATGTTCCTTGGAATCTTAAACCAATTCTAGTTCCAAGGGCTCATTTGCCTAAGTTATTAGAACTTCTAAATGAAAATATAAAAATGCGAATATTGGAGCCATCTTCAGCTCCATATTCCAACCGATGGTTTATTGTACCGAAGAAGAATGGATCTTTGCGATTCATTCAAGATTTACAACCCGTCAATAAAGTCACTATTAGAAATGTTGGATCAGGGCCAATTGTTGATGAGTTTGCCGAAGCTTTTACAGGTAAGGCAATCTATTCCATGGGAGATTTATATTCAGGCTACGACCAATTTCAGCTTGCTTTGGAAAGCCGAGACATTACCACAATGAAGACGCCTCTTGGCCTAGTCCGCATGTGTACTCTACCTCAAGGGGCTACAAATTCAGTAGCTCACATGATGAATGCTATGCATAAAGTATTGAGGGATTGTATTCCTCAATTAACTCTTCCTTTTCTTGATGATGTTCCAATCAAAGGATGTGAAGTTCATGAGAAAAATGAAGAACTCAATGAGCTTGGATGTCGAAAGTTTATTTCTGATCATATTAATGATTGTGCTCAAATCTTGTCTAAATTAGAAGAAGTCCATCTTACTCTTTCAGGAGCTAAATTTGTTTTTGGAGTCGAAGAAGTCCTTGTGGTCGAACATATGTAAGCTTCACTGGGAGTTATATGAGGAATTTGCATATAAAATTCAGACATTGTTATCCAATAACCAACTTAGTTACACAAGTTCTTCTGTATTTAGCATATAATTTTCAGTTATACCATGTATATTGATGAAAAATAAATCTTTGGGAACCTACAACTTGGTCAACTGGAAGTAATTGACAGTCTGCAGGATAAATCACATTGATTCAGGTGCAAAAATATGGTCAGAACTCAAGAAAAATGCCAAAAGTTGTCAAAAGTCCACTAGGTTCACATGGGACCTGAAGTAATAGACTTAAGTGACCAGCAAGTGACCTGGGTAGGTCAAAAAGTGACCAGGGCCTGAGCAGGGAGCAGCCCGCATTTTTCAGCGCAAAATGCGGGCTGCACAGTTTGAGCACAACTGGAGAAAGCTGGAGCTATGGTGCATGATTTGGAGCATGCAAACTGAAGATCAACATGCCCAAAAACTGAAGGGATAAACATGGTGAGAGCTCCACTTCTCTGCCCATTTGGTCTGACGAAAATGCATGTTGAAACACTCTATAAAAGAGGGAAATCTGAGAGAAAAATATTCAGCCTGCTCTTATGCACGACTTCTCTCATTTTGTCTACCTCATTCTTGGTCCAATGAAGCCCGACTTGTACCCAAGTACTTGAGTGACTTTGGGGCAAGCAAAGGGTGAGGATTTTGAAGGTATATGGGCTCTTATGGGCTGAAATAACCAGTCATAAATAGGGCAGCCCACTATTATGGTCCATTTTTATGAGCAAACAAGACATTTATGTGGTTGTAATGGAAGGAAATGACCTCTTTTCATCAAGACTTTGTTCATTAATGATTAGAGGAGCTTCTTCATGAGTTTATGCACTCATTCTGAGCTTGATTATGGGCTGGAATTTTTTATTTTAAAATAGGACTGAAGCTAAAATTATGCTTCTTCAATTCATTTCATGTATCATTGGCCCAAATCTTAAATGTATTTGAGTCTATTAACATAATACTTGTTCCAAAGGGTTGAAATCCATCTATATACTTGAAATAAAAGCCATTAGAACTTGCATTTAATATTCATAATTGAATTGAGAATCTGAAAATGTCCTTTATGATATGATATATGTATCCAGAGGCATTTGATGTTATCAAGATAGAATTATTTCTTCTGTTCATGTATGCTAAATACATAGAGAAAATCCTTGAATTCTTCTGCCGTACCTAAATCATTTCTAAGTCCCGGATCTTATTAAACCCCAATCTATTTCCCCTTCCTGAACTTTGAATCCTAAACTCCTCTTCTGCACTAAAGCCCCGGTGGTAGACCTTCAATCCTTAACACAATGACAGCGCTCAGGTTTCGGTCTACTTTTTTTTCTCTGTGGGGCGTCGCTATTTGCGTCGCAAATGCGATGCAAATAGAGACGCCACTATTTATCGTCACTAATTGGCATCACTATGGCCTAGTTTCCTTGTAGTGATTGTTATGCTAAGGAGGATGGTATCTACAATGCTAAATTACAATAAAGAAACTATGCATCATCTTGACAATAGAATGAAGATAAAAATAAGTGTTTGTTTGTTATGTAACATATCATGAATGCTATTATAGGAAAGGGGACATTATAATAATATATTGGTTCAAATGTATCTAATCATATGACCAGCCATGTTGAATGGTTTGGAGAGATGCAAGATTTACAAAATCTATGTTATGTGTAGGCAAGTGATGATTCATGTCACCTAATTTCACACATTACAACAATCCCCTTATCCTTGCATGATGGTCAAACTATGTTAGATGTATTATATGTGTCATCTATCATAAAGAATTTAGTGTCTATTGACTAGATGGTAGAGTAAGGGTTGCAAGTTTTATTTAATGCAAAAGCTTGTCTTATCGAATACTTTATTCATAAGTGTGGATTGGTCACAAAAGAAAGTAGAGTTGGGTACATATTCACTTTAGATATTGAAATTCCTATTATGAATGCTACCGTGTATGCTAAAGGTAAATGACTATTTTTAGATATTGAAATATTGCATCAATGTATTAGATATACCAATGTGCAAAGGCTAAAATTAATACAGTCTAAATGGTTGGTTACAAGGTTGCATACTTTTAGACTTCCAAGATTTCATAAAGTATGTGAAGCTTGTTAGTTTGGTAAGAAATAAAGACAATATTTTTTGTATGATAGAGATGTGAGGAGGAATATACTTGATGTTATGCATGCAAATGTTTGGGGGCCTACAGAAAATATACCTCTTAGTGACAATAGATATTTTATCATGTTTATTGATGATTGTTCAAGAAAGTTATGGGTATATTTCATGAAGGTAAAGAGTAACATATTTGAGTACTTCAAAACTTTCAAGGCTACTATTGAAATAGAAATAGCTTGAAAGTCAAGTGCTTGAGGTTAGATGAAGAGGGAGAGTATCACTCTAATGAGTTTAGTAACTTCTTGATGTCTCATGATATAAAGAGATAGGTTAGTTGCAAGTTTATCCCGCAATAAAATGAGATTATGGAAATGAAAAATAGACATATCGTAGAAGCTGCATGGGCATTGATGGCTTAAAAGAAAATTTCAAAGCTTTTTTGGCTTGAAGTTTTTCGTACCACTATTTATATTATGAATATAAATCCCACAACTACAGTTCATGTAATGATCCCCAAAGGATACTTTATAAGCAAGAGGCTTGATGTGTCACACTTGAAAGTGTTTGGTTGTATTGCATATGTCCATGTGTCAAATGAGTTGCAAAAGAAGCTTCATCCAAAGGTTATAAAATTTATTTTTGTTGGATACTTTTTAAAGCAAAAAGAATTTTGTTCTTATAACCATATCACATGTGAATTTAGAGTAAGCAAGGATGCTATTTTTTATAAGATGAGTAGTTGGTATGCATATAGTGGTGATGCATTAGATGATGACAATGATCATGATAGTTATGTTAAAAAATACAAGCAAGAATCATAGAGTCTTAATAGACTAGAAACATTATCTAGTACTACATCTATAGTTACTCATTATTAGTTTGGGAGACTAAGGAGCAGTCCCACATCTTTAGGTGTATCTACTAGTATTACAAGTAATGATAAAGGGAAGAAGAAAGTGTCAGATGGTAATGATACATCTACTAGTATGTTGGGGTTTCCTAGAGATTTCAATGGTTCAAAGAGTTTTAATAATAAGCTTGGTATTCCTTTAGCCAATAGTACACCAAGTGTATAGAGATGAGCACATGGTAATGTAAAGCCTCTAGTGAGTGGTCTAGTGGTACACAAGTCTAGGATGGTTCACCTTGTAAGGCCCAAGCCACCTTCTCACCATCTTGTGAATAGTAATATGCTAATTGTCCAAGTTGCTATCTTACACCAATATCCAATCTCCCTCTTCCACTACTCTAGGTCCTAGCCTATGCTTGTTATCAAACTTGTGCTTGTTTTGTAGCCTAGCTTCTTTGAGATTTTCCACTGCATACTGAACATCATTATCCTTCACTCAAGTTGCAAATGCAAAGAGCTAGGAGCTCATCTCCAAACATATTCTCTTGCAAAGGTAAAACACTCCAAGTAAGTGCACAAGCCTTTATCAACATAACAGATTTTGGCCCATATATCAACTCCGAAGGCATAGAATCTCTAGTAACCTTATGAGTAGCATAATCCATCCAAAGAGCATAGGGAAACATTCTCAATGGATCTTTAGTATTTGCACCCAAAGGCATCCCAAGGATGATTGGATTTGTGGGAGTGGATAAGACATTAGGCATACACAAGATTTGTGTGATTGCCAAGAGTTACAATGGGTGGTCGGGTTTCCTTGCTGATATCTCCAAATGCTAGTGGTCTTCCATCCATGACTTCATCTAGTGTAGGATTCATCTTTTGGAGTACTGGAATCCACTATCCATTCACAAAGCCATTGTCAATGAAACATGTAGAGGCCCTGAAGTCAACCATAGTTTTGAGGGAAAGGTTCTTTCTTAGTAGGATCATCTAGACTGTGACAAGGAAAGTTTCCATGGGTGTAGGTGGGGTCAAGAGATCCATTCTTATATCGAATTCCACTTGTACGATCTCATTTACAATCGAACATCCTTGTTTTCCTACTCAAGGATAGTTGCAACAACTCTTGGGGTTCTTGCCCTATTATTTAGGCAATTTAGGCAATATTTCCAGGGTCTCCACAATATAATCATAGATTATTCTCTCTTCATCTTTGCTTTTCTTGTGGGGTCAAGTGCTAGAATGCGATATTATCTATTTGCATTGGTTTAGGCTTGGTTTCTTTTTTCATTTGTTCTTTGATTGGAGCTGGGTTCCATTGGCAAGGCCTTAATTCTTCATGCTTTTCTTGCTTCCTCTCAGAAAATCTATTGTCACATTGGATGGCTTGCATGTTATAATCATAGAGTGTTTTTGTCCCAAGTATAGTGAGCATGAGGTCCTTCATATCATCTCGAAGACCACATCTTGTGTAGCTCCTGTTTTGTTTCTACTACTCTATTAGTGTCTGCATCTCTAAATGTGGAAGTGAGCTTGCAAAGAAATGCCTCATAGTTATGAAGTACTAGCATATTCTTTTCCAAAATTGGGGCAAAACCGTGAGACATCTTGACCACAAAGCACAATCCCATTGAATCCCACCTCCTTGGAAGTATCATTTGGATACCTATCAAGTTGCATGAGGATATAGAGCTTTACTTGTTGCAGGAATCCCCCCTTAACTTTGATCGGTCACCATTGAACTTCTCTAGCATACTAACCTTGAGTTATCTTGTTGGGGGTTGATAAACTTGCGGAATCATATGATTAGTTCTTGTATTGTTCTACAAGCCTCTGATCTGGTCTTGCATCTTTTTAAGTGTAGGGCCTAGATGCATCAGGTTTTCTATTTGAAGTTGTGCTTGTCATCCATTCAAGTCTTGAATTTGGTATTGGAGATTTTGAGGGGAGACCACGATCCTTTCAAGGGTTGCCTCCATGGTGCAGAATAAGGCTAGAAAGTAGTCTATCCAAGCTATTGTTGGAGCACTATATTATACTTGAGAGACTAGACTAGGTGCAAGATTTTTTGCAAGAGTTCTAATTTTAAGATAATCCCACGTAAGGGTATAAGGTACAATGATAAATTAACAAAGTAGGAAAAATCCCTCAACCTAGGACCATAGGTATAAGCAATATGACTCGATACAATATGAAGGATGCCACAACTTGGGACTATAGGGATGGATATGAGATATCAAAATTATAAGATCTCCCTTAATGGGGATGAACAAGATACAAGACAGTATTGGACAAGATCTCATACTATGAGATTACAAGGTGACAAGACAACATGAGTATAATGGAAAACAAGATACCATGATTAGATAAGAACTTGAATTAGAACTCAAAGTTACTTACTTGGAGGTCTCAACTCCTTGAGTTCCCAAGACTGGCATTGGTAAGACTGAGAAGCTCTATGGTGAGCCACTCCTTTTATATGTGTTGGAGAGCGGCTAAAGATCTTCCAGAATGTTCGATAATGAAATCATCGATGATGAAGGCAATGATATGGCATATCTTCTAGAAAGTTCTATGATGACATGGCAAAGGTGGGTTCGCATGGTTGGCTTGAGGATGTCTTGTTAAGGGTGCATTCCCATGGGGTGTGGATTCATATGCATGAGTAAGAATTAATCTGTACACTTCATCATGGCATGTTTTTGACATCACCCCCTTCTCTAGCAAGCGATGAGTTTCACAAGAAGTGGCTTGGTGGTTTCGTCCTTTCATTGGGTTCTTCTTGTGAAATTCTTTCACTTTGAGAGGTGCTCTTTGGAGATATTCTACAAGTTTCCAATTGTGATCATTGATGTCATATTCTTTCTAGTAAACAAGGTATTCCAATCGACCTCGGAAGATCCTCGAGTCTAAGATATGCTCAATCTCAAATTATTCATGATCCTCATGGTACTAGGTAGTTAAAGTCAATAAGTAACTAGGTTGATTTGGGCTACGATAGTGAAGCACCCAAATCTTTGGTGGCCTAGCTTGGCGAAGGGCCTTATTATCTTGAGGTTATGCCTGAGTAAGCATACTTTCCCACTAACTTTGTATGCTGGATATTAAATATGATGCTGGTCCACATAGTGCTTGTATTGATTCTGAGTCTTGGATCTGTTGCTTGAGTTCATGGTGTATATCTTCTATCTATTGAGCTTTATCTTGGGCAATATTAGGAATCTTTACTTGATTGGAGACATGTACATCCATCCTTGGATGCTAGCCATAGTTTGCAAAGAAAGGAGTTTTCTTAGTAGATGCATAGATACTACTATTAAAAGCAAACTCTGTGCAAAGGGCAAGAGCTAAACCAATCATTTTGATGAAAATTGATGGTACAACGGAGTTATTGTTCCAAAACTTAATTCACCCATTCTATTTGACCATCAGTCTATGGATGATTGGCTATGGATAACTTAACTTGGACTTGAAGGAGATTGCAAAGGCTCTTTCAAAAACTAGATATGAATGGGGACCCTGATAATTGCTAATGATGTTGTCTAGGAGTCCATGTAATCTGAAAATATATCTCACAAAAAGCCTAGTGGTAGTTGCACCTGTGATGGTTCTGGTGGTAGAGATGAAATGTGCCCTTTTTGTGAACCTATGTACCGCAATAGAAATAGAGTCATATTTGCCTAATTTGGGAAGTTCTATTAGGAAATCCATAGACAGAGAAGACCAGGGTCGAATTGGAATGGGCAAGGATTGCAAGCAACCATGTGGTTTGTGACAAGGTACATTGACCTTGTTGCAGGTATCACATGGTTCTATATATTCCTTAACTTCTATGTATTGTGAGTATCATTTGTTATTTCTTGGTAGTAATTTTACCTTGCTTTATTTAATTTTTTTTGAAAATAATTTATCAATTATTTTGTTTTAGAAAAAACCATCATTTTAGATCTTATCATAAAATTCCAATAAATATGTGATAACTCACTACATGCAATGTTCCTTGAAGAGCCTTTTTTCCACTGATTCTCCATTGGATAGATGATCAAGAAAATGTATGGAAACATGTTTCCACGATGGCCCCATGCACATAGGGCATTATGAGAGGGCATAAGGAAGCCCATGTGGTTAGATAGAGAGGACTAGCGGAGGATCAAGGGGATCAAGGAGGAGGTGATACCTCTCTCTCTTGAGAGATATGCCTAGGTGGTTGGATAAAGAGGACTAGAGAAGGATCAAGGGGATTAACAAGGACATGATGCCTTTCTATCTTAAGAGAGGTATTTAGGGTGTGATAGGAGAAAGTAAGGCGTGGTGGTTGGTCTGCCTACTTAGAGAATTGTGTAAGTTTCCTAGTTTTATTATAAAATACTCTTTTTTTTTGTGTTGCTCAAAGATACTAATATGATTCCTGCTTTACTATGTAGAGCCATCCATAGTTAATTCTTTTTTAGTCATCATTCGTCAAGATGATGATGTAATTTATTGCATTTATATTGTATGCAACTTGTGGTTATTCTATCTATTATCCACCTCATGATTGTAAATGTTCTATCAATATGTCAAAGTTTTTTTTCTTGGAAGTGTTTGAAATGCATCAAATAATTTAGTTTCAAAAAAGTTTTTTTTTGGTTCAATGTTTGAAATGCATCAATATGTCAATTTTTTTTCAAGTGTTTGCAACGCATCAAATAATTTAGTTTCAAAAAAATTTAATGAGATACAATTAGTATACTAATTAGAGGACCAAGAAATATAGATCAATCATTAATTGCATTAACATGCTAAAAACATAATCCACCTAAAATGGATTTTAAGTGGTTTATTTGTAGAGAAATATAGAAAGTGTGCTTGTTTAATTTGAGACATGCCATGTTTGCTTTATGTTCACTATATCGTAGGATAAATTGATTTAAGTTTAAATAGAGATGTATCCATTTTGCATTTTATTCAAAATATTGTCAAATAAATGCAAAACTAAATAAATCATGTTTAATTAGAGATGATATCCACTATTGGTTTATGTGCACTATATAGGTGAACATAGAATTATGGCTATATGGATAAGCTGTGAGCACATAATAACACTACAAAGAGCAAGTGTATGAGAACACTCACTACAATACCTAAACTTAATATGATGGACCAAATTCTTATAAAGGTCTACAACATAGTGCAATTATATAAGTAGGCACATACATAATCACACCACAAAGATTAATATGAAATGGTTAAGTATGGATCGTAAAGAACAATATGAAATGATCAAGTCTATGAGAACACTCAATGCAATGCTCACTCAATGCAATGCTCAATATGGATGGACCAAATATCCTAAAAGGCCTAGAACATAGTGCAATTAGAAAAAATAACTTTATGGGAACAATAATTAGAAAATTTTGCGATCATTTTAGATGGAATTTTTCCAAGCGATCAAGAACCAATCAAATTAGTTTCATAGCAACATAGTTAGAAGATGGCAAAGCTAGGAGACGGAGCTCTTGTGTTTTATTTTCACTATTCCCAAACGATCGTTTGGATGGATACAAGGAGAGGTTGGATTTGCTACAAAACTTGGCATGAGTTCTGTTACATGGATTGAAGATTCTTGATGTTGGAAAAGAGCTGGACTTTATAATATATAGCCATTACACCTACTCTCACAAGGAACTTTCAATCGATCCCCATATAGGAAAAAAAGAGAATTCCCCATGGAATTCCCCAGTTGAAAATACATATAAGTGGGGAAAGTAAAAACTAGGGAAAATGGGACATTTCCTAGTGAGAATAAGTAGGGAATCACATAAGACCTTTCCTATGTAGGAAATATTTCCTACAAAAGAAAATACAAAATTTTCTATGTAGGGAATAATTCCTATATAGGAAATATTCCATATATAGGAAAAAAATTCTAGAGGTGATTCCCTAGGTACTCTCACTAGGAAATCTCTCATTTTTCCTATTTTTTACATTCCCTACTTATATGTACTTTCAACTAGGGAATTCCGTGGGAATTCTCTTTTTTCCTTATCACTTTATCTACTTTTCCCTTACTCTTAGACATGCTAATATCAAACAAGAAATTACACAATAAATTTTTAACTAGAAAATTATATAGAGAATACCATCATTTCTAAGTAAGGATCGATAATATACATCTAATTATCAAAATAGATTAAAATAATGACCACAATTATATATATCTAATTAAAATATAAATTAACAATAAAGTTACCCTTTGAATATCATTTGAAATGTTAATCTCAATGCCTTGGTTTGGGAGATCTTTAAATTCCTTAAAAATTTAGATTATGCTTTTCATGTATGACATAAAAAAATATATAAACATTTACATCTAGCACCTTTGGTTCTTTTTTGTTGATATTGGTACCTCGCTTCATGCTCCTTTGTTGCAAAAGATCCTTCGTCTTCTCACTTGGCTAGTCAACACGTAAAATAAATAGTTATGTAATAAATCATATCTTTAGTTATTCACTAAAATATGACGCTATTGTTCTCTCACAAACATATATCAAATACCTTCCTCTTTCTTTGTCTTTTTCGAGATGTTTCATTAATGTCATCATCTGGATTAGCCTACATTCAAAACTAAAATTAGTAATCACATTAAAAACATTTATATAGAAAAAAAGTTACATACCTTATCATTGCTTGAACTATGAATACTTTATTCCAAAGTTTCTTGACGTTTAGTTGAGTACATTATTTTGTCTAAACCATGTGACAATAACTTTGAAAAGCTGGCACAATTTTCCATATCAAGTGTCTCATCTTTATTTTCAACATCCTACATTTTAAGCATGTAAAGGATAAGATACTGTTAAGAACATGAATCATATGGTCAATCTTAAGTTTAATATAAAGCAAAGAACCTCATCGGATGTATAACATTGAAATTCTTCAAAGCTCTTTTCTTCCTCCACGAACATATTCATCTATGGGAAATGAAAGTTAATGTATAAGTATCTGTATAAGAGACATTCTCAAAGAAAGTTATTAGATATGAGCTTAAAAGCATTACCTGTAATGATAAATCTTCTTGCTTGTATTGTTGTCCTTCAAAGGAGCTACTTTCTTCAAGAGGCTACATCAACAAAATAAGATCATGTGTATACATCAAATGTCTCCAAAATATATGGAATCAAGTACAAAAATGATAAACATATAAGATTATAAGATAACTTTTCCAAACCTTGCTCATTCGAAATATCATCCATGCTAGGAATGTAGACATCAAGTTGATTAGAATCAATAGTAGCAACATATGGTTCAATCTGCCATCAATAGACACCCCTAAATGAGTATGGGAGAAAAAGAACCAATCCTACACTTATGATATCAAACTTATAAATCATATCATCTTACCATTGATGATGTTATGTCATTTGATACATTTTGAAGCTTATCTATATCATCCACTCCAAGAGATGCGGATAATTCTCTCTATATGTCATAAGATTAATAGTTCAATAACTAAGAATTTACACCTCAAATATTAGGAAAGCCAATAAAAAAAGTAACAATCAACTTACCTTCTTTAAAGGATCTTTTTTCTTCAAATACTTTCTTTCATCTTGCTTTATACCCTTCCACCAGTCATATGTGTCATTCTCTCTCCATATGTACTCACATCTAGTAAACTTCAATGGTAAAATCTGATGGTGATTCTCTGATATGATTTTCATGATATACTCTTTATCCGCATTTTTATAACGTAGATCATTTGGGTTTAAGGATTCAAACCACCTATGTACTCGATGATAATTTTTGAGCACGACAGTGTGTTGACTTTTAAAGTATTCAGCCAAGAGCTTTTTTCCATAAAGTCTACCCTCTTCTCTAAATTTCAACATGGGTGGTCGATAGATATCATCATATGATGGTATGCGTATCACTCCTATTGATACTCAAGTGATCAAATATCGTTAGTTTGTATAACCATTTCAAAAATTAATGACTCATTATCAACATAAGAAAGCTGGTAATACCTGATTCTTGGCTTGAAGAAATGTTAAGGCAAGCAATCTCAATGTCTTTCTTTCTTGCATTGTCTCTTTTGTCATCTTTAGTAACTTGTTTACCTGTATATACATAGAGTTAACCAAAGCTCACGATAATACAAGGTTATGAAAATTTTCAATAACACAAAAGAAAGTAATTAGATATTTTGTATCAATTTGGGTCACCAAATTTATACAAGTTTTTGATCCTTAAAGTTGGTACCTGCATCTTGACTTGAAGAAACATTATGGCAAGTAACCTCCTGATCTCCCTTTCTTACATTCCCTTTTTTCCCACCTTTTGTTGTTCTTTTATCTATGTTTATATATATACACACAATTACTCAAAGTTTAAAAATATGAGTAACTATGAACATTTTAAATTAGGCAAAGAGACTAATTAAAGCTAGTTAATCTCAAAATGAATCACCGAATAAAGCAAGATGTAATATATGTACAAATTTTAATTTTCAAAGTTTAGTAGAAATAAAGACATATACCTGTATCATGATTTGAAGAGACATTAGGGCCAATGACCTCCTTAGCTTTCATTGTTCCATTATCTCTTGTACCATAATTTGTGATTTTGTTACTTTTATGTACACATAATAAACCAAAGTTTAGAAACATAAGAGACTTATATTTTTTTTAAAGAAGTGCTATATCAAACTAAATCACTTAATTTCTTAGCACTTGGATTAGAACACATGAATTAGTAATAAAATTAGGTATAAATTTAGTTATTAGAGTAAGTTACCTTTCACTTCTTCCACAACTGAATCCACAAGCCCAAGTAGTTTGGGATCCTCACTCATCATTTTTTTCAAAAGAGCCATCATCTCTAGATTAGAAGTCGACATGGCAAACCTACATAGGCATGATAACAATAAGAAAGTGTTTGCAATGCATTTTTGAAAATGTAAATTACATTAAGCAATACAAAACAAAAGACTTCAATAAACATACCGTCATAACATTGTTGCCTCATGTGAATGCGAATGCCATATGGTAGGCACAATCTTTTTTTTATTTTCAACTGCAATTGCTTTTGTTTTGAATACTTGCCATTGCTTTTTCATGGATACACATAGCTACCAATCCTTCCAATCTTGATCCTCTATTCTCACTTTCCAAATATTTTCTTGCAAGTGTACATTAGTTAGCCAGCCCACTTTTACTTGCTTCATTTCATAGTGTACTGCTCTTATAACGGCACATTTGAGGTCATTTGGCTCACATAAAGCATCTAGATGAGACTTCATATAGACAACATCATTTTCCTCTAGCCAAGGAGGAATGCAACCGATGCAACCTATCTTAATCAAATGTGACCTTGGTCTCAAATCTTTTGTCTCATATGCGATGATATTGTTTCCATGTTGAAGTGGAATAACTTTGTGTAACAATGATTGTATTGGTCTAATACAATCCCATGAAAATGGAACAAAACCATTTTGCAAGACACTCATACCTGTAGTGGTATCCACAACTAGACTTTCATGGCCACTTTCAACCACAATACATTGTCTGTAGTAATAAGCTCCAAAAAATAGTTTCACTTCACCATTGCATTCAAACAAAAAAAATGATGATATGCATGCTTTCCAATGGCCAACATCTATGTTCACTCTAGAGTCTTCATCGCATCTTACCACCACTTTATCTCCCACTTTATAAACTTCTCCTTTTAGAAAAACCTTTTTATATTCTGTCACTGTTTCCACCTCTATGTTGAAGCTATGATGAACATATCTCTTTTCTTCATTAGTTGCATCCCTGCGTCTTAACTTCTTTGCTCCTATGGTTATTCCCTTTGTTAGAGCTACTCTTTTGCATGCACAATCATTAGCCTTTTCTAAAAAACTCCATATTTCTTTTTCTTTCTCCACACATGATACATGCATGAGACCTAATGCATGCAATTCTTGACATCCATCGTACCTATTAGAATCCACTAAGTATCCATCAGGTGGTAGTAAAGCTTTGTGGAGTTCTCTTGTCATCCTTTGATACGGCATAAGTCTGCCACATTTGTATTTTGTAATATGCATAAATATCCATGTAAAGAATCTTCATCTTTGGTAGTTTGCATAAGAAATCTCATTATCTTTGTTATTTGTTTTGATATTGACATATACTGAGACCATACACTCATAAATATAACACCAGAAAGCATCATGACTAGCATGTCGAATAATGTCATCCAAGAATTCTCCAAAACCTACATTTAGTAAGGCAAGAAAATATATACGATTAAAGTGAAATATAATTGCTATATAAATGAAGAAAGTAAGAAAATAAAAAATATTTATACATGCAACATGTTCCAAAGGAGCCAAGTTTGATCCTTCTATACTCACCCAAACAACCCCACAGCCTCATACACAGAGGAGCATATAGACACTATGAACTCATTTATCAAAAAAACATGTTTGTAGGTAATCTCTAGATTATAGTCCAATGTGATGCCCTTGTCAACTTCAAGCAAAGGGAGTACCCAAGCATATAGGTGGCTAGTATCTCATAACACGAACAAAGGGGATACTCCTCATGTCTTATCATTGTGGCTCTACTAGGACTCTCCTACACCCCATGAATTGGCACTAAGATGCATCACCTCAATATATAACACATATGCACAAAGTCCACTCTTCACAATATTCATTCCAGGATGTAGTATATTCCTCACAGAATTTGTCCCCAAGGAAACGATTATACTAAACCTATAACATAGGAAGCCACAGTACACTCATCGTGCGTTAATAATTTGAAATCAACTATTATGTACCTGGGAGATAGTTCTCTTTATACCATGTCAATGCAATGGAATGCAAAGTGGATGTCTTTGACTGCACAAACATTTTACTTAAATGAAATTAGCATTTTGAATGTGTTGAAATATTATTTCCATGATTTTCTTTCACTAATAACTTTGCAATGATGATAAGGCAGTGTGGGACTACATCGTGCCATTGAACCTCTTAACGCTTAAAATAATATCAAAGCCTATATGAAAAGTGTAGCAAATAAATTAAATTTTAAAAAGTGCAATGCTAGACTAGTCCATGTCAGTGTACCTCGTAACACATAAAATAAGATTGAAACCTAGATGAAAACTGTAATAAACAAATAAAAATTTAAACCATATTTAGCACCTATTATCCTCTCCCTACTGTTTAGGATTTTACTTTTGATCGATATATTAAGAGATGTTTCCATGTATCATCCCATATGAACATGGATTGAACACTCAAAACCAAGAAAACATCATTTGTACTTTTAAAACACGCACAAGCACGGACAACATGGGTTCTGCATTCTATGATTTAGAGCGCTCAAATACATCACAAACAAGCTTAAAATGACAAAAACAATCCAAATTTTCATTAAAAAAGAGGCTTACCATCATTTTTTGTGTCTCAGATCTTAAGAATTGATTTTACAGATAGCAACTGAACTAGCCATTGGTCTCCAAACATCTATGTTCATCACTACCTAGCATCGACATGGTCCACATCAATCCGATTGAGGCCAAACAATTGATCTCCATCCTAATGTTCTCACAAGAATTTCCACATGAATAGCCCACACAAGAGGAGAGAGAGAAAGGAGAGAAAGATTGATTTTGGATCTCGTTGATCAGTCCATCATTCACAGAAGTGGAGGCAGTGATTGGAAGTAAAAAAAATGGAGGAGGCTAATGTAATCAATTGATATGAGTGTTCTTTGTCTCTCTAGTCCCCCCTCTCAATTTTCCACCACCATACAGTAGGGTGCCTTTTTTCTGCATGCTTTGAAAAAAAACGTCCCCTCACTTCCCCTCCTCCTCACGTTCGTAGTAGGTGAATTGGGTAGTTGGCCTCTAACAACCCCCAAGACAACACCACAAGATAAAGACCGAGGATCTCCCCTCAACAAATTCCATGAGATAGAACCATTGAACACATGATCAAATATTTCTAATCACTTACTTGTCACTAAGACTTCAACTCAACACTTAAGCACTTTAAACCATCAAGCTCAAAATTTACCAATTTTTGAGAGAATTTGATGCGGAAACAACCATGGCTAAGACTCTAACAACACAAGCTTTCAGATTCACATAACTACTTTTTAGGGATTGCAACCCCATGCAGAAATTGCCCCACAAAGCATGGTTGCCTCAAGCAGTGCAAAATCAATTATAGATCTTTTGTGTTCTTCTTTTCTCGGAGCACACATAAATACAAACCAAAAATGCAAGTAACCAAAGCTTTATACAAAGAATTTTTATGCCAATTCAGTTGCTACAAGCATTTCACTATTGTAGACATTCCATTACTACAACAAAACAAAGTTTATACTAATATATCAATTGATAATCATGATGTCTTTTATGGGAAACCAAGTTGATGGTGTAGATGCTGCTGAATTCACTCCTTTGCCTCATGTAGCATAGAAATTGCCTCATAGAGTACTATAGATATACATTGCTCCTCTATACAGCAAACAAGAGGACACTTTCTTTGATTTCAGATTATCATTTCAACATAATAGCAGATACATCTTAGCATATCTTGCATTGATAAAGAGTTACAAAGCTTCAAAAGTTATGAGCTTTAATTCATCATTTTCCTAGTTGCTGCAAATCCTTTCGAATTTCCACTAACTCGAGTCTGTGCATTCAACACCCACCCATAATACATATTCTCACCCACATACCTAGTTTTAGATGTAGAGATCATTTACTTCCATTCTTCTCTCCTAATGGGAAGCCTCACACAAACAACTAACATTCTGTGCCCCACACAATAGTGGAAGAAAACAAGACAAGAGGAAGACTCTTATTGCCATCATCTATGAAACCTGAGAACTTGCATCAGCCAATTGGCTTCAACAACCCCATCTTTAATATACTGCCATCATGCTCCACGGATTTGATAACTTCAGTTGCACAACTTCTTTCTTCTACTTTAGACTAGAAGATTCAGCTGGATATGAGAAAATGGTTGAAAGGGTGGGGAGTGGATAGATATCTAGATATGGCATCCAAAGGTATATGCATGGACACATTTCAATTAGACCTCTTACAAGCTTGTCAAGCAAAATATCAAAGTAAGGGAGAAAATGGAAAACTTGCTTATTACAGTATGCATATCTATCCTTCATGTTGGGAATCCTACATGCAGGAAGAGGCACATGCGCAACCATACATAGCCAACCTGCTCTCAGTACAATTTAGATGAAGTATTACATGACTTCAAACTCGATCACACAATTTATTGATCGAGATAGGTGCATGGAGTGGAC